>NC_081417.1:84603435-84918435 GCF_949786415.1 Peromyscus eremicus | reverse complement strand
TACACAGAGCCCAGAAAAGGAATCCATAGCTGACCAAAGTAACAATCACAACAAAATCCAACTTAGTGAACTAATGTGTTTTTATTGTGGTTACTAACAGGAATATGGGTGAAATGTTACAAAAGCAGAGATGACTGAAAAGAAGTCATCAGAAAAGGCCACCCCAACACCAAATAACCACCCCCAAAAGCTGTATTCTTATAGTTTTCTGTCCAATTTGTAGGCAGCTCTCAGGTTCTGAGAATCTCCTCTCCACAGATCAGTTGGTTAGTCTCTTCTGGTAGCTATTGACTTTCTTGACATCTGAGAGGGAACTTTGAGATCTCTCATGTTTCTGCTTAACCAGACATGTGATAGTTTGTGTACCCCCAGAATCTGATGAACCTTCCCCTCTCCTCTGAAGAAAATGTTTTAGTTCAGAGGAACCTGCTATCCAGCAGCCCTTCCCATATCTTCTTCTTCTTATATGCTCTTCCTTCCTCATTCAGCGCCCTCCAAGTCACTTCTGCCGATTTCCCCTTATATTTCAACTTAATCATACCATCTTACCTTGAGACACAGCACTGAAATGTTTCTTAAGGATTCTTCATTCTTTGAATAATATAATCCTTGGCTTTGAATGCCTTCCTCTCCTTAGGATTAATAAAGTTTCTGAATTAGCCAGTAATACCATATTGATCCACATTAATATCTACCAAAAATTCCCTCTTATTTTATAATAATCACCACAAATATAAAAACCACTAAAACTGAACACATGAGCTACATGTTTTCTCTACCCCAGAGACCACTTCAGAACTTTCTAATTCCAACTCTAATTTCATAACTCAAACCACATTTTCTCAGACTAAAAATCTTGAAATTTTTCATCCTTCCTCTCTTTCTTTTTAACTAATATCCAATCTCTAGCTCATTTTATATTACACTTGAAGAAAGTTAAGGATTTAACATTCACTCTGTCCTAATGGCTTGAGGCAATATTATTCTTATATGGGCTGCTACAATAGCCTTCCCTTACCCCTCTCCTTCCTCTTACCCTGACAAGCTACCAACATTTCTAATTTTAAAAGAGACTATGAATTAATCATGTCAAATGTGATGTGATGAATATAATGTCCATAATATGTTCTTATTTGCCAACAATTGCTTCCTTCTTTTTTTTTTTTTTAACAAGGGGAAGTGGCTTGCAAGGTTCCATCTGGCCTGAGGCTTCCGTCATCCTGATCTAAGACACAGCTCTTCTCTAGGCACACTGGCCAAGGTCAGTGAATATGACAAGTGTATTTTTAAGCTCTTGAATATGCATCCTTTGCTTAAATAATCTTTCCCCAGATATTCAACATTTATTACCTTGATTGAGTTGCTTAAATAACACTACCTTTTGGTGCCTACCACGACCACCTCATTTTAAATTACATTTCTTTCTGAGTATTCTTCTACTCTAAATAATTGTCTGTAAAATGTATCTATTGCTTTAAGCACATTCAATACTCTCTTTTAGTCTTTTATATTTTATGGTGATCCAATGCAATGCAAAATTTAAGGGGGAAACCTTTACTTTTACTTTTTGTCACTAAATAATTTTTAGGGTTCAAAATTGTATTAGGAAGATAGAATTAATAATTGAATTAGTATAAGATCCTAACTACAGATATATATATATATATACATATATATATATATATATATGTATATATATATATATATATATTAGGGTTGACTATAATAATAAGTATATTGAATGAATATATAATATTAATACTCACTTGGGGGAAAGACTCACTTATGATAATTACTTTTGGCTTTTAAATATTAATGTGTTAACCTATGAAAAACACAGTGACTGATCTGTAAAAGCAGCATGTGTCTCCCAATGATCTTGGAGTGTCCAAACTTTTGACATTCCAGTTTCATGACATCAACAAAGTTCATGTTTGAGAACTGCACAATCAAATGACGAAAAGAATTGCCCCAAATCCTAGAAATGTTTTAAGTAAGTTTACTATATTCTTTACTATCACAAGTTTCATGTGGCTTGTAGGCAATAGGTTGGATGCATCCAGTAGACTATCATTTTTCTTCCTATACCTCACACTCCAGTAAAATCCATTTCTTGAAGTATAATATGCCTTTTCTCTTTTAATGAATATGTCCTATTTTGTTTTTAACATACTGTGTTACCAATCTTTATTTCACTCGTGATGAAGCCACAGATGGTAAGTAAATGCAAAGTACCTTCACCAAAGTCTATTTTAATTGTGGAGTATGAATGGACAGGCATTTGAAGTTTCTTAGTTCACATAACCACAACTGCTTTTCTTCTGTTATTAAACATTTTCTTGCTACTTTTCTGATAGTATGTCCACCCAGAAAATGAAAAAAAATAAAAGTCTTTATTATAATTGTGAAATAAACAACTTTTTAATAAATTTAGACAGTGCCACATCCCTAATTTATAAATAATTTTTTTAAACATTAATCTTCTACTCTTTGCTGGAAACTATTTCAATTCCTTCTAAATTATCTCTACCCAGCTTCTTGGCCTCCTTTTTATTGTAAATCACTGAAATATATTAATGCTGCCTGTGGGTTCATGGTTGTGGGGTCATTCAACTAAAAAGCTTTGATACCACAAAGAACACTGTCAATCGAGTGAGGAGGTAGTTCACAATAGGATAAAATACTTACTAGTCACGGTGTTGACAGATACATAGTATTAGGAACATATAAACAACACCAAAAACCTCTTAAATCTTAAGAAATAATAGAATTAAAAATGGGCTAGGGAACTAAATAGAAAGTTCTCAAAAGATGAAATTGAAATAAATGGCTAATTCATAGCTTAATAAGCACCTTGAGCTGTCCTTAGTTATCAAGTGAAGTAAGTTTGGAAGGTTCTCTGAAAACAGAAACCAGACATTAACAGACAGTAAACAATGTGTTTATTTTTTTCAAATTTTAAATATTGATAGTGTACATGGGTAAGTGTTGAATATAGTAGACATTGTGTTTATCCCCATGTTTATAACCCAATTAAAGGTACACATTAATAAACTCCACAAGTTTGCAACCCATTATAGAGTGTGACAAGTACAATGAGTAAAAATTCATGATGATATATATTCCTTTGAGGATAGAGAGGGTCATGGCACAGGCATAGTTAAGGTGGATGTTAATGATAAGAAGGACTGTTGTAAGTTTGGGAAGGTATATATGAACCGAAGAGACTCCAAGAAGAAATAAAAATGTATGTGCATTTCCTAAGGGTTCATGAGATATAGGCAACACTTATAAATAAAAGATCCTTGTCTTCTTTCTTGGAATAGAGAGCGAGGACATGGTTGCATTTGTAATAAGTACAGTGCATACTGTTTTAAGGAGCAAATGTAGGACTTCAAATGGGAAAGTTTTAATCCCCCTCTGAACACAATAGTGTATATGAGTTAAGATGCTAAAGTAGAAATAAGGGCAATCAGGATAAGATGTTAGTGATCAAAATGTAAAAAACTTGGAACATTTTTTCTCTTTTATTTTATATATGTGTTTCATAGTGTATGTGGATGCTGATACATGAACATGCATGTAGAGGCTGGAAGTCAATCTAAGAAATCATTCATCAGACACTGGCAATCTAGTTTTTATGAGACAGAAAATCATATTAGCCTGGAGACCTCTGAATAAGCTAGGTTTGGTGGCCACATGAATTCCAGAGACCCACCTCTTTCTGCCTTTTTGGTCCTGGGATTTTTAAATCAGCATCACCACATCTGATTTTTCCTATCTGAGTTCTAAGTTTGGAATATGGACCACTGTGCTTGAGCATCAAGCACTTTACTGACTGAGTAAAGTAAAAAAAAAAATCCTACCCCTTCTATTTTTTTTCCAATTAAAATATTACTCTTTGCTGTTCTAGGTCTCTGAACACAGTCATTTTCATTGTTACCACTGCATGCACACATCTTACCTGCCTTCTACAGAACTCAAGCTTAAGCAGATTTTTTTTGTTGTGTTCAGGAAAGTTCTCTTAGCATCTGAGATTTTTAGAAGGAAGAGTGAGTTAAATCTAAGTTCATTTTGAAATTTCACCTGAAGCTCACCCCAGTTTTTGATTTGTTTGAAGCACTATACTTTCTTGGGCATTATTAGTCTTGCCTAGGTCTGGTCTTTAGATGAAATAGAGTTGATAGGCTAAATTTCACAGGAATTCATATCAAAAGCTATTTCTCTTTTAAATAATAACAGAATTTCAGGGAAATATAGTATGACATCAAAATTCATAAAACTAAGAATGATAGACTAGTATTGGATTGATTCAAATGTTTAATTACTTGTTGAGGGAAGGTTTGTAGAGGTTTTATTCAAGAAGAGATTGTATTGGTTTTATTGTTCAGGGGAGGAAATAATTTTAATACAGAAAAAAAGGCAAAGTCCATTTTCTACATTTAATGATGATGATGAAATATTTGTCAAAATATTGCTAATGACTGAGAAAATGAAGGTGCCAAAGAGCCATTCATTTTTATTTCATGCCGTCAATCTTGCTGGTACCAAACCTGCTGAGAATATCACAATGATATGTGTCATTCAAGGTATTTTGAATGATATTTGAGGAAAGATACACCAAATTCTTTTGAATGTACGTCTGTATCAGGCTGATGTCTCTGACTAAATATACTGTAATCATAATCCCAGCAACTTGAGACATTATCTATATTTCTAAGGAATCTTATCATCATTTACCATTTGTAGATAATGGCCATGTGAAATTCAAGGTCTAACTATAGAAGGAATGAGATGAATGAATTTCACATGGTATGGATGAACAAAACCAGATGGAATTGATGAAGTAGATTAAGAATATGTAATAGAAGAAATAACATTGTAACACATAGTCTAAAGTACTCAAGACAACACAGAGTAAAAAATGTTTGGCGAGTTGAATTTTATAAGACCTAAGCTTTAGTTTTAATTCCTACTATTGATGGGTAGGTAAACTATTTGGGGGAAAAATATCTGTCTCTATGGGGCCTCACTTTCTACATTTGTAGAATGTAGTAAAATATTTATATATATCCCCAGAGATTTTCTCTGATCTGGAGATCACTGTGAAAATAACAGTAGAGTTTAGGAGCCAAGAGTAAAGTTGTCTCAAGGAAAATTAGAAAACATGAATGAAAAAGGAAACATACTTTCCACAAAAGAGTTTATATCCCATGACTGAAGTTAAGGTGGCTGTATAAATGAAAGACAAGGATGGGACCTATGAGTGTAGACACAGTGTTTAAATATAAAATGACTGTAAGGAAAAGTTCTTTAAAAACAACTTATTTCAAGCCTGAAACCATCTGTGCTAAAATTGTCAACTCTGCTATATCTTTAGTCAGTAAAAATTCAAAATACTAAATTTTAAAAATGACCATAGTTAGATATGCATGGATTCAGGTTTCTCTCAGTGGTAAAATATGATTTAGCAAACAAAAATCATATTAGTATAATGGTAATTTTGTGTATACATAATTGGTATTTGAGTTATCACTCCAAAAGTGAACTGGACTTGTTAGATATGGCAAACATTGCTTCACATCTATTGAACATCAAATTCAGACCAGTCCAGCAGTATCTTAGCTCAGAAAATCCTGAAATATGTATCAATTGTTCTCATTTATATATGGAAAATGAATTGTTAAAGAACTACATTGTAATTCTTAAGTGATAATACACAAAACACAGTTATTTTTAAGTTTAGGTAAAAGCACTCTCAAATGTGCCTTCCCTCCCATAATAGTCTGTACCCGCTGACTCTTTCAGATCCCTTATACTGAAAACGAAGAATCCATAGATGTCCAGTAGACTATAACTGGACTGTTAGTGTAAATTGAGAAAGTACTAAAGCAATTATAACTTTTGCTGGATAGTTTGACATTTTTTAAGTACATATTTTCCCATAAGCTAACCTTTGTGTGAAATTTATAACAAAAATATATTGTAGAGATCACAAAGTAAAGTCTTTTAGAAATAAAGACAGATTATAGGTTAAACTATCTTCAGTGTAGATAAAGTAGTGGCACAAGAGTTGTTGTGAAATTTGTGGTAGATAGTTTAAAAAGATGATTTAACTAAACTTCATAGTATGTATGTTATGGGCAAATGAAGAAGACAGTCTGCAGAGACATCCCTGTTTGGAAAAGACTGTGTAGCAGGAAGTATTCAATGGTATAGCAAGAGATCTTTATCTTACCAGTTATCCCATTCCGTTAATGTACTCTTGTCTATGTGTAACTTGAGCCATAGGCATTGAGGTTCAAGTTACATATATGCATATATGAATCTAACATAGCCTCACTACAGGCCACACTTTCTGGCATTGCTTTCCTCACAGATTGATTTTGCCAAGAGAATCATTGTAGTCCTGACTCTTTTGTTTGTTTATTTAGAAAGGCAAAGTTTTCCACAGGCAACTAAGTTACATTGTATAGTATTACATAGAGTGTTGAATTGTCGTGCACGTATCAAAACAACAAAACATATATACCTTAACTTCATGATTTAAGGTTTTATGTGATATTTAAGGATGACTCTTGCACCAGTTTTTTTTTATTCATTTTACATACCAAACACAGATCCCTCTATCATCCCCCCTGCCCCACTGCCTCCTTCCCCTCTTCCAACAGAGTAAGTTCTCCCTTGGGGACAGCTAAGCCTGGTACATTCAGGTGAGGCAGGACCAAGCCCCTCCCTGCTTCATCAGCTGTGAGCAAGGTGTCGGACCATAGGTAATGGGATCCAGAAAGCCAGCTCATGCACCAGGGACAGATCCTGATCACACTGCCAGGGACCCCTCAAACTGACCCAGCTACACAACTGTCTCCCACGTGCAGAGAGTCTAGTCTGGTTCCATGCAGGTTCCACAGCTGTCGGTCTAAAGTTCTTAAGTTCCATCGAGCTTGGTTCAGTTGTCTCTGTAGATTTTCCCATCATGATCTTGAACCCCCTTGCTCATATAATCCCTCTTGTCTCTCTTCACCTGGACTCCTGGAGCTTGGCCTGGTACATGGTTGTGGATCTATGTATCTGTTTCCATCAGTTACTGGATGAAAGCTCTATGGTGACAGTTAGGGTATTCACCAATCTGATTACCAAGGTAGGCTAGTTCAGGCACCCTCACCACTGTTGCTAGTAACCTCATCTTGGTTTGTCCTTGTGGATTCCTGGGAACTTCTGTAGCACTAGGTTCCTCCCTTACCCTAGAATGTCTCCTTCTATCCAGATATCTCTTTCATTGCTCTCCCACTCTGTCCCTCCCCCAACTCGACCATCCTGTTCTCTCATGCTCTCTTTTCCTCTTCCCAATCCTTCATTGCCCCCCCATCCCCAGTTTACTCATCATGATCTCTTCCGTTTCTCCTTCCCAAGATGATCCATACATTCCTTTTAGGGTCCTCTTTGTTTCCTAGCTTCTCTGACTTGCTCCAGTTTTTAATTTTTTTTTTATTGTGTGAATCAAAATATTGTGGTCAGTTATGTCATAGGATTTCCCAAGACTGTCAATCTTTAATCACTAGAGATGAGACAAGGATGTATTGGAATAGTCATTTTTCCAGGGTTTCAAAGACTTCTCTGGATACTTTGGTTTAGAATGCATCCTTTCCCAGTTCCTCACCTCCCTACAAATTGACTAGGATTCATTGTAGTTAGAAGTGATTCAGTACATAAGAAAGGCACCTGCCATGTTCACTCATTGTTCTGAGAGATGACAATGCCCAGGAAATGAAAAACAATCTTCCTGTTATCATTGGACATTGATCTGACATCAAGACTCATCGTATGTAATAGCTTAAAGGAAGAGGGCATAGAATCAAAGAAAATCATAATAATCTTGGCTCGTGTGTTTGGGAGAATGTAAACAGTTTGAATTATTAAACTGTCAAGTTGTCGGGACAAAGACAAACTCAAGTCTGGAACTAAATCCCTCTGTGGTTCTGATGCTGGCAGTGCATAGCACAGAAGAGGGGGAAAATATTTTAAAAACCAAACACCTTTTGTCTTGATTATGAGTTTCCCTTGTAATTCCCCAAGAGCCGATAGCTAGTCTGTCTCTTTCAGTCATAGGTGTGTTTGCTGATTCTGGGAGTTATCCTTCGGGGGAAAAGAAACTAAAAAATAGTGGAAGCACTACTGAAAGCTAAGAGAACGAAGTTCCTGAGAAGTGTAGAAATCTAAAATAAGCCTTCTCATTTCAGTTTTGATTTTTTAAACAATGCACATTCATCCATGAACAATGATACAAGTTAGAATCTTATAAGAGTAATAATAAAATGCACAAACAAGTTCAAGTTCCTGGCATGTTACTGTTTGAGAGACAGGGACAGTAACTTAGTATTAGAAGATTCAGACCTAAAGAACTTTTTTTTTCAATTTTAGAAAGCTCAGGCCTAATATGATTTTCTTTAGGTCTCATTGTTTTCAGAATTGTAGTATTATAAACATGTTTTAACAAGCTTCACACTCCATAATTTGAGTAGTTAAGATTCTTGATTAATAAAGTACACTAAACTTAATACTATATACAAAAAACTATATCCCATAGAAATATTCAGTCAAAAGTATAATTTAAAATTCAGGTTTCCCAGTAAGGTAAAGCCTTCATGTGTAGCAAGAGTTTTCCTGCCTGGCCCACAGTCAGGAAATCTCTATCAGCCACCAGTCCTGCAGCTGCTCAGACCCAACCAAGTAAACACAGAGACTTATATTGCTTACAAACTGTATGGCTGTGGCAGGCTTCTTGCTAACTGTTCTTATATCTTAAATTAATCCATTTCTATAAATCTATACCTTGCCACATGGCTCGTGGCTTACTGGCATCTTCACATGCTGCTTGTCATCGTGGCAGCTGGCCCTGTCTCTCTGACTCAGCCTTCCACTTCCCAGAATTCTCTTCTCTGTTTGTCCCACCTATCCTTCCTGCCTGGCTACTGGCCAATCAGTGTTTTATTTCCTAACCAATCAGAGAAACACATTTGACATACAGAACATCCCACAGCATTCATGGAATCACATGTGGACACTGCCTTTATGAGGAGCTATTTGCATTGAAAATGTGTTATTCCTTGAGAGATCATTCAAAGCAATTTTAGGAAGCATCATATTATATTCCATTAGTAGGCATTTTGCTTTTTTTATTACTCTTTCTTCTTCTCCCTTCTAAATATTATAATATACCAACACTCACATTTATTTATATAAACACATGCATACAATACAGGCTAGGATCAGCATGTGAGAAAATACATGTATTTTTTTCTTTCTAACATTGGGTGATCTCAATATTATACACTCTAAGTTCATTTGTTTTCTCACTGATTTTATGACTTATTTTTTTTTAGGTTTGAACAATGTTATTCCACTTTATATATGTACAAAATATTCATTACTCATCCCTCTGCTGTTGGCCAAGTTTGGTTCTATCTCCTTAGTGTATTGAATAGAGTCACTATAAACTTGGGGTTACAAATATCTTTATGATAGGATCCATAACTCTCTGGGCATGTAGTCAGCTCTAAGTTCAGTGATAAATTCTGTCTCAAGGGCAAATTGTACAGACTGATTGACCAGGATATAAAACAATCTTATCTAGCTCTGTTCATGCAATGGGACATGTGTGTACACACATATCCACAAGCCATCCACTCATATACAGCACACATGCACACACACACACACACACACACACACACACACACACACACATACACACACTCCCACCAAAACTTTTCTGTGAAATTGTTCATACTTCACATCTGATTTACTATTCTACTGACCAATTGCTCTAAATGGACAAAGGAAGGAAGAAAGAGAGAGAGAGTGAGAGGGAGGTAAGGATGAGGATGGAAGCAGGATGAAGGGAAGGTAGAAAATAAAAAAGGAAGGACTTGATGTGAAAATATTTGTTGGACTTGAAGATCACAAAATAACATATAAAAAGATATTACTTGGTGATTTCTTTTATATCACTCTACATACATATATAAGAGATATTTCTAATATTGCAGAAGCTTCTGTCTATCTATATACATGCATGTGGTTTTAGTTCTCTCTCCCTCTATTGGTTCTGTTGACCCTTCTTCCCTCTGCTTCCCTGTTTGAGTCTCTTATTCCAGTCATCCCTCCCTCATCCATTACTATCTATTCTATTCTATTTCCTCATCCTAGGGAGATCCATTACTCCCCATAGGCCCTTACTGTCTACTAAGATCTGTGAGAATATGGATTATATCCTGCGTACAGAAGACTTAACAGCTAATATCTACATACAAAAAATATACATACTAAATTGTCTTTTGGGGTCTGAGTTATCTCACAAAAGATGAATTTTTTTTAGTTCCATCCATTTACCTGCAAAGAAGTGATATCTTACTATGCAAAAGTATCACCTCTTCTTTATTCATTCATCCATTGACAGACACATAGGTTGTTTCAGATGTTTTTCCTATTATGAATAGTGCATGATAACCATGGTTTAGCATGTGTCTCTCGAATAAGAAGAAGCATCCTTTGGGTATATGCCCAATGGTACAGCTGGATCCTTAGGTAGATTGATACACATCTTTCTGAGGAACTACCACTCTGATTTCTGTGCAAGATTGAACTCCCACAGCATTGGACAAGTGTTTTGAGTGGTTTTCTTACTCCATGTCCTTGCCAGAATGTGCTGTCATTTGTTTTATTGATCTGGTCCCTTATGTCTGGTATAAGATGAAATCTCAAAGTAGTTTTCATTTGCATTTCCCTGATGAATAAAGATGTTGAACATTTTTTATGTGCTTTTCAATCATCTGAGTTTCCTCTTTTGAGAATTCTCTGCTTAAGTCTGTACCCCATTTTAATTGGGCAATTTGGTTCCTTGATGTCCAGTTTTTGGAGTAGGGATAGAGGAAACCATAATCTGAGTAAGTTATGTGAAACAAATCTATTTTTTATGGAGAAAAATAATATATAGATAGTACTTTATTTTATTCCTGTCTCCCTAAATGTGAATAAAACAAAAATAAATTCAACATTAAAATCATAGTCATTTATATCAACCGAACATTACTGTTGTTATTACAGAAGAAATAAGATGCAGCCAGGTCTGGTGGCTCAGACCTATATTCTTAGCTACTCTGGAGGATCACAAGTTCAAGTGAGGTCTCTCTGGGCTACAAAACATGCTCAGGACAACCTAAGAAGTTTATTAAGAAATGGTCTCAAAAAAATGGTTTGAATACAACAACAAAGTATTAGGGCTTGCTGTAATATACATTGCTCAAAGCTATTCCCAGTAGCATTTTAAACATCAAGCACATGATTATTTTATTTTCTACAAAGTTCCCCTTAACTCAATAAACAATTATTTAATAAGCTCCCCTTCAACCAATACATCATTCTTTAGGTCAGAACAGGCTTTGATAACATTTTGTCTATGTGTCTGCCTTTCTGAGTTTCTCTTCACAGTTTTCACAGAAACATATTTTTGCCAGGATAATCGGATCATCTCCTTTTTATTCTTTGTTTGGCCTCTGTAGCTTTTCATCCCTGTATTATCCTTCTTGGATGGGAATGTAATTACCCATCTTGTATTACTGTCAAATTGTAATCAAGGAAGCTTGATTCAGAAAAAGGAAAGTTCAGCCTGCATAACTCCAGTGTTGATGTGAGGAGAATCTTTCCCACTCACAGTTGATTTTCTTTTTAGAAATAATATATACCCCCCTTTCTATTTGTATCCTTGTCTCCATCAGTTAGTTTATCATCCCTGTCTTTTCTCTGTTTTTATTTTTTAAATCTCTGGCCTTTCTCTGTTATTTGCTGTGTCTCCAGGTATTATTTGTTAGATGATTTCTTTCATTGTCTTTTGTATGAAATATATAATGTATAACTAGTTCTTCCCTTATTGGCCTCCTCGGCTGAATGACATATAATTTAAAATACAAAAGAATTTCCATAATCCCAAAGACCAAGCTACATACCTTCAGATATCTAATTTCTTTTTTTTTCTTTTTGTGTTTTTCTTTTGTTTTTTTTTCCTTTATCAAGAAATTTTCTACTCATTCCTCATGCTATTCAGAGACACCCCCTCCTCCCTCTTCCCACCCCCCAATCCTCTTTCCCAAGCCACCCCACATCCCCACATCCCCCAAATCGAGGTCTTCCATCGGGAGTCAGCAGAGCCCAGCATACTGAGCCTAGGCAGGTCCAAGACCCTTCTCACTGCAGGTAGGCTGTGCAACGTGTGGCACCATAGGCACTGGATTCCCAGAAGCCTGCCCATGCACCAGGGACAGATCCCGATCCCCCTGCCTGGGTGCCCCGCAAACAGTTCAAGTCAAACAATAATCTTCCGTATCCAGAGGGCTTAGTCCAGTCCCATGGGGTCTCCACAGCTACCAGTCCACAGTTCATGGGCTTCTACTAGTGTGGTCCGTCATCTCTGCTTGTCCTCCCATCATGATCTCAAAGTCCCTCGCCTGCAGTATCTCTCCCCTCTCTCATCAATAGGATTCCCAGAACTCAGCCTGATGCCTGGGCTTGGATCTCTGTATCTGCCTCCATCTGTCACTGGACAAAGGCTCTATGATGACAACTAGGTTATTTGCTAGGCTGGTCACCAGAGTAGACCAGTCCAGGCACCCTCTGGACCACTGCCAGCAGACCAAGGTGAGGTCAACCTTGTGGATTCCTGAGAGCCTCCCCAGCACCCTGCCTCTTCCTATTCCCATGATGTCCTCATCTATCATGGTATCTTCCTCCCTGCCCTCCCACCCTGTCCCTGTTCCAGCTTGACCCTCCCATTTCCCTATGTTCTCATCCCCCACTCCTGGCCCTCTGCCACCCCCCCACACCCAGTCCACTCACGTAGATCTCATCCACTTCTCCTTCACTGGGTCATCCATATGTCCCTCCTAGGGTCTTCTCCTGTTAGCTAGCCTCTCTGGAGTTGTGGGTTGCAGTCTAGCCATCCCCTCCCTCCCATTTAGTCAGATAATTAATTTCTAATAATCATTGATTAAATACTTGACATCTCTGTCATTTCATTAAGATTACACTAGAAAACTGATTCTGACATTGTGTGAACATTTATAAAACCTGGTGTATAAGAAATAGACTTATTTCTACACACACACATATATACTTCCTAAATTTTAAGGTTATTATTTGCCTTTCTTCTGAGTAAAAACCAAAACTTACTGTGAATATGGATATCAAAGGAAGTAGTAGGGATATGTTTGTATGGTAACAGAAATCATACCTCTTTTTCCTCATTTGCAAATGGAGGTAAGAGAAAATGGGTTCACTTGTACATATAATTAGTTTTGTGTTCAAAAGAACACTAACCCTCCCTAGACTTCTAGTGCACTCTATCAGTCCACAGGCTCTACTCACAGAACAAGAGCTGTACCTGAAGAGCAGCAATATGCATGACCATGACATATCAAAATATAATTTAAAGGGTGCCTTTCTGCCTAACTGCAGATATTTTCCTACCCAAGGTTAATGTCTTCTAGTTTATTTTCAATTTCTTCTTCTGTCATGTAAATTTCTGAAAAACTCAGACAAAGTAAATCTGTTTATTTACTCTTTTTAAAATTTCAAAGCACACTGGCAGAATAAAATTCAGTACAGAGGATCATATGTTGCTCATATTTTCTTTGTTCAAGTGTCTTCTCCATTGTGTAAGAAGTATAACATGAACACTGAATTTTAAATTGCATATTTATCAATAAAGATAAAGAAACATTAAAGAATTGGATCATGCCATCTAACTAAAAACTAAATAACATTTCCTTAATTCGAATCCTAACATTTGATGAAAATTACCCTATCTTCTACACCACTGTGTATGTACTGTTTGTCAAAATTGCCTAATATTAAAATTATCCTGAATGTTGTCACTTAGAAACACAAATTCTTATTTTAATTCAAAGTTTATTTTATTTTATTTAATTTTTCTTTTTTCATTAAGAAATTTTTTTTATTCATTTTTACATACCAATCACAAATCCCTTTCTTTCTTCCTCCCTCCCCTCCAGCCTCCCTCTCCAACCCACCCTCCATTTCCTCCTACAAAAAGGTAAGGTCTCCCATAGGAAGTCAGCAGAGCCTGGTATATTTAGTAGAGGCAGGTCCAAGCCCTTAGGCTGTGTGAGGGGTCCCACCACAGGTAGTGGGCTCATAAAAGCCTGTTCATCCACCAAGGATGGATTCTGATACACAATAGAGTACTACCCCACGGAGGAAAAATGACATCATGAAATTTACAGGCAAATGGATGGAACTAGAAAATATTATCCTGAGTGAGGTAACCCAGGCTCAGAAGGACAAACATGGTATGGACTCACTCATAAGTGGATACTAGATGTAAAACAAAGAATAACCAGACTACAACCCACAGCTCCAGAGAAGCTAGCTAACAAGAAGGACACAAAGAGGGACACATGGATTGCCCTGAGAAGGGGAAATAGATGAGATCTCCATGACTAACCTGGTGATGAGGGGTGGGCAATGGAGGGTAGGGAATGGGTTATGAGAACATAAGGGAATGTGATGGTCAAGCTGGAACAGGGATGGAGTGGCAGAGCAATGAAAGAGATACCATGATAGAGAGAGACATCATGGGGATAGGGAGAAACTGAGTGCTAGGGAAATTCCCAGGATTCTTTAAGGATGACCCTAGCTTAGTAGTAGTGGAAAGGGAGCCTGAACTGGCTTACCCCAGTAATCAGATCGGTGAATACCCTGTCATCATAGAGCCTTTCTTCAGTAATTGATGGAAGCAGATGCAGAGATCCAAAGCCAAACACCAGGCCAAGCTCCAGGGGTCCAGTCAAAAAGAGAGAATAGGGATCATAACGAGGAAACCTACGGAAACAAACAAACAAACAAAAAAAAAACTGGTAGGAATCAGATCAACAGGTGAACTCTAGGCGACTAAGGGATGCTGAAAGTGGGGAAATAGTTTCCCTCCGGGAAGAGACCACCAAGTGGTTATACAAAGGTAAATGTTCAGCCCTGAAAAACCTACATGCAAGTAACATACAGACTGAGCAACTTATAAAACTGAGCATTTAGGAATATCTATTTATATACATATTGCAAAAAGATACAATGAATTTGAAAGAAAGGAAGAAAGATACATAGGAGGGTTTAGGTGAAGAAAAGGGGGGGATTACGTACTTATAATCTCAAAAATTTTTTGAAGTGAGTTGTACCTTTAGTCTGAACACTTTGTGATACTGTGGAATCTTTAGGGTGACAAAATCAGGTGTTAACCAGCCATGGTATTTTACTTTACTCCTCTTTTTCATTCACACTTTTTCAATGTCAAGTAAAATGGACTTCTGCTTCCTTACAGTGGCGTTTATGGACTTGCCAGACTCAAAATAAGTTTTCAAAAGTCTTTAGACAGTGATATATTTTTCCATACAAAATAAATTAAGGAGATAAATATGGTAAAAAGCAAATGAGACGTCTCAACAAGAAATTGCCAAGAAGAAGCACAATTATCTGCAGTGCACCTGTTCACATACCTTTACTACCATTTTTCTCTTTACCTTTTGACTTCCCCTTCTGGTGGCCCAATTTTATTTGGCTTTTGCACAGATTTCACAGCAGCATAGTTGGCATTTTAGGCAATGCAATGGGTATTGTTTATATGTGAATGTAATCTCTTCTAAGGTTTCATGGTTTTTATAAATGGGATGATGGGCTTGTTGCAGACTCCAGGATGTATTTTCAAAAAGACTTTATATTTGCTAGCAATTCACACTTTCTCACGCCCTGTTTTTATTCCTACCTTCTGTGGGTATCTGTTTCAGTTAAGGAGATTGGAAGCAATATGTGCCAAGGGTCTAAGTAACAACATGGTTACATAATATATGAAATCTGGGTGCCTGAGTGTAAATTGCTCAAAGACGTTGTCTTAGGATTTTTATTGCTGTGAAGACACCATGATCATGGTAACTCTGATAAAGAGAACATTTAATTGGGGTGGCTTGTTACATTTCCAAAGGTATCAATGCATGAAGTTTGTTGACCATAGACAAAAAACAGAAAATAGATAAAACCTAATATATCCCCAAGTATGCATTAGTATGAGAGCTGTTGTGATATTAGAAAATTCAGTACAAGGGGAACGGGGAAAATAAAGAAATGTGGAAATATGGTAAAGTATTAGAAAATCATGCATCCTTCATCCTTTGGTATAGATTTTCATATAGCAAGTTCTAGATAAGGGTTCAAGTCATAGTAGTGATTTGACCAGGAATCATCACTTCGTTCTTGACTAACCAAGAAATCTCCCTATGGTAATGGAACCCAGCATAATACTTTAAAGTCATGAACATGTATGGAACCTGGGCCTACATCTTGAGGAGTTTGTCCTGATTGGCTTATTAGTAACATAATTCTAGCTCATGACAGAAGTCTACAGTTATGGGAAGTAGTGACAGCAAATAGAGAAGAAGAAAAGAAAAAGTGTAGGTGAGGCACCAGGGCAAGTATCAGATAAATACATAAGAAGATTAACTGTAATTGAGAACAACATCTTATCTCAGGAGCTAGAATTAAGCTGAGTAAGGTAAGAGAAACAGTAAGAAACATGGCCCTCAAAAGAAACTAGAACTTCACATATACAACCAATCACTTCATGTTCTCTTATCAAAAATTTTCTATGAAAAGACACTGGCTGATTTCTAAGACCAAAGGAAAATAATTATTAAGGTTTCAAGTAGAAGTCTGTCAATCAAAGGATTTTGACTATAATCTTAGAAAAGGAATTTAATACTAATGCAAAATAGTAATGGATTAGAGATTAACACATCAACAATATAAGACTCACAATAAAATCTTTCTATGTCCTTGTTGAGGAATTTCCTGGGAAAATGATGAGGTTTCATTTTCAATCATGTTCTGCTACGAAAATTATAAATACTTAACTGTTATTATGACATGAATGACTACCATAGGCTAGTCACTTTATTTTTCCATAGGACATAAACTAGGAGTTAATTCAACTACCTTTTAGAAGAGAGAGATAAAGTTGAAATAGTTCCTATAACTTGAACATATGTTCATAACAATCAAGTAGGGGAGATAATGTAAATCCTAGCCAGCTTATTCCAGGATTTTGGCCTTAAATATGGTAATACAAAATCTGAAAAACTCCAGGTGAATGAAGTTGGACAATCATCCATGTGTTCTGAACTGCTTGGAGAACAAACTGTGAGAAGCAGAGAAATCATTAGATTGTTTCAGATCTGACAAAACATTGTAGCATTGGGAAGGCTCAAAGAAAAGAGACTTCCTTAAGGTCACATATTACAGAGGCTACCCCACGCGCTTATGTTTCTTATCTGTCTTAAAGCACTCTACCCATGTGTTCAGTGTTAAAGTGCTTCCTCTAATCATTTCCCACTCCTTTCTACTCTCTATTGCTGGAGTAAGTAACGTGCACCTAGACATAAAATAGCCAAGGAAATGTCTAGGAGCCTAGCTCATATCATCCTGTGGTACATTGATTTTATACAAGATTTATGGCATTGACCTGGTCTCAATGAAGAAACTAAATCCAATTCACTAAGGAATTACAAGCCTGTCCAATCAATAATCTATTCATCTCCTTCACTTTGCCATCTTTAGATTCTCCAAACTTGTCATGGGAAATTGAAAGCATTTTAAAACTATCATTATTCAGCCTCAGGAAAAGTCTTCAACATTTCCAAAGAGTTTCAATTGCCTTTGAGGAAATACTACCCTGCTTTGGGTAATAAAGCTCTCACTCTGGTCATCAGCCAAACACTGGGGTCTGAACTCATTAATAGAAATACAGTGTCAGGATAGTGCAAGCTCACTATCACTGTATTTCCTGAACTAGAAAAATTCACCATGGGATATAAGGTTTGATTCTGGGACCCTGGAATTGGACGACCTAACAAAAACTGAAAAGTAGATAATGGAAAGCAGCTGAAGTGGTTGCCATGGGAAGTCATTTGTAAATATTCTTTTGATATGGAAAAAAATGAAAAGCATTTATATAGGGAAATATATTGTATTATATACATCCATCTATCAAATACACAATGTATACAGTTAAGTTAGAAATTAGAGTCTTAATTCAGTTTAGTAGCAGATTTCAGTATGAAAACAACTTCAATGGTGATAGTGTGTGTGTGTATGTGTGTGTGTGTGTGTGTGTGTGTGTGTGTTTGCGTGTGCAGGGTAACTCACAGTTTTCTAGAGGTAATTATTGCCATGCTACAGAAGAGATGTTCAGCAAGAGATGGCACCTTAGTGTTGCATTATTGATTTGAAGGGGAACATGGTGCATTTGAGATTAGGATAAGCTTCCTTGATGATGCTGTTCCACATATTGATGAAGGCATATCATCTACAAGCCTTGTTGCCATATTATTCATATCAGCCTACTTGTCCTGAGCTCTTTCTCTGGAGGCTTAGCTTTCTGGTTACATACTTTGATTTTGGGGATGACTTCTGTTCCTTTCAGATAATTATTTCACACACAACCTAATCATTGGCTCTTATTTCTCTGATAATTGTATTATGTGACTTACAACCATGCATGTGCATCTTTCATCAATAACTACAAATACTACTCTTCTTTCTAAAAGTTTCATAAATCTTCACAAAATAGTTAACAGAAAGCAATGAGAACAATGATGGTAATTATTTCTATTTAGTCAACACAGAATCTATCTTCATATATAGTATTTCTCTTCAACCTTTGCCAAAGCTTTTCTATTGCTACTGCTCACTTGACATGTGAAAGTATCATCTATACAACTACATGAATCATCCTAAAACTAACACATATCAGTACATTTTTCTCATTAAAATATTTGTTGTTATAATATTCATTGTTTTGAGTCATAGTCTTGCTTTGTATTTCTGGGTGGTCTAGAGAATTCTATGTAGACCAAGCCAGTCTTGCGTTATTTCCAATGGAGAGAATAAGACCACTACCACAATTTGAGCCAAATTTGAAGCAAGTTTAATTTTTATTGGGGTGCACCTACAAGCTGGCCAGTGATTGTCTACTAAATTGGGTTAAATAGAGCTGCCCCAAATCTGTCTCTTGGGTCCCTTTTAAGGAGTAAAAAATGAACAGTTTTGCAGAAGGCAGACAATGGGGCAATTAAGAAATACAAAATAATCTTTAAAAATCATCATGTGGTCACCTACCATGTGATTAGCCAGGGGTCAGGGAGGGTCAGGGAAGGCAAGGCTGTTCTCAGAAACAAATCAAAGTCATAGGTTGGGAAGGTCAGGTTCCAGGAAACAGAGAGCAACTCAACTCTCACACACAGTAAACAGAAACTTGTTTTTATTTATTTATTTATTTATTTATTTATTTATTTATTTATTTATGTTTATTTATTTATTTATTTTGTTTTTTGTTTTTTGTTTTTTTTGAGACAGGGTTTCTCTGTGTAGCTTTGCGCCTCTCCTGGAACTCACTTGGTAGCCCAGGCTGGCCTCGAACTCACAGAGATCTGCCTGGCTCTGCCTCCCAAGTGCTGGGATTAAAGGCATGTGCCACCACCGCCCAGCCAGAAACTTGTTTTTAAAAATACAGCATAATGGCTCCTGCCTTCAAAGTGGAGTCAGGAAGATTCTTCATTCCCCCTTGACTTACGCTTCCCTGTCAAATCTTTGACAGGAGGGGGTGGTTGAGCAGCAATGATTCTAAAATTGTTTAATCTGGTGGGTGATCAAGTTAGTGAAACATTGGAAGGCACAGGACCTGCTATGATATTTAGTAGAAATAATATTAAAAGGCCAATGAAGGAGGAGAACCATTTTGGCCATATTGACCACCCTAAAGTTATTTGAGAGATTTTATCTATCTCTTTATGTAGATTATCAACTTGGTTGTCAATAGTATGAAAGAAATCAGAGATTTTTAAAACAGCACATTCCAGTAAATTGCTGATAAACAAGATTATCCTTATGTAACAGGTAATCTATAGAAGATCTATTTTTTTTAGTTCTCCCATTCCTTGATTATTTTCTGCTCATATTTTTGCTGTAATATTAATAGTTTTTGAAATCAGACAGGCTATTGTAGAAACCTCTCTTTGTGTCCAACAAGAAGTCCTCGAATAAGTAACAGAAAGGCTGTGGTAACAGCAAGTATAGTGGGAACGAATAGATACACGGAATCATCAAAATTTTCAAGAAGTGCTCTTGTAATTCTTCTAACAGATTGTAAATATTTGCTGTATAAAATAGGTGTAACATGTTCTATCCCATATAAACATATTTCATGCTGGGAGTGCAGAATAAGTATTTTCACAGGAAAAAGTCCGTCCTATGGGCAATCCTTTATCAAAGGAGAGGGTGTGATAAGAAGTGGAATTACAATAAGAAGGGACATTTGTGCAATCATGACATAAACAGTGTAGGAAAAAGACATTATCAATGGGAACATCACCCACAGTCTTTAAAACATTAGTAGGGGCATATTCCAATTTGTCCCCCATTATCCTTGTATCATTTTATTTAGAAACCCTATACCATATAACTTTCTTTTTGAGAGGCAGGACTAGAGGGATTTCCTCTGACAAAGAAGGAGTTTTCTTATTGGCTTTTTAGTGCTAAATGGATCCAGAGATTGTATTCTACATTATTAATTACAGACAGAGTAACTCTGAATATGTTAAATACAGTTGAAGTGGTTAATGAATCTTTCTTCCCCTTTTTATTTTAGTACACCTGTAATTTCCATTTTCATAACCCTTTAAAGAATATTTGCTTATGCTGAAGTCTATGTTACTATGTTGGGATTGGTCAGTCAGGTTAGTCCATCCCAAGTATCCTCCATCCATCTGGCTAAAGATTATTTTTCCCCTTTGTCCAAACTATAAACCCTGGTGGATAATGACAGTCTTTTGCATAACAAGACAATATCTGGGTGTTTCCAATAATAAGGGTGCCTCTTATTTCCCCTGTCAAGCTGCATTTAGTTTCTGTTTGCATAGGTTGAAAATAAAACAACAAAATTGTTAGCCGTAGGACAATCATGATGCAAATTTCAACAGAAAAATACAAAGTTATGCTAGACATAACTTTAGAAAGTTTTATTTTAATGGTCCTTTTTCACTCACTTTCTACCTTTTTGGGTTGGGCTCCTCTTCCATGGGTTGCTCAGGTGCCTTCTTGAGGTGTGAGTAATGAATACAGGCAGAAATTCCAGTGACTTTAACAGCAGTATGAGCATGGAAAATCACAATGTATGAGACTTTCCATCTAGGTTCAAGCCAGTCAGTTTTGAAGCACAGACTAATACAGCATCTCTAGGCTGGAATGGGTGATCAGATGAGTGGTACCCAACAGGTTCAGCAGGCTGGACTTGTGGGAGAATCTTATCCAAAGTTAATTGCAATCCTTTTAAGGACTAAGAGATTGGAGTAGGGCAATCTGAAAACAGTCCAGCATGTACTCCCTGGACCATGGGAGGTGGCTGCATGTAGACTATTTCATATGGGGTAAACTTTTATTGGTAGGAAGTACATCAGACTCTGAGAAGAGAATAAGGCAAGAAGTCAACCGAGTTACCACCAGTTTGAAGGGTATATTTAGTCAAAAGCTTCTTTAAAGTTCTATTCATCCTCTCCATCTTTCCCGAGCTCTGAGGATGATACATACAATGAAGTTTCCAATTTAAATTAAATGCCTTAGAGAGCAAATGAGATAACTTGGCCATGAAGGCTGAGTCATTGTCAGACCCCAGGATTATGGAAAGGCCAAATCTTGAAATAATTTTCATTATTAATTTCTTAGCTACCACTGGGGCCATTTCTGTTCAGGATGGAAAGGCCTCTCCCCACACTGTGATGATATTAACAAAGACCATCAGATGTTTGTAGTTATACAGTCCTGGCTTGACTTCAGGAAAGACCGTTTGCCAAAATTCACTGATATTGTACCTTGACTCCAATTCCCTGGGGAAAGTATGGCCCTTGGGGAAAGGTTTTTGTTTTTGTCTTTCAGGAGAATGAAGGATAAGGAATCTGAAGAACACTGAACAAATGAGACATCTGAAGAAAAAGGACAAATCATCTAGAAAAAAATGTCCCAAGAGAAAGAGTAAATTGGCCTATTGGTATATCATCTATAAAATTTCATAAGTCTTCCTAAATGTTTGTTTCTGCCCTTCTGTAAAGACACTTAACACAAATGGTCTTCTTGTAGTCCCAGTTCAATTAAAAATTAAAGCTGGCTTTGGAGTTGGAGAATGGTTCTCTCCTTCTTTAAACCCAAGCATGTTGTTAAAAGGAAAACACAAACTCTCTGTATCATGCCAGAAGAAAAAGCTATCTTCTGATATGGGACAGAACAAAACAAAACAAAATTAAGAGACTAATCTATTGTCACTAATCTCAATTCTTTGAATCTGTTTTGATTCTTTAAACTTTTCTTAAGGTGTGAATTTTATATCAAAATTTATAAGATATATATATATATATATATATTAAACTTTTGTTATGATATTAATGGTCATATAGACTACTAACTAATTCTAGAAAAAAGGCTTCAATTACCTGCCTATACATGTTTTTATGTTCAAGACTCTATCAGTTTTCTGCAGGGAATCACAACCAGGCCTAACATTGAATTTGATGTCTCCAGAAAGATAATGAGGCTTCACAACAATGATTCCACATGGACAGTAATAATACGATTAAGCTGACAAACTTTACCCATGGATAAGCTTTGGACTACAAACTGCTCAGAACAATTTCTACATGGTGAGCTGAGATGATCCAGATTCACAGACTACTTGAACAAGGACTTGAGATAAGCCCTGAACTTTGGCATTATACAGAGACTGGACAACAAATGATATTGCTACCTTTCCTAGAACTTGACAATTAACCCAAAATTTTTCTTTTCAGAATCCCCTAAAATATGCCTTCACCCACAACCAGCAGGAAGCAATTTTAAGAACACGAGGCCCATATTGCCAAAGATGTGGAGTGGGGCAGGTGGTTTTGGTCTTTCAATAGGTTTCAGGTCTGGGATAATTTTCATTGTTTAGGAGGGTTGTTTACAAATTGTCGTTGTTAATGGTTAGGAAAAGGATGAAGCAAAGAAGATTAGATTTAAGGTTTTTGTTTGAAAAAAAAAGATACATAGAAATGATAGAATAGAGCTTAGATTATTGAATCTACTCTGAAAAGAGAAGAGAGGACATAAATAAAAAGGTAGACTATTGAATCCACTTTTAAAAGACAATTACTAGTTTTAAATACTTTACATTGGATTGGATTTTTATATATTGCATACAAATTATGTATATTGAGATTGATATTGTTAGAAAATGCTATACATATAATTCTAATCTTGTTCAAGATATTGTACTTATTCAGTTCATTTAACAATGTAATGCAATTTGTTAATCCTTGAATGTTATTATTACTAACTATTAGGATATAAAAAAATGAAAGTTAGTAGTTAGACATTACAATAGAACTTGTAGTCATATTAGGTATGTTTTCAAGATCAAGCCGAGATATATTTTAGATAGGCAGTTCATCTTCAAACCTTTCAGAGATCTACAGAATATGGCATTTAAAATGTTTTAATAACTTAGAATTTTTTTTTATGACCATGAGACATGTTGGCTCCTGGCAGCACCAATCTACTTCAGAGAACATATGGACATTGAAGAAACTGCATATGGAGTTAATTTTCATTATGGTAAAAGTTAGCCACTGGGCAACAAAGTGCCCTCGTATTGACTGCTGACAGTGTGCTGTCCAAAATGGACAGACAGGACACAAAACAAAGGCTTACCAATACTTACCAAGACAAGTGTGGTTGTGGCTTTAGCAACAGGTGTCCTCTGAGGGCAGGACAATATGACACCATCGCTGAAGACGCCTTTGAAATCCGAAAAAGGTATAGTGCCCCTTTCTTCAATGGCAGCTCAACAGGCAATGGACCAATGGCTTCTGGGGTGCAATGGAAAAGTAGCTAAAACAGTTATTCTTGTAAGAGTAACTAAATTAACAGAGTCTAACCACCCAATGGTAAACTGGGATTTGATAAAAGAGATGAAGCCACCCACAAGCTGAGAGGAATGGATAGCCAAATTCCAAAAACATCAGCAATTTCCAGAATTTAAAATCCTGAATCATGACAGGACACTGGTGGAATTCAGGTTTATCTGATACAGGGACTACTCTTATACCAAATGTGAGGTTGATCTTTAGGCCTTGTGTACATTCTACTTAACAAATGAATCTGTCAGATACTTTAAGCTGATAGGCTGAAGATGATGCCCCAACGTTGTAAACAAACCCTGGGTGTCTGTCCAGGAAGCTGGTTGTTTCTGTCAACTCACATTTTTTTGGGAAGTCGCTTGTTTGCACTTCCTGTTTTATTAGATAATATTATTTCCTTCTTGGTTCTCTGAGGGAGTTGAAGATTAGATAGTTATAGTTATAATTAGCTGAAGATTAAATAGTTATAGTTATAGTTTTTCTTGTTAAGAATTTCAGAAAAGAAACTAAAGAGGTGTAAAGTGTATAAATGTGAAAGATATTATAAGATAGTTCTCTGTTAATAATATAAGTTAGGACAAAAAGTAAGTCAGGTATATTTTGGACTTACTAAAATAGGATACATAATGGAATATTTTCTCTGAGTTTGTCAAATGCAAATGGACTAGACATTGTTGAAGTATTTATTGCTTGTATATATTATATATAGTTATTGTACTTATTGTAAATAGTTTTTCTTATATTAGTTATAACTTTTTTTCTTTTTTTTATTAGAATAAAAAGGGGAATTGTGATATTTTATTTTTGCTGAAATGTGACATTTTATTTATATGTTAATAAATAATGTTTGCCTGGAGATCAGAGGTCATAGTGAGCTATAAACAGAAGTCAGGCAGTGGTAGCACACACCCATCACATGGCAAACAGAGTCTGTGTGGTCAAGGACACAGCCTAGCATGGTGACACATGCCTTTAATCCCAGTACCAACCATAGAGACCTGGAGGTCTGCATAAACAGGCAGTGATGAGGAAGTGATGTGGCTGGGCTTAGAGCCAATGAGAAGGCAGAACAGGTAGGCAAGAAAAGCACAGGTTAAACAAGAAGAAGCTCTCTTTTGGGAATCTATGGCGAGGTGGTAAGCTAAGGCTAGTCATGGCTGTTCTCTATTTCTCTGATGTCTTCAGCTATTACCCCTGTATCTGGCTCTGTGTTTCTTATTTAATGAGACTGTTTAGAAATTCATCTACAGTGCCCTTCTTTACATTTATCTGGGCACAGGTCAGGCAGCAGTCTGAAGTGTTCTAAAGTTTTTCTCAGTGTCCAGGTAGCCAGACTTGAGGGGAGATGAGTTCTGAGATCTTCTTATGTGACAGCTGAAGAGTGTGACACAAGGCAGTTAGCCAGTTTGGGCCTAATACCATTGACATGCAGATTCTTCCTTCAGGCAAGATCCACCATCCATTGCACTTCTCCTGAGGTCCCAAGTCTTAATATAACTTGATTTCTTCTGAATCATACTCAAGAACATCTTCATCAAGGCAGAATGAGGACTCCGGGAGAGCAGATAGTTCCAGAACAGTCTGTGATTTGGGTTCTGCAAGAACAGCCTCTTGGCAACTTGATCTGCACGGTTGTTACCTTGAGTTTGGGGGCTTTTGTCTTTTTGGTGTCCTGGCTAGAGAATAATGGCTAGTCCAGTTGGTAGCCAGATGGCCTCTAGCAATTGGACAATTTCATATTGATTTTTAATAGTTTTTCCCTCTGAGGTGAGTAAGCCCCTCTTTTTACATATCTGCCCATGATCATGTGTTGTGGAATAGCATATTTGCTGTCTGCATAGATGTTCATCCTTTTTCCTTCAGCTCATCTTAAAGTCTGTGTCAGGACAACTATTTCTGCTCTCTGGGAAGATGTGACCCTGGGCAAGGCTTGTACCCAAATGTCCTCCTTCTGACCTGTAACCACTACCATCCCCACATACCTGGTTACTTCTTGAATGAAGCTGCTGCCATTTGTATAGAGATCTGCATCTCTGGTAGTGGAAAGAACATCTGTCAGGTCAAGTCGTCTACCTTGGATTATGTTCAGCATCTCTAGGCAGTCAGGGATGGGCTCCCTAGGGTTGTCATCCAGCAGCAGGGTTGCGGGGTTAATGGCCAAGTATCTATCAAAAATCAGTGTGTCCTTATCTAAAAGAAGGGCTTGGTACTGGGTCAGATGGACGTTAGACATCCACCGGTTCATGGCATCTTTTAGCAGGGCTTCCACAGAATGTGGAGTGTTACAATTAGAATCTGTTCCACCATGACCTTTACAGTTCTTTTATAAGAATTGCATTGGCTGTGCTGGCTCTTATAAAGCTATTGGCCTTTTTCAGGGACTCAGGGTCCCAGTTAGGTCTCCCTTGGAAATGCCCTTTCTTTCATGGATGTAAAGATGAAAGGGCTTGGAGATATCAAGGAGAGTTATTTCTGGGGGCCTATACCAGGGACTCTTTTAAGTTCTTAAAGGCTTGTTCATGTTCCTCAGTCCATTCCATTGAGGTGTTGTTCCTGGCCATAGCAGAGTACAAGTGTTTGGCAATTTCACCAAACCCCAGTATCTAAAGATGGCCATATCCAGTAGCATTCAGAAATTACCTAACTTGTTTCTTGGTGGTTGGAGTTGGGATTAGCAATATGGCTGTGTGGGTCTGAGACAACAGTCTTTTTCTTTTTCTCATCTCAGATCTCAAGTAAATATCATGGGGTGAGCAAATTTGTCCTTTTTTTTTTATTTAATAGAAACTCTATACCCTAACTGGGCTAGAGTTTCTAAAAGGTCTCTGGTGTTTCTCAAGCTGTCCTCCTCATCTTTAGCAGCCAGTAATAAATAATCATCTACATATTGAAGCAAGTTTACTTCAGAGTATTTACTACAGAAGAGACTTAAATCCTCGCTGAGTGGTTCACTGAAGGTGGTGGGAGAGTTTTTAAACCCTTTAGGAAGTTTGTCCTGGTTAGTTGTCCTGATATTCCCAGTTCAGGATCAACCCATTCAAACGCAAAAATGGACTGACTTAATTTTGACAGAAGGATGAAGAAGAATGCATCTTTTATGTCCAGTACAGTGTAAACTTTATGCTTTTGTTGTAATAAACTGAGCAATGAATAAGGATTTGGAATAGTTTGGTAAATGGCTTCTACCCTCATGTTCAGTCCTCTCAAATCTTGTACTGCTCTAAAGTCTTGAGTTCCAGGGTTTTGGACAGGCTGACTGGCAAGAAATAAGCATGCTTGCTTCAAGGAGATGCCTAATGTGAATCTTAATCCATTCCCTTGATTCTGAACTGATGGAGTGCTGCTTGACTCAAATGGGCATTTTCCCAGATGTTAAATGCACTATGATGGGTAGTACATGTTTTATTAGGAGGATTGTCCTCTTCCCAAACTGTAGGACTCTCTGGTATCAGCAACATTTTCCATTCTCCTTCCAGGGAATTCGTTGAATTTTTGAGAAGCATATATTCCTTACTTATTGGACTGGCTACATTCAAAGCCTTACCAAGTCCTTCCAATTCCAACCTAGGAGACTCCCCTGAGAATGATATTGTTGCCTGAAGCTTCCTCAAGTGTCCTGCCCTAGTAAAAGGTAGGGGCATCCAGAATTAACAATTTAAAAAATGAGCCACATTTCCTTGTCCTAGACTAACACTCCAGTCAGTGATCTATTTGTACTCTTTGACATACCCTATTGCCCCCTATACTTCCATTGTTTAGTTGGTAAGGGGTCCTAGGGGCTCTTGTAATACTGAATGAGCAGTCCCTGTGCCCAGCAGAAATTTCACAGGTTTCCCCTCTATAGTGAAGGTCACCATAGGCTCCTGGGGGCCTAGTTCAAAGGAGCCTCAGCCTTGCTAATCCTTTATAGTTAGGATTGGCTTGGGTTTTGGTGAGCCTACCTATTCCTAGAATGGACATTCAGTTTCCTAATGACACACTTCTTTGCAGTTGGCACAGTTGTCCTTTTGTGAAGGTCTCCTCTTTCTGTTATGCTGTGCATGGGCACAGTTGAGAGATGTTAGGAATTATAGTGCAGCCACAGTGAAATGCTGTATCGTCTTTATCAGAAGGTCTTCTTTACTGTCTCTGCCATCCAACACTTTCTGGGCTATCTCTATTAGTTCTGACCTGTTTGTTCCTGCAAACCCATTCATCATTTTTTTTATCTTTTTACGTATTTCAGGGGACAATTGAGTGGCAAAACCCAGGTTAACCTTGAGATTTGCCAGGTCCTCTGGGTCTATAGGAATATATAACCAATAGGCATCCATGAGGTGCTCCAACTATATTAAAGGTGATTCATCTGGGCCCTGTTTCACATCTCTTACCTTAGAGAGGTTAGTGGGCTTCCAGGCTGCTCATTTCATCCCTTGTAGCAGAACCTGATGGTATTCACTGAGTGATCTCCTACCTCTCTATGAGTTATAGTCCCACTGGGGTCTCCTTCTTGGCAGAGCTTGGTCAATAACCTCTACCCTCTGGTCATTAGCCATTGAGCTATTCTGGGGAGTGCCTCAGTTGCTTCCATGAAAATCCCTTCCCTTTCTTTGGTAGTGAAGAGAGAATGGAGAATCTTCTGAGTTTTCCCACATGGGGAGATGCCAGTGTCCAGCCTAAGCTCAGGTTCAGGTCCTGAGATGGGGGAGGGGCATTGGCGCAGGGAGAAATCTGACCACCAGGTGAATTGCACTCAAGTGGCTACAAATAGCTGGATCCACCTTTATTTATACATTACCAGAGGGGTTTTTTTTCCTGCCAAGTGTATATGAACAGCATTATTATTTGTTCCTATTTTTAACTTTTAAGAAATACACCATATTTTAAGAGCTGCATCATAATGATTTTAGAAGCCCACATTGTTCCCCTTTATTGTTCTCCGAATACATTTTTACATCCCATACCTAACCTTATTCTAGACATAGAGTTCAGCAGTTTTGCAGGCTTAACTAAATATCAAGCCAGACATTTCCTTCTCTTGGAGAAGTTATGTCAGCTGGCAGCTACTTGCAGTAACAAAGTTAAAAAGTAGTAGACATAGATACAATGCTTTTAGGACAACAGTATTCAAACCCAAATAATTCTTTCATGTCTGTAGGATACTTCTTTAAACAGTTTTCCTACAAGAAGATCCCATGTTTAAATCTCTCTGTAAAAGACAGACTTTGACAAAGCACTCCTTTCCCATCTCACTATACCATATTTCTTCCACCAATAGAAGCTCCTATGTATAGTAAAGATGGATATCTCCATCCCATATTTTTACATTGCCTTTTTTCCCATTGGATTATACTTGATCCTATGATTGATCCTATTTGTTTGGTGTCCAGGGAACTTACTCTCAACAATTGGCACTATGTGTATTCCTGTAGCTAGAACTTTCCTGGTCCTGCCTGGCCCATGGTCAGGACAAATCTCTCTCACCTGCCAGTCCCTCAGCTGCTCAGACCCAACCAAGTAAACACATAGAGACTTATATTGCTTGCAAACTGTATGGCCGCAGCAGGCTTCTTGTTATCTAGTTCTTATATCTTAAATTAACTCATTTCTATTAATCTATAAGTTGCCACATAGCTCATGGCTTACCAGTATCTTAACATGTTGCTTCTCCTCATGGCAGCTGGCAGCATCTCTCTGACTCAGCCTTCCACATCCCAGAATTCTCTTCTCTCCTTGTCTTGCCTATACTTCCTGCCTGGCTACTCGCCAATCAGTGTTTTATTTATTTACCAATCAGAGCAACACATTTAACATACAGAACATTCCACAGCATATTCCTGAGGCATTTTCCCTACTTTGTGTATGCATGCCTTATTCTCCCATACAGAACTGTGAGTCATGGTTAATGTTCCAAGTGTTATTTTCTTGTATATACCTAAGTGTCTCTATTGAATCAGCAAGGTTCCTAGGAGTAGGAGTTGTACTTAGTAGTTCCAGATAAACAATTTGAGAAGCATTAGCCCTGCTTAATCTTTGGGAAAATATTCAAGAAATAACAGAATTTCTAGAGAAAATTACAGCTGTTGCATGTGTGACTGATAAAGTAAAACTGAAAACCACCCAGAGAATCTCCAATATAATGAGAGAGAAAAGAGCCTGCAAACTGCAGGAATTCTGCAAATTCCTATCTTGTGCCATGGTCTACTGGTCCTTGCCAAGTGAGAATCCATTTCTACAGGTACCTTGCCCTGAGGAAACCCTCCACCTTCTTGTTCTCTCAATTCTCTTCTCTGTTAGTCCTGCCTATACTTCCTGCCTGGCCACTGGCCAATCAGTGTTTTATTTATTGACCAATCAGAGCACATACAGACCATCCCACAGCACTTCCCCTTTTCTTTTCTTTTTTTTAAAAAACAGGAAGGTTTTAACTTTTGCACATCTCCAAAGTCAGCTTGGTATGTTTGGGAATTTGGGTGTAGCTTCTCTTACTACTTCCTGCTGGAGTGGGGCTCTGTATCTTATGGGGACACAAAGAAAATTTTAGGATTGTGGAGTAGTCCATGAGGGTGTATCATCTGAGCCAGTTGCCTTGAAACAGTTCTGATCATCTGGGCCCTGGTGTCATCAGAGACCTTTTAGGGGGTCTTGGCTGGTCAAACCTGATGTATCTTAATCTGGAACAAATCCATAGCCTCTGTCTTTCTGTGGAAACAAAAGCAGAACCTCCTTTCCAAAGCAACATATCCTTACATCCAAATTTTGATGTCAAGGTACCTTTAAAATATACATTTTGGCATAACTCAACAGCTTTTGCAAGCAAATGTTTTTCTTCAGTTATGGATATCGAAGAGAACATAATCCAGATTCTCAGTGTGGTAGCCATCTTTACATGGCTTACTTTTTATATTACCTTGATCCTATTGCTTTAAACTGCAGCATTTCAAGACTGAAATGGCACTGTGGCTGATGGCTCCACCCACTTCAGCTTCCCAACATGGTGGTGGTACATTTTCTGCCAGCTCTGGGAGCCATCAACTCTCAGAAATAGTGGGTCTATGCTTCTATCAAAGCAGCTTGTAGCCCAGAAACCTCTTTTTTTTTTGTTTTGTACTAGCAAAGACTAAATCCACCACGCAGCTTAATGTGCCACTTGCAGAAGCCCAGCTTAATGTGCCACTTGTAGAGGCCTCATTCCCGCCATACTGCAGGTCCAGCACACAGGCCAGGAACCCACCATAGTAGCTCAAACACACAGGCTGCCATTAATTTGAGAGAAAAAAAAAACTAGGATCTGTTTTTAGCTCCATTTTAGAATCTTTTTTCTCAGGTTTTAGGTGGAAACTCTTGCCAATACATTGGGCGCCATTTGTAGCTAGAGTTTTCCTGCCTGACCCACAGTCAGGACAAATCTCTGTCACCTGTCAGTCCCACAGCTGCTCAAACCCAACCAAGTAAACACAGAGACTTATATTGCTTACAAACTGTATGGCCGTGCCAGGCTTCTTGCTAACTGTTCTTATATGTTAAATTAATCCATTTCTATAAATCTATACCTTGCCATGTGGTTCCTGGCTTACTGACATCTTCACATGCTGCTTGTCATGGTGGAGGCTGGCAGTGTCTCCCTCCGCCTTCCTGTTCTCTCAATTCTCTTCTCTGTTAGTCCCGCCTATACTTCCTGCCTGGCCATTGGCCAATCAGTGTTTTATTTATTGACCCATCAGAGAACATACAGATCATCCCACAGCATGAGTTCCAATTAGATGTCAAGATTTCTCTTTATCGTGTCATGTTTTAAGATTATAGAGCTCCTAAATGCTGTGGGATGTTCTGTATGGCAAATGTGTTGCTGATTAGTCAATAAATAAAACACTGATTGGCCATTGGCTAGGCAGGAAGTGTAGGCGGGACAAGGAGGAAAATAAAGCTGGGAAGTGGAAGGCTGAGTCAGAGAGACACTGCCAGCTGCCATGATGAAAAACAGCCATGTGGCAAGGTATAGATTAATGAAAATTGATTAATTTAAGCTGTAAGAACAGTTAGCAAAAAGCCTGCCACGGCCATACAGTTTGTAAGCAATATAAGTCTCTGTGTTTACTTGGTCGGGTCTGAGTGGCTGTGGGACTGACAGGTGAGAGAGATTTGTCCTGACTGTGGGCCAGGCAGGAAAACTCTAGCTACACCTAAACTCTATTTGGTAAAAAGGCACTATGACATCTTTGAGTATTGCAGTGTTAACCAGTATCATTCTTGGTGAATTTCATCATTCTTTCTTTTAAGAATATGAACTGTGCTTAATAAACTCTTTAGCAAGATCACTATTGTATACTTATTAGATGCTTGTAACAGCTCTTACACATCATTTCAGGTGTTACAATAAAAAATTATGCAATTGCGACCATGAACTCAAATTAAAAACTATTAAATTAAAGACTACTTCTCAGTTACTTTTCATGGTGTTAGGAGCAAATACTCTGACAAAAAGCACTTAGGAAAGAGAAGGTTTATTTAATCTCACAGTTGGGTGTTATAGTCCATGACAGGGAACTGACAGTAGAATAGACCATTTTAAAGCAACTGTCCATATCATATTTATTCTATCACAGGGATATATTAGAGTCTGTTGAAATCCATAGAGTTCTATCAAATGTAAGCCAACTTCTGTACCTTAAAGTTTTTCATGATATGATTTTTGATAAAGAAATATGAGCTACATCAGTCCACTTATGTGTTCTTCTTAAAGAAGTTTACTAAAAGGTCTTACTAAAAGGATTCTGTTGGCCTACTTAAATATTCCTTTACCTTTTTTTTATTGTACCAGTACCACATATGTGAGAAGATACCACAAGATGTGAGCATATAGCTAGGTAGGATTGTGGCTCATTCCTACATAAAATCACAGTACCTGGTGGGCAAAGGCAAGGGCATAAAAAGTTCAAAATTTTCCTAGGATACATCTCAAACTAAAAGAAGCCTGGGCTATACAAGACTCTGTATCAAAACAAAATCAATAATTAAATATAGATGGCATGAACGTGAAAAAGATCTCAGCAATTTAAAATGCAGTAATTATATCAAACTGTAAATTCAGACTTTGGTATGATAGATTGCTATTAACTTACCCTGAGAAGGAGTTGAAAAAGAACTATACAGAGAAATTGTAAATGTTCTCTTCTCTGTTTCCTATTTTTTATGTTTTGTATAAAACATATATTCATAGTATAAATAATTAAATTATCAAATTTGGATAAATTAAAGCTATGGAGGGAGCTTAGATAACATCTTGAGAGTGGTATTAAAATTGAAAAATCTACTCTTCTATGATTCTGCTGTCTGAATTTTCAGAAATGTATCATAAGATCGACTAATTGAAGGCTGGTGTCTGGAGAACATGATAGGAAACACAGACCAATTGTTAGCTAATGAGTAGGCATGAGGTGGGATTGGGATGTGCAGCCACAGTAACAGCTAAGTGGAGGGCTTTCTGCCTCATACCTCTAAGAGTACCTCTGTAGCAGTTGGTTTTGAGTAAATGTTTGTTTGAAAAAGCATGTTCCTCATTAAATACAACTGAGAGATGAAATGGGGACTTCCCATAGATGTTTCTCATATCACTGTGACCTCATTATACTACATACCTTTATACTGGTCCTTGCAGAAATCTTTCAAAGATGGTATCAATGCTTTTCTTTTAAACATGAAAATCAAAGTTCAAGGCTATAATGTGATTTCCTCAATATTAGATAATTATCACCAGAAACAAACCTAAGCCAAAGGCTTCTCATTCTATGATTTTGTTTCAGCCACCATAAATTCTCTTTGAGAAATATCACTAGACAATACATTCTTTCCCATGTGTCTGGGTTACCCCTACTCTCCAAATAACTCACTGATGTAGGTGAGATTATAATAGTGTGTTTTTCTCACTATACAGTCAGCCTGAGATTAGGATACATAGTTCTCCACTACCTCTAGAAATTTCTTGATATCAGGAATTTTAATAGTGCCTTCAGTACATCAAAAGACATATTATACAAGACATTGAATAATCTGGAAGTTGCAGGATGATTCAAGAGTATGAAAAATATCTTATTTACTGAGTGTTCTTTACCCCAGGCCAATGTCACAACATTTACATCAAGGATCTTGGATGGTCTTCAGGACAAGTCTACAAAATATGCTTTGCCCCTGTCTCTACAAACAAGGAGAGTAATTTTCTCTGTAGTGGTATGATATACATCATATAGAGACCAAATCATAGTAGGGGAGTCACCTGATAGCTGTCACAGCCATAACTCAAACCCAAGTTTGTAGATTCTAACTCTTACAACTATTTTCAATATCCCATAGAATGAAAAGGCATTTTATTACCTCCTGTTTATTCCATCTTTTGTAGTACAGAGATGGATTTTGACCTATCAAACCTGTGAGATGAAGATTTTGGGTCGCCAGTTATCATGTCCAATGACAAAGAAATATATGTATTTAAGGCAAAGTTTGATATCATTTCCTTATTTGTGTATTAGGATAATAATTTTATTTCCTTCACCTGGTCACTAAAAGTGTAAAATAACTTACCCTGTTCAATGAAAGATACATACTAAATAAAAGATTATAATATGTTTTGTTAATACTCAAGCAGTGAAGAATACCTATGCCTATTCAAAATTATATGAAAATTCATTTTAAATTTTATATAAATTGCTGCATATATTCAATGCTGGGATCTTAGAGGTGGGCTATTTGGGATACATTTTAATTTGATTGAAACATTTTGACCTTCTTCAGGGAGCTGAGACCTTTCTTGAGCATAGGAATGTATGATTATGTATAAGAACATTCCACATACAGACATTGTATTTAATGTTTCTTTTCCTAATTTTATTTTCTACTCTCATTTCTCTATATAAATGAAAAAGACTTAATACTTTCTAAGCAACTAACAATCGCAAGAGATGTCTGCAATATATTTAATCATTATTGTGGGGAAATGGGTTCTTTCTGCATTTTAAATATTAAACAAGGGCCAAATACTTTAAAGAACTTAGTAAAAATATACAGTAAATGACTACTAGATTTCATTTTTTTTTCCTAAAAGTCTTTGCCCTTCATACTGGTGACATCTCTTGGAGTTTTTCATATGATACCCTTTCTTGGGCTTAATATACTGTATCTCTTTTGTTTTGTTTCTGTCCCTCAGGAATCCTTAGTTATTCCACACTAGTCATGTCAAGAGAAGAAAAATTTTCTGGGAAATGAGATCTCTCTCTTTTTCTCTATCATATTCTCATAGCTATATTAATATACTAATATATGTCATAAACTTATATACATTTATCTCATATACATGTTTACATATCATACATACATAAGAAATAAGAGAGAGCACTCTTTCATTGATCTGATCCTACCTCTTTCATTTTTAACTACTGATACTTTGAAAGACAGGCCTTTGTGTAGGCTGTTGTGATCACACACAGGGACATATGGGGGAGAAAACATCTCTACTAAGCAAGGAACAATTGAAAATATATGTTAGCACATTTTGTGCATCACAGAAAGACTGTCATCCATAATGCTCCATATGTCCCAAGTTTGACGCCTACCCCCCCAGACATCATCAGGACTGAATTCATGTTGCAATGTGGGACAGCTTGAATCATGTAGCTCATGTATCATCATTTTACTGTGAAAGATAATCTAAATTTTGGACCTTTCCATTTGAACTTCCTGTAAAGCAATAGTTCTTCTTACTGACATATATTAGTTACCCACAGAAATTCCTCCAGAAAAAAGAAAATATTGTGTTTTTGTCAATTTTTTAATTTCCTATTTCTCATTTTTATTAATTTTCTTATTTGATGATTTTAAACATGTGTATAATGCATTCTGATTCTTCTCTTCTCATCCTTCACACACTTGACAATCTCTTCACTTCTATAGAAACATCTTTCTTATATTCATTTCTTTTGACTGAATTTTGTTACCCACTGAGTTTAACCAGGGCTTCTTTTGTTATCATGGGTTTAGAACTATTCACTGGATCCTGGTAAACTTACCTGTGGGTACACAACTAAAGACAATGACTTCCTTCTCCTAGAATCTATAAATAGTCAATAAATCAGTAGAGAATGGTAGGACCCCAAGAGCTTCCCTTCATCCATGACTGATGGTTGACAAGACCTATTTTGGCCAAGACTAGTACATTTGACCAAGTTAATGATTGCAAGGTTTGTAGCATGTCCAGAAGACGGAATTTCACAGTGCTTCTCCCTATCTTCAGGCTTTTGCATTTATTTCAATCATTATTTCACCAGTGATCCTTCAGCTTTACACAGAGTGGTCTAAATGTCTTCAAGGTTATATTCTCAGCTGACCCTTATTCTTCAAATTTGAGTATCTATGTGTTTTGCATATACCTCTCTTTACTGCAAAGAGAAACATTTCCAATAGAGTCTGAGAGTCATATCTGTTAATGTATACAACCACATTTAGAAGGTAATTTGATAATATGTCAGTTTAACTAACAGCACCTAAATTCCCTACCAAAGCCTCTGACTTCCCTAATCATGTGTGTTTGATTGGGCTCACACCACCAGGTACAGCTCTGTTCTGTTGATATCAAAATATGTAGAGTTCATAGCTGAGTAAAATTGTCATTTCTTTTCTCCCTAAGTAACTCATATAGTGACTTCCTACCCTATGAAAATTAGCCACAAGGGATGGGGGGAAGTTTATACCTAAGATCCAGCTTGATTTCTCTGTATATTATAACCAAAATGTATGATGTCTAAACCAATAAGGTCTTATAATCTATTGTGCTGAGCAAACCAAAAAGTGTATGTACACTCCATCTCCTTTCTCACCCAAGTTCTGGACACCCTCTGCTTTTTGTCCTTGGTTAGGAGAGCCATCTAAATTTTTTGCCTGGTTTTGGGGCCCCTCTCCTTTCTTGCCCTAGTTCTGGGCCCCCTAGCAATGATGATGCAGATTTTTGATCTCAGGTTTGTAGGGTTGAGGCCCACATTGGGTGCTACATAAAGTGAGAAATCCATGGAGTCTGTTTAAACGGCAAATAATTTATTAAAGGGAAAAACTCATTGTACAGAACAGAATTGGCACAGGTTCTGGAATGCTGTTCCTGGCACCTGGATCAGTCCCACATCCAAATCCCATGAGGGTGTGAAGAGCATGATGCCTATGTACATCTTAGGACTTAAGGGTCACTGATAGGCTACAACCGAGGTGCATGTGTTTTAAGGTCATAGACAGGTGGATCAATTGCCTGCTGCATCACTAGGTGCTATACTTCAAGGTTGTAGACAGAACAGCTACCCAATACATATATGAGCCTGCATTGTGTTGGAGGTCACTGGGCCTCTATGAGCAACAATTCATCTGGAGGTATCTCACATCTGGCTTGAGGTTTTTGTTTAGGTTATTGTTAGACTGCTTCCTGCTAAATTGGGATGTTGAGGTTCTTGGAACAATCTTGATTTTCTTCTTCAGAATGTAACCAGGTTCTGCAGATCTCTGGCTTTGTTGATAGGAACTGGTAATCCTGTAATATTAACTGGTTTAGTTAGAAATTTTTTGGATCTGTTGTTGAAGAAAACTAGCCAAGAGGTTTATGAGGCAGGGTGCAATTAGTGGGGCTAAAAAAAAGGAAGAAAAATGGTTAGCATCTATTTCCATATCTGACTACTATTGATCCACTGTCTAGAGGTATCAAGATGTTTCTGAGTTTGAAGATCCATTTGTTGGATCTTATCTTTCACTACCCCTGATTGATTGACATAAAAGCAACATTCTTCCCCAAGAAAGAGGCAAAGACCACCTCTTTCTACTGTTAATAAATCTACTACAGTGGTCAGTGAGTCTATTTGTTCCTGAAGAGTAAGGACAGTCTGAGCTAACTGTTGGAAATTCTAGATGAATTGTGAGGAAAGCTGATAGTAAATAGCTAGGGAAGTAGTCAGTCCTGCTGTTCCAGTGACTATACCTGCAGTTATGCCCAAGGCTGCTAGAAAGGGTATTACTTGGATGGCTCATTTATCATTCCTTGCAGCTGTGAATGGGCAATGGGAATTGCCAAGGGTTCTTCACCAGGTACCACCCCTAAGTTAGGAGACAGGAATACCATGGCAAAAGTCCCAGACCACCTAGCAGGTAAACAGTGTTAAACTTGAGTACCATGGAGAATAAAGGCATTGTGAATTTTTGGACATAAAGGCTGGGTGATAGTACCAAGTGTAATGGTATTACTGTAGTCTGCAGAATCCAGAGTACCCACAAAGTGTATTCCTGAGGAGTTAAAGCTGTCTATATGCTAAGGAGAGGAATTTGAGAGAGATAAAGGGTAGTAATGACATTTGGCTTGGAGTAATTAACAAGTGGTAAGGTAAGAGAATCTAATAGGACAATGGGTGAGGCCACAAATAGTGGGTGAGCATTTGACCCTAGGGGGACACATAACCAGCATTCTCCAAAATGGTCAGCCTGAGCATCATTCAATAGCTGATGTACAGTAGCTGGGTTCTGAAACAAGAGATGGTGTGACAGGGAAGTGGGATCAAAAAGGGGTGAAGTTAAGGATATAAGAGACTTTGAGGAGCTTGGGAAACTTCTACTATATCTTTTCCTAGGGTTGGAGAGGGTAGAATGTGTGCCCTCTATATTTTGAGAATATCTGATGGGTAGGTTTGATAGATGCTATAGTAAAGCTTCCCAATGACTCCCATTTTCCTGTTGGGGTGCCATGGGTTCTTAATCAGAACGTAAAAGATTCCCCATTCTTTATAACAGGCAGAGTGTTTTCTTGCATATGCTTTATGTTTCCAGCAGTCTCCAGACCCTACCACATAAGTGGTTTGGTTGAACTGCTGGGCATATATCTCCTGAATCTTAAATCTCCAAATGTAGAGTTTGATAGCAATATGAGTGAATGGGAAGAAGTAGAAGGAGAAGAGGTAGGGAATGACCTGATAGGGTGGGGCATGAATCTTGACATGTTGATGAGGTCTCATTATTCTGAGACCAGAGGCAGACTGGGAGTCTGTATATAGTTTTGGGGATTGTCTCTGTGTTAATTGACAAGACAGTTAGAACTATCAATTCAGCCTTCTGATTTGTGGTGTAGGCTAGAAGAGCTTGTGTTTTGACCACTATGGTGTCTGAGATGATTGCATATCCTACTTCATGTACTCCTTCATATAGGAAAGAGCTGCCATCTGTATACCATGTGTAAGTGGCCTGAAGTAGTGCTCCTTTCTATATATGTATAAAATAAGGTAATAACTCTTTTAGGATTTTGATGCATGAGTGTGATGGAGGGTATTCCAGGACTGGTTGGGAGAGAAGATTTGAAATGTTAAGACGTGGATATGTCTGAAAAGTCAGTGTTGTGTCCTCTACCAAGGCCACCTGAAGGGAGAGAACTTGAGGAGGTAATGTTAAAAGGTGTGACAGATGGTGAGGAGAAAGGACCGTAATGGGTGGCCCAAAGGTTGGCTTCATAAGGAGATGCTCTCTGTCTGGGGTCTCAGGATCCAGGCTGGTACATTTTGAGAAGGCCTTTGTAAGGCGGTTGAGAAATTGAGATTAATTTTGATTTTTTTCCTGGATGACTTCATGGACTTTTTTTATAATTAATGCCTTAAAGGCAGCTCTGTGGAGACCAGATAGGAGGCAAGTTACAAATCTATTCCTAGCTAGGATGTCTCCTGGGGTATTGTAATCCTATTTAGGCTCCTGGTCTGGGACTACCCTCGCCCCCATTGGGTAGGTATTATCCATTTGATGGAGTTCATCTGCACAGACCTTAGCCTGATCCCAGACTCACCTATGCTATTCTGGGAGGAGATTGTTGACAAGAATCATATAAACATCATGAAAAGTAAAGTCATAGGATTGGGTAATGTACTGGAATTTTTAATAAAAGTGGAAATATTGGCAGTATAGAATCCTAACTTTTTTTCTATTTGGGAGAGCTCAGATAGTGAGAAGGGGACATTTACCCTAACTAAACCATCCACCCCAGCAACCTCTTGCAAAGGGAGAACTGGGGCTGGTTTAGATTGTGGAGGTACAGGAGGTCCCAAGGTAGAGCAGGAATGAATAGCAGGAGGACTAGGGGCTGTCATTGAGTTGAAAGTGGGTGCCAGGGAGCGTTGACCTGGTGGATGACCTGTTACTGAGGAGGGAGAAAGGGAAACTGAAGGGACTGGAAGAGAGGGAGCTGTGGGCTTTAGCTTTGGTCTACAAGGGAGAGGCTGATTAGCTGGATCAAAAGAAATTGATTCATCCTGTTCTGACCTCATAGCTAGTAAGAGCTAGGTGGGGGAATTGGAGGCACAGAGAGAAGGCTTGAAGTGAAGGTAAGAGAAGGCTTTACCATATAGGGTCTCTTTCCATTTCCCCGATCTCTCACAATAGTTGTTATGGTCCTGTATAATATTTGGATCTAGTGTGCCATTATGTGGCCATTTAGATTGATTATATAAAGGATAATGAGGCCAAACTTTATTGCACAGATGAACAAGTTTAGGGCCTTTCAAATCAGGTGCCAGGTGTAAAGGCTTAAGATTTTCTAGGAGGCATACCAAGAGGGTATGGGAGGGTATAGAGTGCAGAGTTATTATGGATGAGAGGTGATGGAAATAGTCACTGCAGCCTCTAGTCATGGGCATCCCCTGGACTCAGGGATGACTGAACAGGGACCAAGCTGTTCAGAGGGTCATCACCCAACTCAACAGGAATCCAGATTAGCCTGGCTAAGCCAATGGAGAGACTTTGGTGCTTGGTACCAGGGCTTCTGTAGAAGCAAGAAGGTGAGAGAAAACTGAGCTCTAGGGGGAATGACTCATCCAGAGGAAAGGGCTGAAAAAGGGAGACTTTTGTGGTTCCTTTTGTAGGAAGATGAGAAAGCACAGAAAAGGATGCTTAAAACTGCCTGATTGCAGCTCTGAGGGTGTGTGTGTGGTCAAGTGAAGAGGGCCATCTGTAGCCTTAAAGACTGTAGCTGGGGTTACCTCCACTTCCAAGAGTATTAGAGGGGTTCCTGACACTCAATGGTTACTTCCTCAGACTGAGGGAAACGTTTACACTGACCAAAAGTGGAACTCACCTAATTGACACTATTGGATGGAATGCTGAGCAATCTGTGAGCCGGAAGTTTGGTCTGTTGCAGATGGACTGGAGATAACAGATACAGTCCTAGTGTGGCTCAGACCAGACCAAGGGAGTCTATCCTGGGTTTCAGCACCAACAATGTAAGTAAATTTGTTACAACTCTGTGGGTTTGGTCCCAGATTTTGACACCAAAATGTGAGTTTTGCAACTCTGGTGACAGGTATCCTGACTACTTGGGGAGTCAGGCAACACCTTGAGCTGCTCATGACAGCTCTGACAGCTGGAGCTGCAAAAGAGACAGCTCAGCCCTGAAGGGTGAGGTATCCTGGATACTTCAAGCTGCTCAGGATAGCTCAGCCCTGGAAGGGAAGCTTTTCTGACTGCTTGGGAGACTAGGGCCTGGAACTACTCTACAGCAGGGAATGGTATCCTGACTATTTGGGAGAGTCAGGCTATACCTGGTATGATGGGGGATGGTTTCCCCACAGGATATAGCAATCTTTGTCTTCTCCTGGAGAACCACTACAGCTTAGCTTTGCTCAGCCTCTACTTAAGAGCTCTGTTTCTCCAGCCTAAGATATTGCTTCTTTTGCTTCACTCTGCAAAAAGGGAAACCCTTGCAGAAATGTAGCAATCTTCTCTGGCTCCAGAGAAAATTGTTGCTTTTTCAGCTATCTCTTGCTCTGTCCACTGAGGGACATCTCAGCAAAGATGTTCTCCACACCACTGAATGAAGATCTTCACACCTCAAACTCTTTTGAGAAAGAGATTTATTTGGAAAGGAGGAGACCAGGAGAGTAGCTGCCTCTGCCAGGTTGGAGAGAACAGCCCACAAGTGAACATGCAGGGCAGTTTATATAGTTATATAGGATGTCTTGGGGGTGGAGTCAACCAGTGATTGGTTAGTTTTTTTTTTTTTTTTCTGTGCAGGGATTGGCCAGTTTTGTGGACTAGGGCAGAAATGGCCCTGATTTCAGAGTCAAGCTATGTTTCTTTCACTGGCCTTTCTTGGTTTTTTGACACTGCCTCCAAGGTCATGGCATATTTCTTTCACTGATTCTGATTCTAGGGACCAAGAGTGTTATTTTGGCATTAGTTTCAGAGTCAGGACATGTTTCCTTGGTTCTGTGTTTGGGGATAAAGTGTTCATTTCTCTGGCTCAGGTCCCAAGCCCAGGCTATGTTTCTTTCCTTAGTCCTGGGCCCCGGGGCCAGAGTTCTATTGTCCTGCTCTGTGACTGGATAGTTTCACAAGTTAGTTGGCCAGGGGCAGAGATGGCTCTGATTTGATCCAAACTGTGTTTCTGTTACTGGCCTTATCTGAGCCATCTTTCCCTAGTTCTGGGCTCCAGGGTCAGGGAGGTTTTCTTTAGCCAGCCCCCTTTCCCTACAAATATTGTTCTCTAGTCACGTAGGCTATCACTATTGTAAATTTTTAATTTTAAAATTACATTTTTCCTTGAGACACCATGGTAAATGAAGACCCCATGGGAATAGGAAGAAGCAGAGTGTTAGAGAGGTCTGCAGATATCCACAGATACCTCCACTATAGATTACTGGCAATGGTCAAGAGAGTGCCTGAACTGACCTACTCTGGTGATCAGATGGCCAAACACCCTAACTGTTATGATAGAACTCTCATCCAGTGACTGGTAGAAGCAGATGCAAAGATCCATGGCCAAACCCCAGGTGGAGCTCCAGGAGTCCAATCAACGAGAGAGAGGATGGATTTTATGAACAAGAAATATTGAGACCAGGGACAAATAGTCAAATAGTCAAACTAGCGGAAGCACATAAACTATGAACCAATAGCTGAGGAGCCCCCAACTGGACCAGGCCCTGTGAATAAGTGAAACAGTTGATGAATTTGAACTGTTTAGGAGGCCTCCAGGCAGTGGAATTGGGACTTGTCCTTGGTGCGTGAGCTGGCTTTTTGGAACCTAGGGCCTATGCTGGGACACTTTGCTCAGCCTTGGTGAGTGGAGGAAGGGAATTGGACCTGCCTCAACTGAATCTACCAGGCTGGGCTGACTCCGCATGGGAGACCTTGCCTTGGAGGAGGTGGGAATGGGGGGGTGATTGGGGGGGAAGGCTGCAGAGTTGGAGGAGGGAGGACAGGGGAATCCGTGGCTGATATGTAAAATTAAATTAATTATAAAATAAAAAAATATATATTTAAAAAAATAAAAAATAAAATTACATTATTAAATTAGGTTACAAGGTTGTATATTTCCATATGACTTTCACATTTATTTAGTTTTATTAACCCTTCACCTCCTCATTTCCCCACTCTCATCACTACTTAAAACTTTCTACTCTTGTAACACAAATCTTAAAAGGCTTTATTAAATAGAAAACTCAGTGCCAGCTGTTGGTGTAAATTCTGAAAGATCAGAGAAGCACAACAAGCCACAGCTAATCTCACCTCAACAACTCCTCATTGGATCCTGTTTCCAGGAATCTTCAGACTGAAAGCTTCTGAGTCCTCACCCAAATGGATTTCAGCTGAACTGCAGCTAAAAGCCTAAAAGCTTTAAAGGGCTCTAGTTCCTGGTCCTCATGCCTTATATACTTTTCTGTTTCCTACCATCACTTCCTGAAATTAAAGGCATGTGTCCTTCCAAAGCAAGACATGAAAGCTTAAGTGCTGGGATTAAAGGTGTGTGTCACCATGCCTGGCTGTTTCCAGTGTGGCATTGAACTCACAGAGATCACAATGGATCTCTGCATCTCGAATGCTGGGATTAAAGGTGTGTGGAACCACTGCCTAACCTCTATGCTTAATGTAGTGGCTGTTTTGTTCTCTGACCCCCAGATATGTTTACTGGGTTGTACAATATATCAACCACACACTCTCAGTGTCTGACAACTGTCCCTTTATTTTATGTATGTTCTACTTTCAGTTTTTCCTTAAAGCATTCTCCCCCATGGCTATTTTTTTTTTTTTTTTAGTTTTCTGGTTTCAATAATTACTCCAAGTTAAACACATAAATCTAAATAATATTCAACACTTGTATACAAATATGAGACATAACACATGATGTTTGTCTTTCTAAATCTGTCTTTTCCCATAGCAAACTTTTTTCCTGTTTCATTCTTTGACAACAAATTTCATTTTTTACTATTGAATATAATTCCATTGAGTATATGTACCACACTGTGATTATCACACATTAGTTAGCTGAGGTGCATCTGGGCAGATTATATTTCATAGTGATTGTGAATAGACTAGCAATGAACATGGATATGTAAGTATCAGATAAAGGTTTTTGATGAACACCTGGAAATTAAGAGACGAAGACCATAATCTTTAGTACATAATACAAACTCTTCTAAACATATTTTTATAACCCAAACCAGTAACTTTGTTTCTGCAGTTCCAAACAGCCTTTTCGTGATCCTTTTTATGTCTCTGTGAACTCCACCCTCTTCTGACTTCTGATTGTGCATCTTTCTGATGCCTCATTGAATGTGGTAATGGGAGATAATTCAGCTATGCATTCTTAGCTCATGTTCACTACTGGGGTCAGTAAGCACAAACCTCAATAAATAGAAAAATAGAATACTAAAATGTTTGTCAGCACTGAACCATTGAGAAAGTACCATTAGATATGCCATTTTGTAGCATTATGATGGTGACTTTCTGAGAATATATGCCTTTCTCACACCCATTGATTACATAGCCAGTATTATCAGTTTCCAGGATCATCATAAACTCCATGGCTTTACAGAAACACAGAGATTTATAGTCTCAAAGTTATGGGGACTAGAAGTCTGAAAGTTAGTTCTCCACAGCCTTACTATCTCTTTGGCCACAAAGGAGATGTTTCATGTCTCATTATCAAATATTTCTGACTCCTGGGAAATGTTGCCTTCCCTTTTCTTGAAGACAAATCCCTTAATTTCTGTGTCCATCACCTCATTGACCACTTTCCTAAATCTTCATGTTTCAAATAAGTTTTTACCTGTCCTTTGTCATTGATCTCAGACTAAAATAACCTCACTTTATATTTGATAGCTTAATTATGTATACAGATACTCCTTTTTCAGATAATATTACATCCATGGCTTATGAATGGCTGGTCCATTATTTAAATAACTTATCAGAAAATCCAAGGGAGGCACTAAATTCTAGAAAGTTTATTTTGGGAAGAAAAAAGATGAATGTTTATGACTTAGTGATTTAATAGTTACAATCCCATTTTAAATGTTGGAAAACTTTTATATTCATTTGGACTCAAGATTTTATAAGGTAAAATTATAATGATGTTTTCTTTGTAATATTTATTAGGCAAAAATGTACCATTAAAATTAATGCATCAGCCAATTTATATCTGATTTAGTAATACTAAGTATAATCACATCGTTTTTGAATAGATCTCTAATTTTTTTCATTTTGAAAATATAAACCCTATACACATTAAATACAACCCTGTTCACTCAATTTTGCAGTCCCTGGAAAACATCTTTTGACTTTCCATTTCTATGTTGATTACTTTAGATACTTCTTATGAATGAAATTGAATAGCATTCGCTGTTGTTATGATTAGATTACTTAATTTATCATCAACTATTCATGGTTCACCTATGCTTCAGCACATGCTGTTCTTCTCTTCCTTTTAAAAGCTACACTACACTTCATTGCATGTATATACTGCTGTGGATGATTGATTGATAAATAAAACACTGATTGGCCAGTAGCCAGGCAGGAAGTATAGGCAAGAAAAAGAGAGAGAAGTCTGGGAAGTGGAAGGCAGAGAGATGTTGACAGCCGCTACAATGAGGAATAGGATGTAAAGTACTGGTAAGCCACAAGCCATGTGTCAAGATATAGATTAATAGAAATGGGTTAATTTAAGATAGAAGAACTAGATAGCAAGAAGTTTGAGCCATTAGGCCAAACAGTTTAAGTAATATAAGTCTCTGTGTGTTTACTTGGGGGGCATGAGTGGGAGAGATTTGTCCTGACCATGAGCCAGGTAGGACCAGAAAATCTTTAGCTACAAATGGCTCCCAAAGGGTTGACAAGAGTTTCCAGCTAAAATCTGAAAAAGAAGATTCTAATGGAGCTAAAAACAGCTTCCTAGTTGTCTCTCTCAAGTTAGCAGCAGCCTGCGGGTTTGAACTTCTATAGCGGGTTCCTGGTGTGCATGCTTGACCTGCAGTATGGCAGGAATGAGGCCTCTGCAAGCTGCACATTACATTGCCTGGTGGATTTAGCCTTTGCTAGTATAAAAAAAGGTATAGTTTAGATATGATAGGATGAAAGAGTAGATTAATGAACCTGCTTTTAAAGAGTAACAACTTGTTTAGAAATGTTTTACATTGCTATGGATTTTAGTTTATTGATACAAGTTTAATCTTAATTTTGTTATACTGTATATATATATATATATATATATATATATATATATATATATATTTCCTACTCTTGTCTGAGGCACTATGTTTATGTAACTCATTTAAATTGTAATGGATAATTAGAAATAGATTAATAATTAGTCATTTATGGTAATCATACTTGTAGTCATGTTAGTTAAGTTTTCTAGGTATACATAAATATAATTCAATTAGGTAGGTAATCTTCAAATACTTCAAAGACCTACAGAATATGGCATTTAAAATGTTTTAAAAATTTAGATTTTCTGGACAGTGAGACATGTCTGCTCCTGGCAGCACCGGATTTACTTCAGAGAGGAGGATGGGCATCGAAGACACTCTATATGGAGTTTATCTTCTTCTTGGCAAAAATAGCCATTTGGGCAAGAAACTGTTCTTGCCTGTACTGCTTGATCGACTGGACATGCAGGACCCATAGGAAGATGACCACTGAACTTTGCTTAGCAAAATGGTCCTTCAGGTTCCTGCTTCACAGAGGAAACTGCCAGACATTCTACAGGATACAGAGAGAAGTGAGTGAGAGACTCTAAGCCTGTGGGCTGAAGACAGATGCTCCAACTTTACAGAGGAACTTTGGATGACTGTCCAGGCTGCCAGCTGTCTCTGTCTACTCTCTCAAGACTCCTGAAAGTTGCTTTCATCCTTCTCCAGTTTCTCAGGTAATAGTATATCCTTCTGAGGTCTTTGATGTAGTTGAAGACTAGAAAGTTATAATTTCCTTAGTTATGATAATAGATAAGTTAGATATGAGAACTTAGACTCACAAATATAGGATAGGATATCTTCTTTAATTTTGCCAAATACAAATAGACTAGATATTATGAGTAGACTAGATATTGTAACTGTAATTCTTGCTTGATAATTGTTTTATTATATGTAATTTTACTATGTTAAAGTTAAAACTTTCCTTTTTGAAAAAAAAAAGAAAAAGGGAAAGTCCTGTGGATGATTGAATGATAAATAAAACACTGATTGGCCAGTAGCTAGGCAGAAGTACAGGCAGAACAAAGAGAGAGGAGAAGTCTGGGAAGTGGAAGGCTGGGGCAGAGAGACACTGCCAGCTGCCTCAGCCACATGGCAAGATACAGATTAATATAAATGGGTTAATTTAAGATAGAAGAACTGGGCAGCAAGAAACCTAAGCCATTAGGCCAAACAGTTTAAGTAATATAAGTCTCTGTGTCTTTACTTTGGGGACTCAAGTGGGAGAGATTTGTCCAGGTAGGACCAGGAAAACTTCAGCTATAATATACTACATTTTCTATCTCCATTCAACTGTTGCTTGATATTTATTTTTCTCTTCCCCATTGGTTAAAGTGAATAATGTTACAATGAGCTTGGTTTCACAAATGTCTCTTTAAAATATTGCTCAGAATTCATTAACATACATAGATATCAGTACTAAGACCATATTCTAGTTATATTTTAAATGTTTAGATACATTTTTACTGTTTTCTATAGTCATAGAACCACTTTAAATTCTCTGAAAGACAAGATAAGTGTTTCAATTCATCTGCATCCTCACCAACACTATTTTTTTACATAATAGCCACCTTAAGATTTAAAGGTGCTAACTTTTTCACCCCCGTTATTAATTAAATGTGTTTTGAACAATCCCACACATGTACACAATACATGCTGACTACTCTTTCCTCTCTACTATCTCTTTAACCTCCTCTCTGCTAGCATCTTTGATCTCAATTTGCATTTTCTTAATGATTTGTAATATTCAGTGCATTACCTTGTGCTTATTGACTATTTATATACCCTCTTTTCAAAAAATATATGGGAGTGTGTATTTTATGTATTTATGTATGTTTCTGCATGGTATGTGTGTGTGCATGCCTGTGTGTTTGTGGTCATGCATATGTCACAGTACACAATTGAAGGTCTGAGACAATTCTAGTCATCAGTTCCTGCTTTCACCTTGTTTGGGAGAGACTGTCTGCTGTTCATTACTTTGCGAGCCAGCTAGCCTATTATTTTTTAACCTTCTCTTGTCTCTGCTTCACATCTTCCTCCAGGAGTACTGAAACTATAGACATATGCTATAATTTATAAAAGTTCAGGGAATTCAAACTCTGATTCTCATTAAGGCATCATAAACACTAATACCACCTGTTTCATCTCCTTATCTCCCATTTCTATGTTTTCTATGCATAAAAGTTTGCTAAAAGCATCTGCCATTATTTGCTTTTTGTTAATTAATAGATTTTATATATTCAACACATTGTCTATTAAATATATAAGTAGTTTCTACTCTTCTCTAAGATAACTTTTAAATACATTTGTAAATTTTTATGATATACAGACTGTTTTGTTTAGCATGAGAACGTTAGACTATGTTTACAGTATTATATTTAATAAATCATTTCCCAAATAGTGTCTTAAAGATTGCTCCTGTTTTATTCCAAGACCCTTTCTATTTTACATTTATAGTTTGAATTCACTTTAATGAATGTTTAGACATGATGTGATATAAAGTACAATTTGTGAATTTATACAGTTTCCCATTGGCATTTGTTGAAGAGACTATCCATTTCTGCTGTGTAGTAATTCAACTTAGTTACAATGATAAAAACATACCTAATTCTTGATTACTATTATTTTATGGTACTTTTTGAACTAAAAAATTGTGAGTTCTCCAAATTGTTTCAGTAAAGATAATTTCCATCACTCGTGGTCCAATGAGCTTGCTAATTTGGGGAGGTTTTACCATTTTTACAAGAAAATCTTTGTGATTTTGACAGGTATTTCCCTGAAACTTTAGGTTTGGTTTATGTTTGAATTTCCAATGTTCTTATCAGAATCAGGTTTTGGGCCCTTGGTTCCCATTGGTAGTGCTATTTTGAAAGATTACAAAAATTTTTGTACACTTGACCTAGCTAGCAGATACAAATCACTCAGGTTTGGGTCTTGAAAGTAGTTGGTTTCTTGTTCTTCCTTGGGATCTCTGCTTCATGGCTTATTACAACATGAGAGGCCTCTGCTGCATTCTGCCAATCGAGGCTATGCAGCACCAAGTAGCTCCCAACAGCTTGCCTTGTATGCCGTGATGGGATGAGATCACAAGACACTATGAAACAACAAAAAAAATCTTTCCTGCTTTAAATGGGTTCTACTAGGAATTTTGTCACATATACGATCAATTTGGCCAAATTAATATCTCTGAGTATTCAACAAATCTAAGCATTACTATTATCAAACCATTAGCATTCATTTATAGGTTTCTTTGAGGTTGAAATATTTTATACCTTGCAATGTAGTCTATTCATTTCTCAGGATGACTTATTCTTAAGTCATTGCTCTTTCTGAAGCTGATACAAATAGGATTATTTTGTTCATTTTCTTTTCTGTTTGAATGTTGTTAGATACTGATTTTTGTGTTGTGATTTCATATTCACCAAATTTAGGGAACTTGCTGATTGATTTTTAACTGTGTGTGTGTGTGTGTGTGTGTGTGTGTGTGTGTGTGTGTGTGTGTTTGTGTTTCTGATAGGGTTTGTCAAATTATTAATTTAGTAGAAAAGGTTGTAATTGCTTTAGTGCTTGGATTTTGGAATCAGATTCTAGCAAATAAATTATTTTAAAATTACATACTAGGCACTTGCTTTCTCTGTTTTATTTTCCTTTTAATTTTATTCCCATATACCCCTCCCCTCTTTTCTTTTGGTGCTAGAACCAAATCAATGTCTTTGTGTATGCTAGGCAGGTGCTTTAACATGCAGCTATATCCCAATCTCTGGTCTTTTATTTGACAAAGTTTTATACCTCATTGCAAATTATTTTCTTATTATCAATAAATTGCAATCAGCCTAGAGTCTTTGATTCCTGTTATCCATGCCACTTCATGTGGTAGTCTAGTCTTAACACACACTTCATATTCTAGCCAAGTGAGACTATATGTAATACTACAAACTGATAAATCCTTAATACCTGTGCTTCCCCAAGCACTATTCCCAATTTGATCCCTTAACTCACTCTAATTCATTACTGGATCCTATTCTGTAATAGCTGGAGTAGGGGTTATATTTAAAAGTCATATCTACTTTAACATTTTTTTCTTTCTCTATTTTTTCTTTGATTTAAGATCGATTTTTTTGTACAATATATTCTGATTTCACTTTCTCCTCCCCCACTTCTCTCAGCACCCACACTTCCAATCAGGATCCATATCCTTTTTTCCCTCATTAGAATACAATGCATTTTAACTGGATATCAACATGTAGAAGGCTGCAAATAGATCCATATCTGTCACCCTGCACAAAACTTAAGTCTAAGTGGATCAAAGACCTCAACATAAATCCAGCTACTCTGAACCTGATAGAAAAGAAAGTAGGAAGTAGTCTTGAATGCATTGGCACAGGAGATCACTTCCTAAATATAACACCAGTAGCACAGACACTGTGAGAAACAACCAATCAATGGGACCTCTTGAAACTGAGAAGCTTTTGTAGAGCAAAGGATACGGTCAACAAGGCAAAGTGACAGCCTACAGAATGGGAAAAGGTCTTCACCAACCCCACATCTGACAGAGGACTGATATCTAGAATATATATATATATATATGTACATATATGTATATGTATATGTATATATATACACATATATATATATATATATATTCATAAAATCTCAAGAAATTAGACACCAAAATGCCCAACAGTCCAATTAAGAAATGGGCTGTAGAACTAAACCGAGAATTCTCAACAGAGGAAGCTCAAATGACTGAAAGACAAGCCTAAGTTCAAGCAGTGCTTTCATAATTAATAGTAATTCTCTGTGTTGTTTTTTGGGAGCTGGACAGTACAGAGAAAAACTCTTGTTACAAGACATTTAAGACATTTAAGGAATTGCTCAACATCCCTAATCATCAGGGAAATGCAAATCAAAATGACTCTGAGATACCACCTTACACCTGTCAGAATGGCTAAGATCAAAAACACTGAAGACAGCTTATGCTGGAGAGGATGTGGAGCTAGGGGAACTTACCTCCACTGCTGGTGGGAATGCAAACTTGTACAACCACTTTGAAAATCAATATGGCACTTAGAAAATTGGGAATCAATCTTCCCCAAGACCCAGCTACACCATTCTTGGGCATATACCAAGGAATGCTCAATCATACCACTAGGGCACTTGCTCAGCTATGTTCATATCAGCATTGTTTGTAATAGCCAGAACCTGGAAACAACCTAGATGCCCTTCAACTGAAGAATGGATACATAAAATGTGGTACATATACACAATGGAATACTACTCAGCAGAGAAAAACAATGACATCATGAGGTTTGCAGACAAATGGATGCATCTAGAAAAAACCATCCTGAGTGAGGTAACCCAGACTCAGAAAGACAAACATGGTATGTACTCACTCATAGGAGGATACTAGATGCAAAACAAAGAATGAATAGACTGCTACTCATAACCCCAGGGAGGCTATTCATGTACTGGTTGGTGGAAAAGAAATGTCTGCCTACATGTAGGTCTATGTCTTTGCTTCCATTTGCTACAAGTGTAAGCTTCTCTGATCATAGCTGAGTGAGACACTGATCTATGAGTAGAGCAGAATGTAGTTAGAGGTAATTGTATTGCTGTGTTCCTTTAGCAGAACAGTAGTATTTGGTTTTCTTCTAAGTCCTTGGCATAGCTAGTCTCAGGTTCTGTGCCACTCAACCATAGTTGGGAATGGGTTCCATCTCCTCGAGTGGGCCTTAAATCAAATTAGATATTGATTGGTTACACTCACAAGCTTTGGTTACTATCACACCAGAACATCTTACAGGTAGGACACCACTGTAGATCGAAAGGTTTTGTTTGTTTGTTTTTGTTTATTCTGGATAAATAAACTTTAGTAGTATGCAGAGTACACTCTGGTACCATAAACACTAGTCTGTAAGGGTGAAAGCTCTAGACAGACATCAGGTTAATTTCTCCATTTTCAGTCAGTTGTCAATTTATGGAAAGTAACCAATACCCTTGGCAATAGCCTGGGTTTTGTGGGGATGGAGGTTCCAATGAAACTCAATTAGAAATAACCGATTCCCCATATTGAAAATTTCATTTGGTGATAAAAAATATTCACTTGGGGCTCTGTTTACCCTGTTATTTGGTGATTTCATTTAGAACCCCCTTCCTGTATGTATTTATTTTAGGACTATATTAGGTTTTCAATAAACCCCTCAAATGGCCCCTAGTTTTAGCTCTTCCCCATATCTTCTCATTTGCCCTCTTCTACCCTCCCCCTACATTTGATCCTCCCATTCCTGTAAACCCCCCCCCCCAGTTCATCTATAACTATCTTTCTATTTTCTCCTTCCTAGGGAGAACTGTCCTTCCCTGTATTCCTTTATTCACTCTCTAACTTATGTGTTTATATGAATTGTACCCTGCTTGTCAAAGACTTAACACATAACATTTACAAATAAGGAAACACATACCATATTTGTCTTTCTGCATCTGGGTAACCTCATTCAGGTGATATTTCCCCCTTCATTCTATCTATTTAACTACAACTCTTGTGATTTCCTTTTTTTAACTGCTGAGTAATATCCTCCTGTGTAAATGTACCACCTTTTAAAAAATTCATTCATCCACTGATAGAAATCTTGATTGTTTCTAATTTCTGGCTATTATTAACAGAGCAGCAATGAGCATGGCTGACCAATAGTCTCTCTATTAGGATGAATGGCTCTTTAGGTGTGTGTAGCTGGATCTTGAGGTAGATCGATTGCCAACTTCCACAGGAACCACCACACTGAAAATACCATCATTTTGTGTTCCAGAAACTGCTATCCTTAGTCACATATTCAGAAAGGAATTGTGATGAAGTTTATCTAGTATCTCTTTGATGGAGATTAAGAACATTCTCTTGGTTCAATCCATTTGAGAAGAAGTGTTGGAGAGGCTTCTTGAAAAGATGTGTCATTTCTTTCCAAAAGAAACACATTATAGTTGGTCTGAGATACATACCTACAATTTCAATATGATGGTGATTAAAACAGTAGGACTTAGTGTTTGATGCCAGCATGAATTGCAAGGTAAAACCTTGTATCAACCAACCAAACAAAACTATTAAAAACTTACCAAAACAAATAAGTTATTTAATTAGTTAATGTCTCTTCTTGTTTTGCAGTTTTTTTGAGTCATAACTACTTCTAAAACAACTGCAGACAAAACATCTCTGTGAGGGAAATTATTTTTAATATACTGACTCATTATGTATCCGTGGCTAGCCTTGAGATGCATTTTTTTTTCCTCATGGGACAGTGTGTAGGGATTGCAGACATGTATCATTATACCAAGTTCATGAGGGGAATTTTCTAGGGAAGATTTAATTTTATTTTTGTATTATGTATGTATGGGTTTTCTGACTACATGTATGTCTGTATTCATGTGCACGCAGTGTATGCAGGAAGGGCATCAGATCCTCTGAAACTGGAATTATAAACGGTTGTTAGACTCCATGTGCATACTAGTGAACCATAAGTGAGTCTTCTTCAAGAGCATTCAAGGCTTTAACCACTGAGCCAATTTTCTAGTTCAGAGAAGAGAAAAGACTTGCATGTTGAAGTTAGCTGAGTAGAAATATTTTTAAATCTGTCATAAATTAATGTGTTGATCCATTGAAATGAATGATCTTCTTTTTATTCTAAAGACTTGGATACCTGGAAGAGTCTTTTTTGTAATTAAATTACTTTAATTCACACATTTAGTTACTTAGATTCCATATTGTAACATCTTATATAGGATATAATTATTATCATTATTATTATTATTATTATTATTAATCATATATATTGATACAGTTATTGAAATCTGACTGTAATTCTCTCTCCCTTAAAAAGTTTTATGATCATCTAAATTTCAAATTTGAAACTCTTCTTTCTGTATCTTATTCATACCTGGACATATTTGCATTAACGTCTGTGTTCTTTGTCGCCTGCATATGTGATTATGGACGTTTGCTTGTGGGGAGGTGCAGATGCATATGTGTGTACAGGGGGTCCAAAGGAGGACAAGAATTTGCAAGCAGGCTTTGTGCTCTACATTTCCTCTGCAATCACTGAATTCCCTACAGAAGAGATATTGCCCACAGTTGAATCAAGTTTCTTCCTCAATTTCTTTCCATTTTTGTTTATGGAAAAAAGCTCTTTATCTGAACCCAGCACTCATATTCAGGCTAGTCTGGCTGGCTGCATTACCCTGGAGCTCCCCTAATTCTGTCTCTAGAGTGTGGAGATGACAGGCAGCTAGCATGCCTGACCGTATTCTAAATAGATTCTAGGAATCTATTCTCTAATCCTCACATTTGTAGTACATCACTCCTCTTCCCATATCTGTGGTCTTTTCTCTTAAATGACCAAGTTTTAGTTATAAAGCTATTTCTTTTCAGTTCCAAATTTATAATTCTTTATTGTTCTTTTTACTATAAGAGGGAGACTGTCAACATCTCTTTTGTTGGCATTGCTTATTCTTAGTCCTCTCTACTCCTTTTGTAGTTAATCTGAATTTACTAGTAAATAATTACTAAACACTATATGGCAAAAGTGACTTGTACATGTCTCCTTTCTTTTACTCTGTTTGACACATAGTGGATATTTTGCATTCAAGAAATACAATTAGTAAACTGATCTACAAGAGAAGAGAGAATACTGGAATTGGTTGAAGAACAAGTGTAGTCTTTGTCTACTGAATCAATACTCATATTATTCTTTCATTTAATAGACTAATGCTAGATACTGATGTGTACACAGTAGCATTGTATGTGTGGGAAATCATCACAAATAAAGAGGGCCAAGTATACCATTCTAATGGAATTTATAATAAATCTATAAGTAAATATAAAGTAAAAGAAAACAGGCTGGGCGGTGGTGGCTCACGCCTTTAATCCCAGCACTCGGGAGGCAGAGGCAGGCGGATCTCTGTGAGTTCGAGGCCAGCCTGGGCTACCAAGTGAGTTCCAGGAAAGGCGCAAAGCTACACAGAGAAACCCTGTCTCAAAAAAACAAACAAACAAACAAACAAACAACAAAAAAAAAGAAAACAATAAAGTGTTACGGAAGCAGTAATCATCACAAGGAACACAAGTAATGAATGAAAGATATCTTTATGATGCAGGAAAGGCACTACTGAAGGAGAAACATTGCACCTTGATTTAAACAATAAAGAGAACTAAGTTAAACAAAAACTAGCAAAAAAAACATTTGTAATAAATTAAAGAGGATGTGCAAATTCATGGAGAAGGAAATATTTTGTGTTTCCTAGGATTTAAAGTAAAGTTGGAACAAACTAGTATAGAGGAAGATAATCATAAGATGCATTTAAAGAAGAAGGTACAGTGTAGGTCATATGGGACAGTGGAGATTATGGTTAGAAATTGAGAATTATCCCAAATGTACTGAGAAACCACTGAAAACTTCAAAAAGACTTGGCTACTGTGATCTGATGAAGCTTTTTATGTTGTCATTGTTATTGTTCAAATTGATGGTAATTTTGTGGTGCATGGATTGACAAGAGAAGTGGATAAAGATAAATTCATTAGGTTTCTGAAGTAGCCTTGGAGACAGCAGACTTGGAGGAGGAAAAGACTTACATACATATTTCTGGAACAAATGCAGACTCTATTTTAAAGAAATGTTCATAAGTATTATTATGTAATGCAGCATGGCTATACAATCACTCAGAGGATGCACAATATGTGCCACAGTGAGCATCAGAGAGAGAGGTCACAGAAAGAATGGGAGAGCAACTGGTTCTTACAGTGGGGGAGACAGGAGAGTTTGTTTCCACACTCTAAGGACCTGAAAACAGGCTTTGTGTTGTGTATTTTCTCTGAAATAGCTGGGTTCCCTACAGAAAAGATATTACTGAATATGATGACCTTCCACTTATTCTTGATTGTTTGTGGTTATGATTAAACTGCCTCCTGGCAGGAGGAAGGCCTTTCTGGGAAGGGCAATGAGAGGTTTTCAATTTCCCAGAAAATCCTGGCAGTCATTAGACTCTGCTAATAGTTGCTGATGAGTTAATTGTGCCCCCTAACAAACCAACCTCTAAGAGGTAAAAATAATCACCAGCAGGACTTTGTATGACAAAAACAGGTTCTCTGTAGCAGCCTCAGAGGTCAGCAAGATATGTGTAATTTACTGTAGGCGCTCAGGGTGAATTTGCTTGTCCTGGTCAGGAAGTTCAAGATGGTGAGCAGAATGATTTAAAAGCAGATGAAAAGCTATAGTTTTATCTCCATGTGGTACAAATTATTGGCATAAAATTACTCTAGCCTTGTCATTTTACCATCAGGCTATCTCCTGCACATGCTCACCTGGTAGCTAACATCTACAACTGAGATTAGTAGCGGAGTGGTATAACTCAATTCATTTCACCCACTTTGCTGAGCCTGGCTTCTGCTAACTCATACTTTAGACTACTCAGTACCCAAGCCCTTTCACACTCTGCCACCCACACAGCCAACAAAAGTTTCTCCTTGGTTCTCAGGACCACTTTAGTATGCCCTGGGTTGCTGAATGCTTTGATTTGTAAAATGGCCAACAACAACTGATTTCTGATATTCTTAGCCTAAGGGATGCTAAGAGCAATTTTGCTTAGAGGTTTCTTTAGAGGCTATTCATCCAAATACCGAATTCATTACTTCTGTATATATCATTTTAGTTACTTTAGTTAGCTGCCCATGAAGGTCATCCCTAATCAATAATGCTCTATGTTCTTTATAGTTAAGAATAAAATCCAGTAATTCATCAGTAATTATTTATTTTCTTATATATGAAGAAGAGTTGAAACAAAGAGAATAAATATTATAAAAGAGGAGAGGGAAGGAGAAGGTATTTGATGTTATATGGTATGACTAAAATCCAGGTTTCCAGAGTACATGGATGCAGCCCATTTTCACTGAAAATCCCTGTATTATTTATAATACCCCTGTATCTTCCCAGAGAATATTTATGGCCAAGACTCCATAACTGCATTTGCAATCATGGTTTATGATAATTACTCATTTACTGAAACATTTTCTTTAATATAGTGTCACATACCATTAATGACAGAACCCTCAAATAAAAGCAAAACTGCACCTTTAGATTTACCACAGTAGAAACTCTAGGTTAAGTAAGAAATAAAGAAAGAAATTAAAGACTTCCTACAATTCAATGAAAATGAATTTAAAAAATATCAAAACCTATGGGACACAAAGAAAGCTGTGCTAAGGGGAAAGTTAATAGCACTAAGTGATTACATAAAGAAATTGGAGAATTCTCATACCAGTGACTTAACAGCACACCTGAAAGATCTAGAAGAAAAAGCAGAGAACAAATCAAGAGGAGAGAATGGCATCAAACTCAAGGCTTAAAATAATAAAATAGACACAAAAAGAACAATACAATGAATCAATAAGCCCACTCACTCCACCCCCAGACTCTCAGGTCTGCAAGATCCAAATTCAAAAGAGCCACTGCCCCAACCCTGGCCTGAATCTGCTATGGACACAGAGGGTGCCACCCTTCACCCAAGACTCTCATTCAGGTCTGCAGAAGGGCTCCCCTCAAACAAGAGCCACTAGCCCAAACTGAGTCTGAATCATCAATTGACACAACACAGCCGAACAGGGACAAGGGATACTAATCCCAGCCCACAGCAGAACTCCAGACAAGTACCTACCCCACGCCATGTGCCCAAGGTGGACTGAAGGCACCCAAAGGCATCAATAGGAGCCTGCTTGCATATGACTCCTGGTTCAATGCTGAGCTCTGACTAGGATTCTTCTTGGACATCTCATTGATGCTCTGTGTTCTGGAGATTCTATAACTTTGGGTCTGACACTCAGTTCCCTTCACATACATGTTCCAGCAGATCATAGATGGGGTGGATGTTGGGGCAGGCCAAGTCATAACCCTGGTCTGGGCCTGGGCAGCTGTAGGGTTTGTCCACCAGATGGGAAAGGAGACAGCTCTCCCCATGGTCACAATTTCAGTGCTGGCTTATCTACACTAATGCTAACAGAGCTGGCTCTATTGTGCTGCCCTGGGGAGGTGCAGGGCCTGCTCCCCTGAATGTTGCTGTTAGTAGAAATCAGGAATGGGCACCTCTCCCACCTACCTCTGACATTGATGGGCATGTGTGTGGGGGAGGTGGGAGCACGTCTACCCTGGTCCTGAAGCTACAAGACAGATAGGTAATGGGGACAGCTCTCTCATGGTCACAGTTTTCGGGTTGTTTCTCCCACTCCTATCCAACAGTGTTGGCTCAACTGTGCTTCCCTGGTGAGGTGCAGGGTCTTCTCTTCCAAATGTTGCAGCTGGCGAGGATCAGAGATGACTCTCTCACTCTTATGGCCACAATACCTGCTCTCCCACCTGCCTCTTGCATATGTGGACTTGGGGGACATCATTCCCCTTCCAATGCTACCTCAAGAAAGATGAGAAGTGGAGACATCTCACCCATGCTCACAACTTTGGGACTGACTTACTCAGACCTCCACTAACCGGGTTTGCTCTGTTGGGCCCTGGCAAGCTGCAGAGCCTACTCTTCTGAATGTTGCAGCTGTTGAGGGTCAGGGATAGCCTTTCTATTCTTATGATCATAGTACAGCTCTCCCACCGGACCCCTGGTGTTGATCGGTGGGGGAGTATCTTTCTCCAGCTCATGTCACTATGTGGCAGATGAGGGGTGGGGCTAGATCACCCACACTCCCATCCTCAGAGTTGGTTCAGCTGTGCTCTCCTCAACAGGGCCATCTCTGCTGTGCTGCCCAAAGTGCACAGCTTGCTTTACCACATGCCAAGGGGTCAGCTCTGTCACCATCTTAGCCCACTCCATTCCTCTCATCTTGTCAGATTTGCTTCTGTCCACAAGACCTAAACCATTCACTTTCTCTTTCTCTGTCTCTGTCTCTGTCTCTGTCTCTATCTCTCTCTCCAATAAGATACCATACCATACCTCTGCTCACTCTAATAGTGGCCTTCTAGCTGATGCTACAAAGTACCAGGTGATCCCATGTTTTCTCTTCAGAGCCAGGGGTGGGCAGCCGCAGGGCTGCATGTGTCTCCCTGTCTCACTCAGGTAGCTGTGATGTAGTGCTGGGCCATGCCTCCTCATCACAATTACTCTTTGCAATGAACACTTGCAAGTAGAGATGTATGGAAAAAGGGTATACAATGTGATTTGTTGGGTCACAATGCAGCTTCCATAATGAGCCAAGATTTTTAATTCCTTCCTGCTGTGGAATGGTCTGTATGTCAAATGTGTTGCTGATTGGTCAATAAATAAATCACTGATTGGCCAGTGGCCAGGCAGGAAGTATAGGTGGGACTAACAGAGAGGAGAATTGAGAGAACAGGAAGCTGGGTGAGGGGACACTGCCAGCCGCCACCATGACAAGCCGCATGTGAAGATGCCGGTAAGCCACGAGCCATGTGGCAAGGTATAGATTTATAGAAATGGATTAATTTAAGCTGTAAGAATAGTTAGCAAGAAGCCTGCCATGGCCATCAGTTTGTAAGCAATATAAGTCTCTGTGTTTACTTGGTTGGGTCTGAGTGGCTGTGGGACTGGCAGGTGAGAGAGATTTGTCCTGACTGTGGGCCAGGCAGGAAAACTCTAGCTACACCTTCCCCTTTTTAAAACAATTTTCATTTTATTTTCTTCATTTTTTTCTTTTGAATTTTGTTTTATTTGGAGGGGTGCAGGGGAGGAGGAGAAATTCAAAGGGATTGGGATGAATAGGATCAAGATACACAATGTGAAAAACACATAGAATAAATAAATTTTATTTAAAAAGAAAATATAGACAATATAATATATGAAGAAAAACAACAATAACAACAAAACCCCAAAACAAAGAATCAATGAAACAAATAGTTTGTTCTTTAAGAAAATCAACAAGATAGACAAACCCTTATACAAATTAACTAAAAAGCAGAGAGAGAGAATATCCAAATTAACAAAATCAGAAACAAAAAGAGGGACATAACAACAGACACTGAGGAAATACAGAGAATCATTGAGTCATACTTCAAAAACCTCTACTCCATGAAATTAGAAAATTTAAAAGAAATTGACAATTTTCTTAATATGTAGCATATATTAAAAGTAAATCAAAACCAGATAAACAATTTAAATAGACCTATAACATCTAAGAAAATAAAAGCCATCATTAAAATTCTCTCAACCAATATAAGCCCAGGGCCAGATGATTTCTATGCAGAATTCTACCAGAATTTCAAAGAAGAGCTAATACCAATACGTCTCAAATTGTTCCACACAATAGAAACAGAAGGAACATTGCCTGATGTGGGATGTTTTTATATACCTTGTGAATATGTGTTGCTCTGATTGATTGATAAATAAAGCAGTTTGGCCTATGGCAGCAGGATGGGGCCAATTGGGGAAATCCAAGGCAGATAGTAAAAGGAGAAAGGAGAGGCAGGAGAGATGCCATCCCACTATCCAGAGAGTACCATGTAATGGCACACAGAAAAAGCCATCAAACATGTGGTAACGTAGATTAATAGAAATGGGCTGAGTTTATTTATATAAGCTAGCTATCAAAAAAAAATGAGTCATAGGCCATGGACATATAGTTTGTAATTAATATAATCCTCTGTGTGATTGTTTTATAAAAGGCTGTGGGACTGTGGGTGAGAGATTTGTCCCAACTACAGGCCAGGCAGGACATGGGAAAACTTCCAGCTACATTTGCTGAATTCTTTTTATGTGGCTACAGTTACCCTGATACCCAAAACCACTCAAAAATACAACAAAGAAAGAGAATTACAGGCAAATTTCCCTCATGAACACTGATGCAAAAATACTCAATAAAATACTGGCAAACCAAAACCAAGAACACATAAAAAATCATTCAATATTATCAAGTAGGTTTCATCCCAGAGATGCAGAGATGGTTCAACATATGAAAATAAAGAAATAATAGAATAAATAGGTAGATCACTGAATCTACACTGAAGAAAAAGGGGAAGATATAAAAAGGACAAAAGGTAGACTACTGAATGTACTGTGAAAAGAAAAAAGAGAGAATATGGATATGATAAGATAAAAAGGGAGATTATGGAATCTACTTTTGAAAAAGGAACTACTTGTTTTAAATAAGATAGGTAAAATTTTTTAATAAGATAAGAAAATTTTTGGTCTGAGTTTATAAGATGTTACTGGACTGGACATTGTTAATATATATAATGGAGTTTTTATCTGAATCTGTCAAATGTTAATGGACTAGACATCATTAATGTAATTTTGGCTGTATATATTGTATATACTTACTGGATAGTTTTTCTTGTATTAGTTATAAGCTTTTTTAAAATTTTAGACAAAAAGAGGGGAAATGTGGTGGTATTGTGTTCCCCAAAATATTGTGCACCCTAATAAACTTATATGGGGTCAGAGAACAGATAGCCACTAAATACAAAGGCTAGAAAATGGTGGCACTCACACCTTTAATCCTACCATTCCAGAGGCAGAAATCCATGTGTTCAAGGATACGGCTAAGCATGGTGACTCACACCTTTAGTCCCAGAAAGCAAGCCTTTCATCCCAGGGAGTGGTAGTAGAAAGCAGAAAGGTATATAAGGCGTGAGGACCAGAAACTAGCAGCATTTGGCTGGTTAAGCATTTAGCTGGTTAAGCTTTCAGGCTTCTAGCAGCACAGTTCAGCTGAGAGCCATTCCGATATGAGGATACAGAGGCTTCCAATCTGAGGAAACAAGACCAGCTGAGAAGATGGCCAGACCTTTTAAGATTCCTGCTACAAAAATCTGTCAGTGTAATCCACCATATAAACAAACTGAAAGAAAAAAATATGATCATCTCATTAGATGCTGAAAAAGTGTCTGACAAAATCCAACACCCCTTCGTGATAAAGGTCTTGGAGAGATCTGAAGTACAAGGAACATACCTAAACATAATAAAAGCAATATAAAGCAAGCCAACAGCCAACATCAAATTAAATGCTTCAAAGTGATTCCACTAAAATCAAGAACAAGACAAGGCTGTCCACTCTCCCCATATTTATTTAATATAGTACTCAAAGTTCTAGCTAGAGTAATAAGAAAACAAAAGTATAATCCTCATGACTTATTACATGCCATCCTTTCACATATATATCTGCACTAACACAGGTATAAAGTGTGTGGTGTGTAGAAGTCAGCAAAAGATGCCTTTTTTTATTCTATGTTTGAGCAAGTAAAAGGTATCTGCCAACTTTATAAGTCTGTTTGGACTGTGTTAATGCAGATATATATTTTACCTTTAAAAGTCTGTGCATTTTCAGAAATAAAAAAGTACCAAACACCAATAAAGATAATTATCCCAGCTGACCCAGCCTCTCAGAATGCCTCTGTTTCAGTTTCCTCAAAATTCTGCCTCCAGAACAACTTCAAAGCTGCTAGCTGAGGTGGTTTAGACTCACAAACTATCCAACAAATATTTCAGGTAAACTGTAAATTTCCCCATCACACAGAACCTAAGTGAAAAATTACACAGATAGCTTTCTCAGGACTTGACCATTATCCCAATTTTCTCAAGGTCTCTTAAAGATACTGTTGCCCCATACAGCAGGAACTTTTAGACGAAATTCTAAATAGTCTTAGTAAATAAGAAACACAGAGCCAAATACAGGGGTAATAGTCAAAGAGATCAGAGAATTGGCAAAGAGCCACTGACTACCATTAGCTTACCACCAAGCCATAGTTTCCCACACGAGTGAGCTTCTTCCTGCCTAACCTGAGCTTTTATTGCTTTCCTGTTATGGCTTCTCATTGGATCTAAGTCCAGCCACATGACTTCCTCCTCACTGCCCATCTTTACAGACCTCCAGGTCTCTATTGCTAGTACTGGGATTAAAGGCTTATGTCACTATGCTTGGCTGTGTCCTTGAACATGCCGAGACTCTGCCTGCCATGTGATCTGATTAAGGGTGTGGGCTACCATCACCTGACTTCTGTTCCCAACTTGACATGACCTCTGATCTCCAGGCAAACTTTATTTATTAACATACAAATAAAATCACATTTCAGCACAATTAAAATAACACCACAGGAACTAATTTTAAGAATATGATGACCACATTCTGAAGAGGTGGTGTGGGTGGTTTTTGGTCATTTCGTGGTTTATGGATGTTTGCCATCATTTAGTGGGTTGGTTAGAAGTTGCTATTGGTAACGATCAGAAAAAAAAGCGGAAAACAAGATTAAATTCAGGGATTTCTTTCTATTAGGAAAAAGGGGGAATATAGTATAGAAATGATGGGATAAAAGGCTGGATTGTTTGTTACAAGAAAGCATCAGCAAAGTTCAGTTTGGAGAGGTTTGGCGAGGCAAGTGGTGGGGAGAAGAAGTTGCTGTGAAGATATTCTCTTCTAGGGAAGAACATTCATGGTTCTAAGAGGCAGACGTTTATCAGAACGTGATTGCTCCAAACCACAGAGGAGGCACAAAAAAAATCTGCAGGGAACCATGACCACTCCTAACAGCAACTTTGAAATCCACAGAAGGATGATGGTATCCCACAACAATGATTCCACACGGACAATAATAATACCACTAAGCTGACAAACCAAAGATCAGCTTTGAACTACAAAGTACTCAGGACAATTTCGAGATGGCTAGCTGAGATGATCCAGCCTCACAGACTACTCGAACAAGGACTTGAGACTAGCCCTGCACTTCCCCATTATGCAGAGGCTGGACAAATGATATAGCTAACTCTCCTAGGACATGACAATTAATCTATTTTTTTTTCAGGATCCCCTAAAGATACCTTTGCCTTCGGACAGCAAAAAGTAATTTTAAGAACATGACACCCACATTCCCAAGAGATGGGGTGGATGTTTTTTGGTCGTTTAATGAGTTATAGATATTGCAATTGTTTATGATGGTTGGTTACAAGTTATTAATTGTTAATGGTAAAAAAAAGCTAAACAAAGGAGATTAGATTCAGGGTTCTTGTTTAAAATGAAAATGAAAAAAGAGAATATAGACAAGAGGTAGATTATTGATTCTACTCTGAAAAGAAAAAAGGGAAGATATGGAAATAATAATATCATAGGTAGATTTTTTTAAAAAATGGAAGATATAGAAATGATAAGATAAAAGGTAGACTTTTTTGAATCTACTCAGAAAAAAAAGAGAATATGGATACGATAAGAAAAAAGGTAAATTATTGAATCTAGTTTTAAAAAGGAACTATTTGCTTTAATTAGGAAAATAAATGAATTTTTTTGTCTGATTTTGTCAAATGTTAGCATATTGGACATTGTTAATGTATATAATGGAGTTTTTTGTCTGAATCTGTCAAATGTGAATGGACTAGACATTGTTAATGTAATTCTTGACAGTATATATTATATGTATTTATTGTACATACTTTTTCTTATATTTCTTATAACTTTTTTTATTTTAAACAAAAACCGGGAAAATGTGGTTGATATATTATGCACCCCAATAAACTTATCTGGGGGTCAGAGAACAGAACAGCCACTATATTAAACATAGGTTTAGGCAATGGTAGCACATGCCTTTATTACTAGTTTTCAGGATGCAGAGATCCATCTGGATGTCTGTGAGTTCAATGTAACACTGGAAAGAGTCAGGCAAGGTGACACACACCTTTAATCCCAGGAAGTGATGGCAGGAAGGAGAAAAGTATATAAGGCATGAGGAACAAGAACTAGAGCCTTTTTTTAAGCTTTTAGCATTTAGCAGCAGTTCAGCTGAGATCCATTCAAATGATGACTAAGAGGCTTTCAGTCTGAGGAAACAAGATCGGCTGAGGAGTTGGTGAGGTGAGGTTAGCTGCGGCTTGTTCTGCTTCTCTGATATTTCAGAATTCACCTCAATACCTGACTCCTGAGGGTTTTTTTTTTAATAATAAGACCTTTTAAGATTCATGCTACAATTTTTGAGTATCCTTTTGAACTTAAAAACACTTATTAGTCATTTATTTTACATTGGTATGTATTTTTGTATATGGACTGTATAACCAAACCTCTATCTATGCCATGTGAAAGGAAGGCATGTAATAATAAGTCATGAGGACTCTCCTTTTGTTGTCTTATTTAAGATTTTTTGTACTGTGTATATGTTTCTACTCTTGTTAAAGGTATTGTAAATATGCAGCTCATTTGAAATTGTAATGTGTAATTAAGAAATATAGGTTAGTGGCTAGTCATCTATAATAATGAAACTTGTAGTCATGTTGGATATGTTTTCAAGGTTAAACAGAGATATAGTTCACATAGATAAGTGATCTTCATACACTTCAGAGGCCTATAGAATATGGCATTTAAGATGTTTTAATAATCTAAGGATTTTCCTGACAGTAAGACATGGCTGCTCCTAGCAGCACAATTTACTTCAAAAAATGATGAGGGGCATTGAAGAACCTCCATATGGAGTTTTCTTTCATTGTGGCAAAGATAGCCACTGTGTAATATACTTTCCTTGTCTTGACTTCTGTTGGTATGTTAATCAAATTGGGTGAGCAGGACACAAAAGGAGGAGACTGTCAAACTTTGCCAAGACAAGGTAGGACAGTCCTTCAAAATTTCTGCTTCAGAGAAAAGGATGTCAGATATTCTAGGCCTATAGTCTGAAGATGGATGGCCCAATTTTACAGAGGAAACTTGGGTGACTGTCCAAGAAGCCAGATGTCTCTGTCATTTCTATAGTTTTGGAAGTTGCTTGCTCTGTACTTCCTCTTTATTCAGGTAATATTATATGCTGTGGGATGTTCTGTATGGCAAATGTGTTGCTAATTAGTCAATATATAAAACACTGATTGGCCATTGGCTAGGCAGGAAGTGTAGGCGGGACAAGGAGGAAAATAAAGCTGGGAAGTGGAAGGCTGAGTCAGAGAGACACTGCCAGCCGCCACGGTGACAAACAGCATGTGAAGATGCCAGTAAGCCATGAGCCATGTGGCAAGGTATAGATTTATAGAAATGGATTAATTTAAGCTGTAAGAACAGTTGGCAAGAAGCCTGCCATGGCCATACAGTTTGTAACCAATATAAGTCTCTGTGCTTACTTGGTCGGGTCTAAGTGGCTGGTGAGAGAGATTTGTCCTGACTGTGGGCCAGGCAGGAAAACTCAAGCTAAAATTATATCCTTCTCAAGTCTCTGATGGAGTTGAAGTTGCAATAGTTATAGTTGCAGGTTTCCTTGTTACCAAATTCAGAAAAGAAAGTCACACCAGACATATAAAGTGTATAAGGTAAAGAGTAACAAAAGCTTAAATTGTTTTCTCTAAGAAAATGTTTTGAGGTATAAAAATATAGTTTTGGAAATGGTAATACAAGTGATGGTAGAAAATGGTTTCTATATAAAACTTTAAATTCATCAAGATATATGATAGAGTATTTTTTCTGACTATGCCAAATACAAATGGCCTAGACATTATAAATGCAATTCTTTCCTGATGACTGTTCTTATTGTATATAATTTTACTATTTTAGAGTTAAAAATTTTTCCTATTTATTTAGACAGAAAGGAGAAAATGTTGTGGGATATTTGTACACTGGGTGAAAATGTATTGCTATGGTTGATGTAATAACAGAACTTCCAGAGACAGAGAAGACTCTGAAAAGAAGAAAGGCAGAGTCATCAGCCATGATGCCATGAAGCAGCATGAGCCATATCGAGAGCTGAGGTAATAAGCAATGCCACAGATGTAGATTAAAATAAATGGGTTAATTTAAGTTATGAGAGGTACTGGGACAAGCCTAAGTTCAAGCAGTGCTTTCATAATTAATAGTAATTCTCTGTGTTGTTATTTGGGAGCTGAAAGTACAGAGAAAAACTCTTGTTACAAGACAGACATATTCAGTCTTTTCCAGGGAAAAGAACCCTAGGTAGTTATTTAATCCAAAATAATCATCTCTAAATACATATACATATAAGCAGCACTTAATGGACTCCTGTGTCTCTGTGTGTCTGTGCATGTGTTTGTGTATATGTGTGTTTGTGTGTCTGTGTGTGTGTGAGTTTAACAAATAATTATTAAGAAGATGTTATGAATTTGAGAGGAAATGAGGTAAACACAGGAGGAATTAGACAGAAAAATGAGGGGGTGAAAATGATATAAATATAGTTTCATGTATGAAATTCTCAAAAAAAAATAAAATGAATGGAAAACAAACAAAAAACTTAAGTGACCACAAATTTTCCTGGTTCCATCCAGAAAAAATACTCAGCTTTCCACATTGTCTCTATCATACATGGGAAATGGAACTCATACATTTGTTCATCACTTAAAGATATCTACTCTACTCAACATCTTCAACCAGCACGAAAATATCACAGGACAACATTTTATAAATAAGCAAAACAAGACAAAAATTTACACAATATCTTCAAGAAGACTGTGTTGGACATAATTGGTGCTCATTTACATATGCAGTCTCCTCCCTTTTAAAGGTACAGAGAAGACTTCTCAACATATCCTAATGTGGGCTGAAGCATCTCATTAGTTTGGAAAGGTGAGCTGTGAATAGGCTAGACACTGATGTTGAGACACAGAAATCTCATGGAGGAGCTTCATATTTTCTCTCCCACTTACAAAAATGACAATGGGGGGCTTCCTACAGCAATGACAAAACCTTGAGACTTAGCCGACTAAGACTACAGATCACACCTTATGAAGAGGTTACCCTGGAGATCACTGGACCTTTTATGGCTTTTGGTAGGACTGTTGATATACTAGAATTTACTTATCCCAGAACAAGTTTTGCCTGTTTTAACTGACATCAACTAATTTGTTTTTGTTTTTTCCTTTCTGCTTTATAGAAGTTACCCGTTTGCTTTATATATTAGGATAATTCAAACTGTCTCTGAACTTCATATTTTCTTCAAATTTGAAAGAGCTAATTAATGACCCCTAATTGTAGAGGCTGCTAGAATTAACTGAGAAAATATGTATTTAAGTACATAAAAGCATAGTAAGCACTTTGGCTTACATTTTTTATTTTTTCAGCTCCATTCTCTGTTTAAATTATTCATTTCTTTCTAACATATTTTATTCTTTGTCAGTGGTCACTATTTCAGGCTCAGGGTCCAGGTGTACACAAAGACATATTAGTGGTCATGATGAAACTATGTCTTAGGCTGGGTGTGGTATGAGTGTCATAGAGTATTATAGGGAAACAGACATAGCTCATGTGTTTCCAGTAATTGAAAGATGGAGATTTAAAGACCATGGGAGGGAAATAGCAAAACTCATTATTGTCTTGTAAAATATGAAATATACTTTTTATATAATTTATAAAAAGTAATAATAACTACATAAATTTATGGCTAGTAGGACAACAGAGATCAAGTGTATCCATGTGTCTATATGACAACTAGGCCATTAGTGTATTACCCCTGGATATAAATCACAATGTTCTTTATAGCTTTATAAATATCCTTAATGGTTATGCCAATGGTATGCTGGCCAGTGGAGGAGAGGGGACTCATCTTTTCCACTTCTGTGTTCCATGTTCATAAGATTCTTGAAACAAATATAATGAGGTGGTATTGAATCAAGAATAGTTAATAAATGGCAGATTTTAGGAGTCAGGGAGTTTAAATTAAATCATTCTATCTTTCTCTGGAGGAGAGGCTCAGGAAGTCAATCATGCATATATGTGTGAATGAATAGGGAAGCTAGATGTTGACATTGGGAAGTGTCTTCATCAATTGCCTTCCAATTTACTTTTTTGAGATATAGTCATTCACTGGATCCGAAGCTCACTAATGTGGCAAAATTAATTGGCCATTAAGTCCTACGGATCCATTTGTCCTTGTTTTCCCAGCACTGGCATTATAGAGGCACACTCTTGCACTTGGCTTTTTACTTGGGTGTGGAAGATCCCAACTCAGGATTTCATGCCTGCATGGCAGTCACATTACTGGCTGAGCTATCTCTATGTCAATGATCTTTCCAAATAAAGGAAATGTTTCATTCAGGTTGTTTATCCTTGCTCCCATAAAATTACTTTAATTATGGTTTTAATTAAACTGTCCATTTTCCTTCCGATATTCTTACCATTCAACCTGGATTAAGTGACCTGAGTTATAATGGAGCATAAAATGAGAGAGAAATTGAGAAGATCGACCAGGTTCTCAACTGAACAAACAATCCCCTAAGGGAATATAGGGAGGATTTGGTCTAGATGTTTCCTAAATTTCACTCTCAATGGTGATTACTTAGTGTTACATTCAGACTCTATCACCATGATAATTTTAACACATAAAGTACTATTTTATGGGATGTTGAACTTGAAAGCATAGCATATGATAACAGTGATGAGAATATTAGCATCTGTAGCTACTTATTAGCTGCTAACCATATGGTAAACACATGGCAGGGTATTAACTCCTACCACTTAAGTCACAGTGATTTTCAAAGTAGGTGATGGTACTAAATTCACTTTAAAATGAAGAAACTGGGGTTCAAAGAGGTTAAATAACTTGTGTGTAGTGACAAAATTTTGTAAGTCACTCAGGAGGTCTACATCAATTGTAGAAGCACGGTTTAATTGAAAGACTTTTCGGTTTGCTATAAACAATGACCTATATCATTGTCTCTTTCTACCATAACAGAATCTCCATGAGACTCTAATGAGGGACATTGATGAAAACTATTCATATCACTTTGAGACTTCATGGACAATTCAGATTGACATATCTTTAAGTTAATATAATCTTTTCTTCCTGAAGTTCTCAAATCTCTTGTAACCTTAATAGTATCATATTTTTATCTCATCTATTTTAGCTGAGCAAATTCAAGTATAAGGAAGTCAAACATCCTATCTATGATCTAATTCATTTCTGTGCAACTGAAAGTTAAAATCTAGCAATTTAATCTAGGTTATATGAAATGGATGCTTTAGGAAAATTAATTATTATATTCATCCTTATTTACCTATTTGTAAATAAGGCAGAGTAATGCCCATGATGTCATAATTTTTTTAATGATTAAGAAAAATATTATAAAATTTACATCAACAAACTCGTGGGGAAGCTGGTAGAAAAGTGTTGGAGATTCATCTGTTAGTTTTATTGTCAACAGTGTGTGTGTGTGTGTGTGTGTGTGTGTGTGTGTGTATGCACATGCATATATACATATATATGTATATATATACATATATGTATATATATATATATATATATATCAAAGTCAGATGTCTGCATTAGTCACTCTGCATCATAGATTTTGAGATATCTTCTATTCTCCTGCTGAACCTAAGGTTTCCTGATTTGGCTAGATTGGCTGACCAGGAAACCACAGTGATTTCTTTGCATCTGCCTCCACAATTTGGGGATTACAGGCATGCACTGCCATCCATATTTGAGTATTCTATCCACCATTTCTGAACTCTAAGATCTCTAAAATATAAATATATATCAAAATCATTACATATGATTAATTATGTCAGAAGTATGAAGAACTTGTAAGTTCTTTAAAAATAGAGAAGCAGGATGTGATATAATGAAACTATTATACTTTGACTTAAGGAAAATATGATGGGAGATTTTGTAAGAGGCTCACTAATCAGAGTTATCCCTGTCTTATATCATCTTTGAACTACTTTATAACCCTGTTAGTTGTAAAAATCTGATGGTAATATTAAGACTCTTGTTCATAGTGTGGGAGGCTTCAGAATACTCTTCCATATGAAAGAATTGTTGAGCTGAACATAACTAAGAAAGATCAGAAGGAAAAAAAAGTGTTCTGCCCTCCCAATAGTTCATAAAAGCATATATATATATATATATATATATATATATATATATATATATATATATATTTACAAAGCTTGTATGCTTTTTTGAAGGCCAGAACAAAGTTTAATAGCTGAATGCAGCCTTAGACCCCTCAGCTTTAAGATGTAACCAGAGAGATCAAGATGAACAAAGTTTAGTAACTATCCTTTACCTTCAGGAAAAAAAAAGGTTTAGTAATTAACCTTTGTCTTCTTGAAAAAGTTTTCATAACTAGATTTTATCCTCTTGAACAAATTTACTAATCAACTTTAGCTTTACAAATAAGCTTCACTAACTAGTCTTTTCCTTTATGAACAAATTCTGCTAATTAGACTTTATGTACATGAACAAATTTTGCTAACTAGCTATTAACTTCCTGCACAAGATCTACTAAATGCCTTTTTTCTTATGTATAAGCTTTCCTCACTAGTTATTATTTCATGGATATGTTTCACTAGCCACCCATTGTGTCCAATTTGCCTCTCTCTACTGTGTCTCTTTTGTTCAGAAATTGGTCTAGCTACAAACTCCTAAAGTAAAAATTTAAATTATTTTATTAAATGGCAAGTATCTTCACATTGTTGACAGTGAACAGATTTCCTCCAATTTGAAACTTGGCTTATAACCCCATAGGAGGGTTGATTTGACTATAAATGTGAGAAATTCTGAGTTTTCCTTTAACTGAGTTACAGTTCCTTTATTAATGAGCTAAATAAAATATATAGCATGAATATTTTATATTTGTGTGAGTCACATTTTTTAAAAGTCAAAAGAGAGGCTTCACCCAGCAACTGGTTTGAGCAGATGCAGAGTCCCACAGCCAAGCATTAGGCCAAGATAAGGAAATAATACCACAGAAGAGTGGGAGGAAGGATTGTAGGAGACAGAGGAGTCAACGACACCACAAGAAAACAGCTCACATAATCAACTATCCAGGGCTCAAAGGGCTCACAGAGATGGAAGCAACAATCACGGGGCCTGTATGGGTTTGACCTGGGTCCTCTGCATATACGTTATTATTGTGTGTCTTGGTGTTCTTGTGGGACTTCAGACAGTGGGAGTGGGGGATGTCTCAGACTCTTTTGCCTACATTGGGGCTTTTTTTCCTCCTGCTTGGCTGCCTCATCCAACCTTGATATGAGAATATGAGCCTAGACTATTGTAACTGGTTGTGCCATATTTGCTATATTTTCCGTATTTGATTTTCTTGGAAGGCCTGTATTTTATGAAGGGAAATAGTGGAGGAGTGGATCTGGAGGGGAGGGAATGGGAGGAGAGGTGGGAGGAGAAACTGCAATCAGGATATAATATATGAGAGAACATTAAATAAAAAAAAGAAAAAGAAGTCTAAATCATAGAGTTCAAAAATATTCCATTTTTTATTTTACCAAAACCTTAAGTAATCATTTTATTGACTATATTGTTGGTTTTTCTCTTCAACAAAATGGTGAAGAAAATCTATACCTGTGTCAATATATAATAATTGTGAGTCTAATGAAAATGATATCACAGTAATTTAAACTAGATTTCCTTCGAGTGTCAGGGATTGTAAGCATTCTACTTGGTGAGTAGAAGTGGACTATCATTTATTAGTGAGGAAAACTACAACAGATTGGTTATTGTCTATTTGAGTATCCTCTCTGGGTCACTATATTCTCCCATAAAGATCAGAACATGCTGGCCTAGAACAAGAGGAAACTGGGAGCAATGTGATTGTGTGTTATCAACAAGATAATAAGTTCAATAAAGCATCCATTAGTGCATGGCCTGCAAGGCAAGTGGGTTTCCTTTGTAAATAATCCCTGACAGCCTCCAGGGCAACTGTTCCCTTCTGCACTGCACTGGCCCACAGCAAGCTCTGATGGAAGAGCCAATTATGAGGGAACGGGAACTAAGATGCTGAACTCAGAGCTCACACATGTAATTTTCAAGTTTTAAAAAAGCTTACCTTATCTTCCATTTCTCTTCAACTTAACAGCTTGGAGCTGCTAAATTTAGTGAGACGACTTTCTAAGAGAACTGAACTCTTTGAGCCAAAAGAAACTTGAAAACGTTCATAATAGCCAGCCTCTGTCACCTGCATCCTATGCCTTTGTTTGAGGTGGTGTTCTAATTGGATGTGTTTTATATAATTCCTTTAAATAAATATGGTATATTTTAGATTTAAATGAAGTTACTGTGACACAAAAATATTAGACCCTAAGCCCAAGGAAGTATTATGCAGGATCCCAATTAGATTGCTAATTATCAGTCATAGAAAGAGAAACATCTTCCAATGAACTTTTTCTATTGAAAACTGACATAATCTGCTATTGTAGTTCTATTCATCCAAAACCAGTCAACTTTCACCAGCATTAATGTGATTATATATTGTGTACCCTAGTAAACTTTGCCTGAAGATCAGAGAACAGAACAAGCCACTAAATTAAACATAAAGGCCAGACAGTGGTGGCACACACCTTTAATCCCAGCACTCCTGGGAGAGAGATTCAGATGAGACTGACTCAGTCTATGAGAGAAACAGAGCTAGACAGTGTGGCACACACCTTTAATCCCAGCCCTCCTGAGAGAGAGATTCAGATGAGACTGACTCAGTCTACGAGAGAAACAGAGCCAGACACTGGTGTCACACACCTTTAATCCCAGCAATTGAGATTTTACGCCTTTTCTTGGGAAGCATACACACCTTTAATCCTAAGAAGTAATATGGCAGGGTGTATAAGACATGAGGAGACAAGAACTGAAGGCTTTTCCGCAGAAGCATCCCTTTCAGTCAGAGGGTTTTCGACTGGAGCAGTTCGAGTGAGGACTCAGGATGTCAGTCAGAGGTTTCTTGGAGTTGGCAAGGTAAGACGTGGCAGTGGCTTGTTCCTTTGTCTCTCTAATCATTCAGTATTTACCCCAATATCTGGTACCGGTGTATTATTATTATTATTATTATTATTATTATTATTATTATTATTGTACGACCACTTAGATTTCATCCAACACATTGAAATCATGAAAAGAGAGAGACAGAGAAGGGATGAGAAAAAGGAAGATTTTAATTTTTTAAAAAGGAATAATATTAATCCAATGTAGTGGGTAGCCATTCCAGCTTTGTTCTGGAAGTTCCAACCCCCTTTGAGACTTCGGCAACTGTCACGCCTACAAGGCGGGGCCAAGGGAGGCGCCTGGGGACCCGAGATCCGGATCGGCGAACGCTCTCTTGGTGCCAGGACGCTGGATGGTGGAGGTAGACAGAGGAGAGCTCCAGAGAACACCGCTGGACTGTGATACACCTTCCCCAGACCCCGCGACCTACCTATCCCTTAATTTGTAAGTTACGCCATTAAATAAATCTCCTTTTAACTACGTGGAGTGGCCTAAATAATTCCACCAATATCTGGCGCCCAACGTGGGGCACGAACCCACGACCCGGATGTTTACAGCAGAAAGAAAGAATCTATTGGTACCAATCTACACACGGTAAAATCTCACTGTCTAACATCTATCTCTCTATTAATATAGAAAAGTTGTGGTCCCAATTCAATTATAAGCCAAGCTGGCTTTGGAGATGGAATTGGCTCACTCCTTCTCTAAACCCAAGCACATTGCTAAAACAAAAGTTTGAGAGATTCTTCAGTACCATATCAGAAGAGCCCTCTGGTGTGGGACAGAAGGAAACCAATAAAAAGGGACCATTGTCTTCTAGATTCTAATTCTCTCCATGCTTACTCTTGATTTCTCAGAATCCTTTCTTACATGCTATGTCCTCTTTAAATCCAAATCTTCCATTTTGATAACAAATAAGTTTTTCTAATAGCAATCTCAGAAGTCTCCAGAAGGAAGATGGGGCCCCAACAACAACTCTACCCAATCCAAAATGATGCCATGGTAATCATCATCATACTACACTTCTTACCAGAATTTCAGACAATCTTACCCATTACTCTAAGACTTGCTGCAGAACCTACAGTTAGTCTAACTAAAATTTAACTATCTGCACTTTCTCACAGTACCCAACAGAGATAACATCACCCCCTAAACAGCAGGAAGCAATCCTAAGAAAACGACGCCCCTTCTCCCTTAGGTTTCATAATTCTCAGGGTTATGGATGATGGTTACAGGGTTGGGGGTGGAAGGAAATATTAAACTCAGTACTCCCAAAAAAAAAAAAAAAAAAAAAAGGGAAAAGAAGAAATGGAATGGATACGTATAAGACATTATGGTAGATTATTGTGTATACTAGTAAACAAATTTAGTAAAATAGCAGCCTTAAATAATTTGCACTGTAATTTACACTGTTATGGATTCTTATATGTTGATACAAATGTAAACTATTTTTATATTCCTGTTTAAGATAATTTGTATATTGATACAAATACAGAACTATACTTGGTATAATGTACATATATTTCTACTCTTATTTGAAATGTTTGTATATTGATACAAATGTAAATTTATATCTGTCATACTTTATGTATGTTCTACTTCTGTTTAGGATATTCGGTATATTGATATATATTTAAGATTATTGTCATATTGCATATCCCACTACATACTCCTACCTCTGTTATAAATATTGATATATATTTAAGATTATTGTCATATTGTATATCACACTATACACTCCTACCTCTGTTATAACATCTTGTGTATTGTCACAACTTTGAAGTCATCGTTCTTTACCATACACTTGCTTATAGACTGTCTACCTTGTTTACGTGAAGCCTTAGTCCTTAGGTTATTTCAGTAGATAAGACTTGTAGATTTATAGTCACCTATGCTTGTCATCTCTATAGTTACGTTAGTCAGGTTATACAGATTTACAGATACATAGGTCAGATGGACAGGTAATCTTCAAACACTTCATAGACCTAGAGAATATGGCATTTAAATAACTTAGAATTCTGTTGATGCGAGACACAATTGCTCCTGGCTGCACCAATTTGATCCCGAGAGAATGTTGGGCTTCTAGACATTTCCATTTGGAAGTTTGTCTTCTTGGCACAAAATGGCCTACTGGGCAAAGAACTGCCCTTGCCTCGACAGCTGACAGTACAAATGCAATGCTATCCTTTCTGGACAAGCGGGACACAAGGAAAGCGACCACTGTACTCTGCCAAGACAGGGTAAGATGGTCTTTCAGAATTCCTGCTTCTGAAAATGGTCTGTCAGATACTTTAGGCCTGTAGCCAATTTGAATGCACCAACAATGCTGAGAAACATTAGGTGATTGTCCAGGCTGCCAGCTGTCTCGGTCTACTCTCGCAAGATTCCCGAAAGTTGCTTGCATCCATCTACCATTTCTCAGGTACCATTATATTCCTTCTCAGGTCTTTGATGGGATTGAAGACTAGCAGTTATAGTTACAACTTAGTAGATAGAACATATTAAGTATTAGATTCAGGTTCTTTAGGGTAGGACACCTTTTGGAATGATCTTTGTAACATGCCATTTATCTATGCTCTATACTTCTCTGGATTTTAATATGTGTTTCTTGCTTGATATTGTTTGCATTGGTTGTAGTTCCATCTTATCTAGGTCATTATCCCTCATTATTCCTGGACAATATTTGATAACCATTCCTTTGTATATAGTCTTGTATTAGGTTAGAACCTTCTTATTTAGACAAAAAGGGGGAGATGTAGTGGGTAGCCATTCCAGCTTTGTTCTGGAAGTTCCAACCCCCATTGAGACTTCCGCAACTGTCACGCCTACAAGGCGGGGCCAAGGGAGGCGCCTGGGGACCCGAGATCCGGATCGGCGAACGCTCTCTTGGTGCCAGGACGCTGGATGGTGGAGGTAGACAGAGGAGAGCTCCAGAGAACACCGCTGGACTGTGATACACCTTCCCCAGACCCCGCGACCTACCTATCCCTTAATTTGTAAGTTACGCCATTAAATAAATCTCCTTTTAACTACGTGGAGTGGCCTAAATAATTCCACCAATAATCCAACACTTCCCCCAAAAAACTAACTTTGAGTAACTACTAGAAAAATTACTCTGAGAAGTGATAATTCCTTCTAGAAATAGACCCCAATTAAAACAGAAGCCTCCTCCAGGTAGGTGTGTCTTTTAAGATCAAGTCAAGAACATGAAATGATTTTTGTTGTTGGTTTCAGCAATGTACTCCCAGTATGATAAGACAGAGGCATTCTCTGCCTGTGTCATCAGGAGAGGAATATTTACTGCCTCTTGCTGTGGCAAGAGACCTAAGCTCTACAGAACTCACCAAATACTAAATGGCTTACTGAAAATCCTTGTAGGTCTGCCTCCTGGATGCTAATTTATCATCTCTGAATTACCCTTTATATTACTTGACTTTGTGCATAAACCAAACTGCTATGTGGAATGAAAAATCAAGCTGCATTTAGGGAGCATTTTTACAGTACAGTTAAAGAGTTGCTATATATCTGTTTCAAGGAAATATTCAAAAGACCCAGAGGAAAGAGTGTAAGGTTAAAGTTGAGAAAAAGAATTTATCTCTGTGTTCACCATGCTCCGTTTTGAAATTCTCAAGTCAAAAGACTAGAAAGGTGGGTAAGGCTCAGGAGTAGAATCAGAAGTATAATCTTCATCCTTGTTATCACCATCATCTTCTTCAACTCTACGAAACCACATTTTCCTCAGTGTTCTTGTCTTTGCTAATGGCATTATTATTTTAATTAACATCCTGAACAATATTAAATACAAAGCCAGACCTTCTGTATTGCATTTGCCTCAGCATTGTGAATTTTCTCCTAATGCCCTTCTTTTGTATGTCAAAACTGTATTCCTAGCACCCACATTGATCCCACTTTTTAAATTATTTTTTTGTACCCTGAAAGACAGGTTTTTATAATGGGGCTGGTACATGAATAATGACATTTAAATTATGTTCACCTGTTCTCCTGGCTAAAGCCAAAATCCTTGATGAACATTCCAATCTGCTCCTTACTACTATGGAGTGTCCCTAATCACTCCAGACAAAACCACCTCTGTTTACCTTTACTCTATAGTATTCAAATTTTCACTATATATGCAAGCCTTCCAAAGATCTTGTAAAATTACTGATGCTGATGCAATAGCAGTGGAGTCAATTTGCACTTTTTGAAATCTTCCAGTTAGTGCTGATGATGCTGATGCATGGACCACACTTCCAGCAACATGCTCTACAGAAGTTCAGTTGTAGAGTGTTCATGGATATTTACCGATTCCAACAGTTGTGTGGGAAGAATAAAGGTTGACTTAATTGAAATAGTTAAGTAAATGAGCTTAATGATCATTTATATAAAAGCTATTCCATAATAATTATTTCTTATTATAGATAAGCCACCATTGATTATACTTTTTCCTGAATATAAGCTTAATACATACAGGAAATAATATTGCATAATTTCATATCTCTAAAAATATCTTATAAAGAAATTCTACACATGAGGAACCTGGATAGTTTTATTGAATGAATAAAATATGCGATTAGATGGGTAAGGGTTTTGCTGGTGATAAAGCTGATAAAGTCTGAGAGATGATTCTGATACCTCTCCTCAACACTATGATCTATCTTCTGAAAAAAGCTTCAGATTTTTCTGAAATGAGAGACACTATTAAAATAACTCTCAAGTACCAAAGTAGCAGAAAGAGAAAAATGATACATTAAAATTAAAGAAAAATGATATGATTAAGTTCTCAGTGTTCTGGCATCTGTAACTAACAGTTCTTACTTCCTGTATGATTAGCACAGCATTACTTAACCTCTCAGGACCTTCTTTCCTCATCTGCTAAATGATGAGCTTGGACTACATTAGGTTTCATCCAGCTCAAACCATCAATGAGTCTGCAATGCCTCTTGTTGTGGGGACCGGAAGGAAAGGAAGATAGTCAGGGCAAAGTGCAGTGCAGTTCTCCACTCAGTCTCTTTCATTCTCAAGAGAGGTAAAAAGGGCATCCTGTGCTCTCGGCACCAAGGCAGCTGCAATTGCTATGCTCTTTTTGGACTTAATCTGTCACAGCTGCCTGTAAACTGCAACTGAGTGGTGGGTGATGGGGCTGCTTGAATGAGCTCCATCAGTGATCAATTTACTATCCTCTAGCTATTCAAGATTGCACCTCATTTACTCAAAGAATGAACTGTTGCAAGACAAAATCTCTGCTGACATGACTGAAGTAGGTCATGCTTCCACTGTTACTCAAGAAGCAGGTATTGTTGAGTTCCCAGTCCTCGGAAGGGCTGCAATAAAGGAGAGGGTGTGGTTAAGCCATGGTATTTGGGGCTGGGGAAATAATTTAACCCTACCCTTTGGGCTTTGTTGGGATACAGACTCTAGATACAGAGCAAATTAAGGCATTTGATTCACAGTTAAATGTAGTTGGATTTTTCTTTGGCCTGCCAGTTCACACAAAATGACTTAGAGACTTATTATTAATTATGAAAGCGTGGCCTTAGCTTAGGCTGGTCCACTAGCTCTTATAATTTAAATTATCTTGCTATTATTAATCTACATTTTGCCTTATAGCTTTTGACCTTTCTTCCGTTCTGTATGTCTGACTCCCTTCAGGTCTTGTTGGAGTCTCCCTCTGTCTTGATTGTCTCCTCCCGCTTCCTCTGTCTGTGCTCAGAAGTCCTGCATATACCTCCTGCCTTACTATTGGGCATTCAGCTTTTTATTACACCAAACACAGCAATACATTTTGACACAATGTACAAATATCCCACAGCAGTCAAATGATTCCTAAACATGATTACTAAATGCTATTATATAATCCATTAACTAAAGAAGTGATAGTCATTTATTATCATTAAGGCATATGATAGTGATAGAGTATTCAATGCAGTGCTATGTGTACACAAAGTATTTATTGAATAGGTGAATGTGCTTATTCAACAAATATTTACTAGGAACTTTGCATGCACATACCTTAGTTCACTATCATTTCTTAACATATCATCCTCAAACTCATGTTTTAACCATCTTATTCTCCTCCTCGTTTGTAGGTTTAATGGATTCACTAGGTTGTTTTCCTGTTAACTGAATATAATCATTGAGATGCTTGCCAAGCCTGGACTGTCTGAGATAACTTCCTTGTGCTGCCTGCTAACACTGTGAGAGCTGAACTAGGGTTGTCAACCAAATTGTCTCAGTTCTGCAGGATATGGTCACGTGAGAGCTGGGCTCCTAAAAATATAATGTAGAGGGAGAAAGTATGAGTTTTCAGTAATGTTAATCTTTAACTTCAAAGTCCATAGGACACTGCTGCTATGCCTTATGGGTAAACTTCAACAGAGTCATAACCCTGACTGATAAGGAGAAAGAAAATGTGTGGACACACTATAATGAGGGGAAAGTTGGTTTAAGAATCTGCAGAGGCTTGATCAAATTTTCTACTAATCTGGGATATTTGATTTAATTTATAGAACATACTGGAATTAAATACACAAAGACATGCAGTCACTAGCATGGTTAAATTAAAAAAAAATGACAGTAACAAGTATTGATGAATTTGTGAAGCAATTAGAAGTTTCATACATGCTGATGAGAATGTAAAATGGCACAATATCCTTAGAAAACTGCTTGACAGGTACTTAGAAATTCAAATGAAAAAGACAAATAATCTATAGTGACACAAAGTAAACCAGTGGCTGCATGGTGCCATGGGGGATGGAGGATAGGGTGATTGACAAGAAAGGGCCCAACAGAAGCTTCTAAAATGAGGAAAACATTTCTTGCCTTGATTATGATGACTGTGCAGATAGTTACATAGATGTATCAGTTTTTTAAGAATTATCAAGTTGCACACCATTAGTGGTGTCATTTCCTGCTTGTAAATTATAACCCAATAAAACTGACAAAAATAAAAGTCCAGATGTACACTTTTGGAGTTTTCAATGTTACCCATGGGTATGGGTAAGTGGCGGTCACATTTCTCATGAGTCAGTCCACATATCACCTGGCTTTATTAAATTCACTAGGTATTTTACTGTTTCTATTAGCAGACCCAGCCCCTACCATTGTTCCATACTGATTTATACATAATGTGTTTAACTTTATTTCTCCAAAGCAGGAGTAGCATAGCAAACACATTTCTGCAAGGTTGAGGCATGGCAGGTTGTTTATAAGTACATCCTAGTTTAAACTATGATTAAACTCTGAACACTGAACTGAGCATTGCTTTGCTGAGTTTCCTTTCCTAGAGTACCACAGAGAGGACACTGACCGAAACTTACCAACACACTCCATCTTTCATGATTCTATAACATCCCCACATTGTTGATAATTGACCTCCTTTTACATACCCATTGACCTGCACATATGTTTTCTCTCCAAAACAGTTATTCTCCTAGAAAGGAAGTATGACTCGTTCTTCAGTTATTCCTAAGCTAACACAGAAGAAGATTGACACTCTCCTTCCATTATTACACCACCAATAAGAAAAAATTCTCAAACTACAAAGGGGCCACAGAGGAGAAGAAATGACAGTGACAGAAGAGCCGGATTCTGTACAATTATAGCCATGTCTACATATGTTAGAGACTGCCAAACTTGCACACAACACAACTGGACAATGAATAAGGGAAATAGAACTGTTGATACAGAAAAAGAAAGAAAAATACATACTTGTGTAAAATTCAGATCCATACAATGGCAGAATTCAAAGATGTGGTGGTTTTATGACAATTAACTCTGGGAGATTTAGGATATAACAACAACTACTTGCTGTGGATATCGCTCTGTATAAATAAAATGCTGATTGGCCAGTAGCCAGACAGGAAGTATAGGCGGGACAAGTAGAGAGAAGAATTCTTGGAAGTGGAAGGCTGAGGCAAGAGAGACCTGCCAGCCACTGCCATGACAAGCGAGATATAAGGAACCGGTAAACCACGAGCCACGTGGCAAGGTATATATTTATAGAAATGGGTTAATTTAAGATATAACAACTAGATAGCCAAAAGCCTGCCACAGCCATACAGTTTATAAGTAATATAAGTCTCTGTGTGTTTGCTTGACTGTGGGACTGGCAGGTGAGAGAGATTTGTCCTGACTGTGGGCCAGGCAGGATGGAGGAAACTTCAGCTACAACTAATTTTGCATTTACAAGAACAGATCTAGTCTACAACACCTGAAGCTGTGTTTGGAATCACAGGGCAGTCTTTCTTCCTCATGCAAAATTGATTTTTACAATTTTATTATTTTATTCACAGGAGTGTCTTCATGCTCTCAGATTGTTTCTTCATTTTAGGTTTGAAAAAGCATTGTCTGGGTATGCTTTAAAATTATAAATGTACTAGATTAGAAGATGTCCACATTTGTATGAGTGCATGTGTACATACACATGCATGTGCTTACACATCATGCATCCTGGTAACTAATATGCATTGACAGAACCATTTATATAGAGGGAAAAGTTTGTGTGTGTGTGTGTGTGTGTGTGTGTGTGTGTGTGTGTGTGCATGTATGAACACACTTATCCTGATTATTAGTTTAACACATAATAAGATAGTCATACAAGCTGTACAAGTATGTGCAAATTAATAATCCCATAAAATTTAAAGGCAATTCACTTACATAAAAATTTGGAATTTTTGTTTGTTCTTTAGTAATTTCACTTAAAAATCTGTCTATTTTCTAGAAATCTGTTTATTTTCTAGAAATACAAAAAATAATATATAAGTTTACTCATTGAAATATTGAAAATTTAAATTATTGCAAATAACAAATTCAAACTCCATATCGATGGTGGAGAGGTTGAATCATCTGTATTACAGGTGTACGCACAGTGCTTAGACATAGCCCAAAACACGTGACCAAGATCTCAGTACACTAAATTGTTTCTCAGGATATATTGTTCATTGAAAAAAAAAGGCAAAAAATCCCTATAGAAACCTCATGTTGTAAAATACAGAACAAATAAGAAAACATGCAGAGTTCCTCTCTGTTCTATATTGAAGAAGGAAAAAATGCAGAGGTTCATAGAATTAGTTACCTGTATAATGGACACCCTAAGGGGTTGAGACAGAAAGAAGTGTGCCCTAAAACTTAGTACATAAGACTCTGAATAAAGGCAAATAAATGAGTAGGAATTTGGTGAACAACAGGTATGGGTTCATATATTTCCTTATGGATAGCTCTCGATAAAATTTAACTCTTGCTAGCACATTAATTTATTATTATTATTATTATTATTATTATTATTATTATTATTATTGGTTTTTCGAGACAGGGTTTCTCTGTATAGCTTTGTGCCTTTCCTGGAACTCGCTTTGGAGACCAGGTTAGACTCGAACTCACAGAGATCCACCTACCTCTGCCTCACGAGTGCTGTGATTAAAGGACATTAATTTATTTTTAACAAAATAAAAATGAGCAAAAATGGAATATAAGCTATAATATCAAGGGGATAAATGACTTCATTATATTTCAAACAAATAACATAACCACATTAAAGATGAAAAATAATGAATCCAAATGACTTTTAAACAATTGGTTTAATTAAGATGATCAGTGAAATTTAATCTACAAGGAAGAGCATGAGTCATGAACAAAATTATAGCATACTTTCCAGGATATTGAACAAAAATAAGTTTATTGAAATGAGCCTCTTCCTTATTCTGATTGCCCCTGTGTTTCTCTTCTACTAGAATAGATCAATGGCCATCATTAAGTCATTGGCTATAGGACAGTGAGATGTCAAGGTTTGATTAATATAAAGGGTTTAGGGTGTCTCAGACACCAATGACACCAATGGAAAGTTCCATCTAAATGTTAAGAGAAGCAAAGGAACACAGACAGTTTTTCAAAACAAATATAAATAATGCTACTTAAGAGAAGTGGGAAAATGAGGAAGTACCTTCACAGATAATAAGGAAAGAGGTCAACACATACAATGGTTAAGTTTGCTTGTCTATTCCTGGGGTAGAATATTGACCAAAAACAACTTGTGGAAGAAAATGTTTAATTGCTCACAGGCTACAAATCATTATCCAGGAATGCCTAGGCAGATGCTTAAAGTAGGAACCTGGAGGCAGGAACTGAAGCAGAGACCATGGAGGAACACAACTTATTAAGTTGCTTCCACAGGTATGTGCCTGATCATCTCACTTACATAAACAACTCAGGGACATCTGCCCAGGGATGTTACTGCCAACAGTAGGCTGGGCCCTCCTGCATCAATTAGCAATCAAATAAAATCCCCTATGCACATGCTCACTGGACAATATGACAGAGCCAGTTTCTTATTGAGATTACCTCCTTTCAGGTACTTTTAGGTTTTTGTGGAGCTGACAATGGAAGGGATAATATTTACCCTGAAATCCACACACATCCTTCCTGGTGAACAGAAACAGAAGAAATTGTGAGCCAGTATTGAATACTCACTACTGTGTGTAGGCATCAAAACTGCTTGCTTTGGAGGTTCTAATGTTGAGTTTTGGAAATGCTCACTAATTAGACTAAACATAAAATGAAGACAAAAATTGGATTCTTAGAGTCCAGACAATAACTGGAAACTTTATCAGCAAATGCATGGAAGAAATTACTTGTTTTATAACATTCAGATGTACTATAGTACTGGAACAAACCAGGAGACCCAAACTTAGTGATATTCAGCATAAACTGAGTACTTCTCATATTGCAAGTTTCTTGAGCTTCAACAGATAAAATCAATAGGAGAGTTTAAATATGTGAAGTATGACTGTAAATAAACTACTAAGAGGAATTGGAGGTTGGTAGTTTGAGTGCATTTTGAGAATCCCCTATGACGGGGAATATGGTACCACTTACCAAATTGTTTATAGGAGTGAAAAAGAAGATGAATTCAGGTTCAAGTGATAAACCTATTATGGGACTGGCTAATATCTCTCCTAATAGTTATATAGTAGAGAAAAGATTTATGTATATTTACATAGCCTATGCAATTTAAGTACTATAACAAGCCTATAAGGAGGCTGTGGATGATTGATGAGATAACATGCTTACTTAATGAAAGTTAATAGAAAGGATAGGATCTTCCTGATTTTGGGTATGGAGAATCCACCATTTTACTGACTTTTCTCAGCTTATAAAGGGAAGACCAAAATTGATAACAGCTCAAATATTAGGAATTGGGGACTGGACAATTTGGTAGATATCTGCCAATTGGATATCTTGGCCTTGAGGAAAATATAGTATTTGGATTGTGATAAAGACTGATCTTCTGGGGAAAATGATGAACAATGAGGAAAATCATGTGCAGCAATATATTACTCAGAATATTGGGGTTGGGGTAGGCTATAGCCATTCTCAAGGAAAGGATATATCATGGACCTTGAATTATGACTGTATCATGGGTAACTCATGAGTTGGATATGATGTATTATCAGTCTCAAAGAACCTATTTATAAATTAAAAGTGCCAATCTTTGTACCTCAAAAAGGAAATGGTGAGAAAAGCGAAAGTAATGTGTTGGACATGTTTCAGAGGAAAAGAAAGTAAAAGGCAAGAGACATGTATGTTTGTAGTTCCGGATACATGGGAAATTGAGGCAGGAGAATAGCTTGGTCAGAGTTGGTTGATATATCTTAAGCCACATTAGAAAACATGAAATAATAGAAAACATTGAGAATAGCTATAATTCTAGAGGATTTGAGGAAATCCAAATTGGCTAATTCTGTGCAAACTATAAAGCATGATGGCATTAGCTACTTTTTTTTATTACTGCAACTTTAAACCTTACCAGAAACAACTTAATGAAGGCAGGGCTCATTTGGTTCATGGTTTTAGGGTATAGTCCATCTAATGAGGCAGGAAAAGCATGGCAGCATAAGTAGTTTTCAGAAACCAAGAGGAGCTTCTTTTCTTCTCAGGATAGCAGAAAGCAAAGAGAAAAAGAACACTGGAACTTATTTGGCTTCCTCCTTTTTTTCACTTTTTATCTTGACTCCAGCCTTTGGGCTGGTGTCATGCACATTTCGACTGGATAATCTCCTTTCAGCTAATCTCTCTGAAATTACCCTCAAACATACATGTAAGAAATCTGTCACTAATGCAGGTATGTACAGTTACTGGCATTGCAGCATGTTTGACACTTGCAAAATCACAGAACTCAAAAATAAAGAAAAAGGACATTTTCAATGGGAGATCTGATGGATTTTCCTGAAGCATACGAGACTATGGTTTGGTGGTATGACATGGAAACACAAGAGAAGTTGCAATCCACTCTTTTAGTTAGAAGAAACTTTCCAGAGGAAAGATGATAAGAAGTATAAGAAGTGAGCTCTGTCTGAGAGGTCTCAACATCCTGCCAAGGCTACACACAGTAACAGAGTGAATCTAAGAAGCAGGTGTTTAGCGTGACTATTTTTTCTAAGCCTCCTCACTTTTCAGACTTTAAAGACATCAGTGTTCACTTACCACATTTATCACATGGGGTACAATTCCTTTTCCATAAAATATAATGTGGTTTGGGGAAGACAATAATACAATAACCTAACATGCTGGCTATGGACAAGGACTCTCTTTTAGGCTACCAGTGAGAAAATTGGGAGTTACTCCAATACCAAGTCATTGCTTTTAGAATTCAATTTCTCCTCTGGAAATCTATTTTCACTAAGGAAAGAAAAGTTGTTTGAGAAATATGGAAGGGCTTCACAGAATTTTTCCCTATCTCTACCTGTCCTTCTCCCCCTCCTCTTTGTTTCTTTCTCAGACAGAGGGCAATTTGTATAGCAGCTGAAATAAAAGCAGCTTAACAGATGAAATCCGTGGTCAAAGCCTGTGGACATCATTGTGGAGTTAATGAAATTTCTGTGCCTGGAACCGATTATTAGGCAACAGCTGAGATTGGAAAAAGATTAAGCTACTGAATTGCTGGCAGAACCAAAGGAAGGAGTCTAAAGTCAGCATTCATCATGCCCCACAGAGGATGAACAATTCAGAAAAGAGAATTGGGTGATTTGTTCTGAGCTCTTAAGCCATTGTACTCTGTCCCTCTCTGACATAGATGGGTGGGCATTGTTTTTGTTGCCCAGTTCTTACACCCTTCCTGCTCTAATACACTCACTAGCTCCCCAGTGCTCCCACATTGATCCAGGAAGGACCTTTTTCTTGTCCCTTTCCATTATATATATAATTGTTTCTTTATATAAATTATTCTGGGGGTACATTCATCATTTTTTTATATAGTAGGCATTTATTGATTGATATGTTTCTACATCTTGGACAATCTACAACAAATCCTTCTTTCCATGATGTTTAATAAGACACATTATACTTCAAGATCTTTAACTAATGATGATAGATAGACTTGCTTTCCTATCCACGGCAATGTACAGACTTGTGTTGACGCACTGATTAATCAGAAATATTTTCTGTTTGGGAATAAATTGAGTCTCAAGAGGATAGTTAAAAATTAGGATACAATTCATTTTTCAATAAACTTTTATGACATCTTCTCATCACTTTACATGTTGTGAGTGTTTGTTAAGTATCAGGCTTCATTAGAACTACCTTCTTGAACAACCATATGTTTTATTTTAAACAGGTTGTTGATGACTCTATAACTCTTTACCAAATTTCACGTATGAATAGACTAAATAATTTTCCTAGAGCTAGTAAATAGGAAACTAGAGATGTATTTGGTTGACTGTTCACTTTCCTCTGTAGACTGAAGTGGAGATGAGAGAAGAAATATGGAAAGGATGACTCAACAGAATTTTCTAGACAAGAGTTAACAAACATGTAGACAAAGGAGTGAAGATTGAAAGGAGAAAATAGTGATTGAAATACCAACAGCCCTTTAAAGATTACCCTGTGGCTGGATGCAGATTACACTGAGGGTTGTCATTTAAGACACTAATACTCAGCACTAGGGAATAAGAGTATATGAAGAGAGAAGACAATGCACTTTATGGAAACATAAGCTTTCCTGTAAATCCACTGCCCCAAACTCTCATCTTGACAAAAGTCCTTATGTTTCTCCAAAAGAGCAATAAACCTTATGCTCTTAATTCTTCAAGCTAACGATCACCAATCACACTGGTTAGCTGTCACATGCCGGAAACACTAGCTGCTCTCCATCATGATTTCTGCTCTTTCCTTAAGGCAGTGTAACAAAAGACTCCACAAGATCGACTAGGAGTGGTCCCTCTCCCTTTAGCTTCAGCCGCAGTGGGTTGAAGTCAATTGCCCTACCCTTGATTTTTTATTTAACTTGTTTGTATAGTAAAATGCTTTAGATGCAAATTAACTTTCTGCACTCAATACTTCCTAATTGATTCACCTACCTGGGAGCAGAAGTTTGCCAGTCCTTTGAAAAAGAGATTGACTGGCTTCTTTGCTTCATAACTGACTCTGTAAGCACTAGGGCAAATAGGATAAAGAACATAAATCTTGTGCAGTGTTAAAATCTTCCAGAGGAGTCAGAAGGAACAAGATCATCCTACATCATGAATGCTACATCCATTTTATCAGGCATTTTATCCATTTGTGCTACTGTGACATTAACTGAGATAGCATACTTCATGGAGAACAAATATTTATTTCTCACAATTCTGGAGGTCTTGAGTCCAAAAAGTTGCTGTTAAGAGTCAAGTCTCTACCTCAAGATTGCACCCTGTTGTTATATTCTTGGGATTAACATACACTATCTTCACCTGGTAGGTTAAGGTAAAGGCAAGACGGTGTTCTTTTCTGCTTTACGTCCACCCATTAGGTTGGATCCCTCTTAATTTATTCACTATCCAAAGGCCTATCCCTCAATACTGCTACACTACACCAGCCATTAATTTGGGTGAGTAGATGTCATTTTTCAAGACTCAATATCAGGTAAACATAGTAGTTTGGTAAATCCAATCTGAACAGTACAGAGATTGATGTTCTGAGCATACTGTGGAACAGAAACTGTCTATTAAAAACACACAATACAATATTTGTATTCCAGGAAAATCTCATGTGATAGATTTCAATATTATGGTAAATGATTCACAGAGATATTACATAATATGTACAAAGCAGCCCAGTTAGGAAGTAGTGGTAATGAAACTTTTACTCAGACTTTTCAAGCACCTAATTCATGTTCTTACCTTACTATGTTTCTTTCTGCCACCATAAAGCCAACAGACCATTTTCTTTCTTTGCAGAAATAAATTCCAACATTTGTTAAAGCTAATATTGGAAACTACAAAACCCACCTTAAGACAAGATTTATTCTCAACAATGAATCTCAACTGTTCTTTCTATGCCAGGAAACAGCATCAGCCTAAGGAGGAGGGAGGACACTTCCTTCAGGGGAGTGTGGAGAAGGTACCACTGCAGCGCAGGCCAGGGAAATGTGTTTTTGATCATTGAACAAAGGTGTCACTCTCACAAGAAAGGGCACTAGAACAAGGAGCCCCAGTCCTGGCTCCAGGATTAGACAGCAGCCACAGGGCCTGTCTCTAGTACAAAGTGAACACCAGGTTTCCTCTCCAAACCTGGCACTGTTGCTCCTATTTGATCACCAAACGGATATACCTCCTGCAAAGAGAAAAGCCATCCTGTAGACTTTGCTCACAGTAGTCCTTATGCCTGCCTGTGCTCAGGCCCATCTCCCACATACTCCTGCAGAGTTTCTTTCATGGTGTGTGAGCATTCAAATGGACATGGTATCTTGCTCTAGCCCACAAGTCATTATACATTCAAGAGAAAGCACTTATGGAGGGAACTGTTTACTGTGGAGTTCTTCCTATCAATCCCTCGATTTACCAATAGTCATCAATTGAATGAGATGTATTTTTTTTGAGCAGTGAAATATGTAACTTTGACTTTTGAGCAGCTCAGACATGTGAGAAAAAGTGATGCAATACTGATTTAGTTCCAGTGAATGATGGGTTCAGGATAAATATCAAAAACAAGTACACTGTCTTGAATGATATTAGAAAGTACATTTCACCATTAGTGATGCAATTAAAAGAGAAACAAAGCTTTGATAACAGCAAGGGTTTCTGTGTTCTATACTCCTGGGAGTTACTGCTTTTGGATACTATGTCAGTGTTGTTATAAACATGAAGAACAGATCAGATGTGATGTCTAGTCCAATGAAGTGAAAAAGACAAGTACTTCAATGTGTGAGATAATGTCAAAAAGCAATTCAGGCTTTGAGAAAAGTAAATCAGGTTAATATTATATTGAACTGAGTGCATTCACAGAAGACCACCCAGAGATTTGACATTTAAATTAATGTTTAAAGAAGTCTGAGCAAGTTTGAATGCCACATGGGAAAAGTCATGCATAAGAACTTGGTTTCAAAAACATGTCCCATAACCATGTATAATGTCATATTGTTTGTTCAGTGACCTGGAGTTAAGTTAGGAAAATTCAAGTTTTCTTTCTTCTTCCGTAGAATACTGATGTCGCCAGGGATATAACTTATGTCCCAAATATAGGTTCCATATATCCATCAGACCATGCTTCCATGGGCTGTTAACAGGTAATGAATTATTGCAATGGGGCATTTAAGGGGCCCCCTAGTGAAATAAGCAGATAAAAGAGTGGTTGGCTTTACCTCAACTTCTCTGAATTGGTTTCCCAGGTCTTTTCCAGATTTTCAATAGTCTGGCACTCCTATTCCAGGCTTCCATTCTTCCCTTTTTGCTTACACAAGTGTTGGATCAGTATTGCAGTCTGCAACCTCTATCATCTTCTGCTTCCAACACCAAATACATCTTTCATATGTATTATCTATTCTTAGTTCCTTAGGGGAGGCACATGAACATAACTGTGAGCAGAAGTTACTCAGTAGGGAGCTTGCCTTGGGAGAATCAAACTAGAAATTGATAGATAAATTCAAAAGGATACAAGGCAGTGTAATATGCACAAATGAACAGTAACATGATTTAGATGAATAAAATCGGAGATATGGAGGGAAGAAGAATGACTCTGGGGCCAAGAGACAAAAAATGTAAAATCTAGAACAAATAGCTCATAGTTTGAAAAAAGGCAGAGGTCCAGCGCTCATGATAGTGCAGGGAGCTCAGAATTTAGTGGCGATGGAGTCTTCAGGAAGTGGGTTTTCTAAGGGTAGCTCTATATTTAAACTATTAATTAAAATAACTAAAACTACTGATCAGAATACAATGATTAGACTCGTGAACACTAAATAAAATTTTATGTGAATCTCCAGTCTATGTTTCTACAGATTATTATATTGTCATATCCTTGTCACTTCTGAGTTTTATATGAAGTGAAATCCTTACTTTTGTCAGTCTCCTTTACTCATTATCTTATTTGACTCATTGATTTTAGTAACCATAGTTATTAACAGATATGTTTATGTTCAATACATAGCAATTCCTAAAAGACACCTTATGAAGATAATTTTAGCCTTGTCCAACTTTTAAAAGCTATGAGAAGGCAGAATTCTCATCATAGTGAAGTGGCTGAGACAAAAAGATCACCAACATTGTATGAAAAATTTTTCTTCATAACATCACAGTCATAAAGACATGGCAAAAAAGTTTTAATATTGTAACACATAGGTCACTTTTATCTTTTATGAATTATTTATAAGGGACTACAAGAATAAGACAGGCAGTGTTAAGTTCCTATACCTACAACTGAAAGTACAATGGGAAAGTACACAAACTGAGAACAAAATTGAAATTCATCAGCAATTTTAAGATGTCTGTGTAGAATATGTTGAGAATATTTAGGTAGATAATCAAATTCAAAGAATTTGTTAAGAAATTAAACACAAACAGTGTAGATGGGAAAGTCATAAAAGTGTGAGGTCAGATGTTTGTGTGTGTGTGTGTGTTATTTGCAAGACTAATGCTATCATTTTCTGATTTAAATTACCTGAATAATCTAGTATGTGACCTAATCTATCTAGTATGTAATAATCTAGTATGTAATCACAGTACCAGTGATTACAGTTACAGCTGATCAACCAATAAGGCCAGGTGATTTTGAGTTGTTGAAGAAGAAAATTACAACAAATAAAAATTAATAAGTAATAGATAAAAAAGCAAGAGTCGGAGGAGAAGAATAGAAATGCTGTCCATGGATGGTAAACTATCAGACAAAAAGTAACTGATAAGCATATACATAAAGAGATTCTGGAATTCTAAGTCATGTATAAGGCAAAAGTTCAACAATTAAAGGATCATGTCACTCAAGTCCAGAGCTGCGAGACCCTTTCCCCTGGTCAGAAAGGCTTGAATGAAATAAACAATATAAATAAAAATATATTCTTTGTTCATCTTGTGTTATAAAATGTAAAATAGCCGGGCGGTGGTGGTGCACTCGGGAGGCAGAGCCAGGCGGATCTCTGTGAGTTCAAGGCCAGCCTGGGCTACCAAGTGAGTTCCAGGAAAGGCGCAAAGCTACACAGAGAAACCCTATCATATCCTTCTATGTAAAATAGAAGTTTTTACCAGAAGCACAACTTCCTGGGTACCATCACTAGTAATATGCTTCTCAATATTCAATACTATGTTAATACCTTCTAGGATCATCAAACTACCTTACTGAAGAATGAATGGTACAGCTAAAAGTCTAAAACCTCTAGTTGTTATGCATGAGATCCTAGACTGTGGGATGTACTTCTGAGGTAGAAGGTAAAGTGTTATGGTTAAGTTGAAGGGCAGGTTATAACAGAAGCATGCCTGTAATCACATAGCTTGGGAGACAAAAACAAGAGAATCTCAAATCAAATGAAGAGCTACGTTCTATACTACAGAGCCTGTAGTATTCTAGACTAACTTGATTGCATGATTAAACCCAGTCTAAAAAATGTGAAGTTGAAGTTAAACATAATCTTCTTGGTTGAAAAAAAAGAAGACAATTCATGAAAATGTGTCAGCGATGCTAATACTTGCAAAAGATTTAAAAGAAAAAGCAGAAATTAAGACAGAAGCCAGAACCTAGAGTTGTCCCCTACCCATGTTCCAGCTTCCACTGAGGTTTTTGTGGTGGTATTGTGTTCCCCAAAATATTGTGCACCCTAATAAACTTGTCTGGGGTCAGAGACAGAACAGCCACTAGATACAAAGGCTAGAAAATGGTGGCACTCACAACTTTAATCCTAGCACTCCAGAGGTAGAAATCCCTCTGGATCTCTGTGAGTTCAAGGCCACATTGGAAACGGCCAGGCATGGTGACTCACGCCTTTAATCCCAGGGAGTGATGGTAGAAAGCAGAAAGGTATATAAGGCGTGAGGACCAGAAACTAGAAGCATTTGGCTGGTTAAGCATTTGGCTGGTTAAGCTTTTGGCTGGTTAAGCTTTTAGGTTTTGAGCAGCACAGTTCAGCTGAGAGCCATTCACATATGAGGACAGAGGCTTCCAGTCTGAGGAAAAAAGATCAGCTGAGAAGTTGGCCAGGTGAGGTTAGTTGTGGCTTGTTCTGTCTCTCTGACCATGCAGCATTTCACCCCAATAACTGGCCCCGGGTTTGATTTTATTAATAAGAACTTTTAAGATTCCTGCTACAGGTTTTTTTTTTTTTTTCACTTTTACTGGTATTATTCACTCTTTTTTTTTTTAATTTTTATTTTGCAATACAATTCAGTTCTACATATCAGCCCTAGATTCCCTTGTTCTCCCCCCTCCCGACCCCCTCACCTTCCCCCCAGCCCGCCCCCCATTCCAATCTCCTCCAGGGCAAAGCCTTCCCCACAGACTGAGATCAACCTGGTGAACTCAGTCCAGGTAGGTCCAGTCCCCTCCTCCCAGGCCGAGCCAAGGATAGGCCCCAGGTTTCAAACAGCCGACTCATGCAATGAGCACAGGACCCAGTGCCACTTCCTGGATGCCTCCCAAACAGATCAGGCCAATCAACTGTCTCACCCACACAGAGGGCCTGATCCAGTTGGTGACCCCTCAGCCATTGGTTCATATTTCATGTGTTTCCGTTTGTTTGGCTATTTGTCTCTGTGCTTTATCCGACCTTGGTCTCAACAATTCTCGCTCATATAAACCCTCCTCATTCTCGCTAATTGGACTCCCAGAGATCCACCTGGGGCCTAGTCATGATCTCTGCATCCAGATCCCTCAGTAGTTGGATGAGGTTTCTAGCACGACAATTAGGGTGTTTGGCCATCCCATCACCAGAGTAGGTCAGTTCGGACTGTCTCTCGACCATTGCCAGCAGTCTGTTGTGGGGTTATCTTTGTGGATTTCTGTGGGCCTCTCTAGCACTTTGTTTCTTCCTATTCTCATGTGGTCTTCATTTGCCATGGCCTCCTATTCCTTGTACTCACTCATAACAGGATACTAGATGTGGAACAAGGATGACTGGACTGCTACTCACATCACCAGGCAGGCTACCTGGAAAACAGGACCCCAAGAAAGACACAGAGATCGCCCAATGACAGAGAAATGGAATGAGATGTACATGAACAGCCTGGACATGAGTGGGGGTAGTGAAGGGCGAGGGTCGAGGGAAAGAGAGCTTGGGTGAGTGGGAGATCCCAGCTGGATCAACAACAGAGAGGGAGAACAAGGTATTATTCACTCTTCTTTGTTCTGGGTCCTTTCTCAAAAATGATCCCTTTTCCTCCTCCTCTTCACTCTTCCTCTTCCTCCTATTTTCTCAGTCTGCCTCTTTCTCCTCTTGCCCTACTCACTGCCTTCTTCCTCCTTCTTCTCATCAATTCTTCCTCCCCTCCTCCCCCTCCTTTTCTTCCTCCTCCTCCTTGTCCTTCTCCCACTCCTTCTTGTCCTCTTCTTCCTCTACTTTTTCCTTCTCTCCTTTTTCTTTCTTTCTTTTATTTTTTTGTTTTACCTGTCTCTGTTATGTAAATCAGCCTAATAGGAATTTGAAAATCTTATTCCTTAGCTTCTCAAATGCCAACCCAGAAATATGCACGACCACATGTCACTCAAGAATATCCTTCTGATCTGGTATGTGCCTCTAATCTAGGCGTTTGCTTGGCTGTTTCTGGTAGACATTTTAAAGAAAGGGAGAATCCTCCAATTTACATAGCTACAGATATTTGTTTTTTTTTCTGTTCTTTTTTCCCTTTCAATAATTTTTCTTTTCTTCCAGGTAACGAACACACTTTTCAAAGTATGGGTCTCTGGAAAAGAATCTGAACCAGCTAAACCTAGCTTTATGTTGTATGACAGAAACTTTGTGTTTCTATAGTAAAGGTATTCAGCAATACAATAGTCTTTTGAGTATCCATTCCAGTAGACTCACCTTAGGTTGATGCCTAATTCTTTTTGGCTTCAACTGCAATGATTCATGGAGGTGTTCTACACTTCAAGTACTGAGCTGAGGGAATTGTTCAGCACTGACCTTTTGTTACCCATAAGAAGAAAGAGATGCAGGGAATAGTAGAGTAGCCAGAAACGACTGGGCTCTTACTGAAACACTTCAGTACTTAGGTTCACAATACTTCTCTGTAAATAGCATAGAAGTGCCAATGGGTAAACAGGAAAATGGAGTGATAACTGTGGCTGTTTTTTATAGACACTATGAAGCATTGTTTTACCATGGGAGTGATTATGTTGTAATTGCTACCGACTTGTTTAGTATTATTTTGAGCCTTTTGAGCCTTCAAATGGGCTCAAAATACTAGACAGAAGCCCTAGTATTTGAATGTGTACTAAAAGTGTCAAGACTTCCTTATCATTCTCTGGATTTAGATGTGGCATGTCTGTGTGTCTGTCGTGGCTATCTGTCATACAAGCCAAAGCAGGTGTACATTGCTGAGTGCTATCAATGATAATGTCAGACCAGGAAAGCCTGAAAACCTTCAAACTAAGTTGGTGAGTGCTATTTACTGTAGAATGAAGACTTTGTAAACTAGAGGCTATAATAAAACCTTTACCTAAATTATATCTGAAAAGGGTTCTAGAAATACATCCCAAATCAGCAGAAAGAGACATAGAGCCATGTAACAGAAACTGCTTGGTGATATGATAGGAAATGAGGACTTTTATGATATGTATTTACCTTGAATTAAATATTGCTAAGAGAACTTTCATTTTTCTAACAGTTCTGTGAGCCTCTCACCCAATTATGTAAGCAGGTAGTAATTGAATTAGACTATAGAGTTACATGATCAACACACAAAGTGAAAATGTTACCTTTCCACATTTTTCAACAGATTGCTCCTACCAAGTACAGTTTGCAAACAACAGCTCAGCATGAATTTCTGGTTCTGACGACTTTATGCAGCCTTGCATTAGCAGTAATGCTGGCCATATACCTGAGACACCATACTAGGTTTTTACAGAAATCATCTCAAATTCCTCAACACTCACATACTATGGTATTATATCATCATAATTTTGAGCAGACATAAATGAAGAAACTGAGCCACAGAGGAGATGTACAATATGACAAATTTTGCCAGGCTTCGAAACTACAGAAACTGAATTTGAACTCCAAACAGAACATTCTCAAGCTTTCTCATCCTTTCCATTTTCATTATCTCTTAAATCTATCATTCCTTATATCTCCCTTTCAGAAATGTGTTGAGTTTATATGTGTTGACTTAATTTTGGATTACTAGACATTGTTTCAAGATTTATATGGGACACAACCACACTTCAGGTATGAGGAACAGAAAAGCCTGAGTTGGATTAGAAGTTCCAGGCGAAGAGGAAAGAGACCATTTTTTTCCCCTGCACATAAAACAGATCCTTCATTACAGAAATTACATAAGGTCATAGGTTTGTATTTGTTAGTTTTATTGATACTGTGACCAATTCCCTGCCACAAAGAAACTTAAGAGAGGGAGGTGGTAATTTGGTAATTTGTTTTTTTGTTTGTTTGTTTGTTTTGTTTTGTTTTGTTTTGTTTTTCGAGACAGGGTTTCTCTGTGTAGTTTTGTGCCTTTCCTGGAACTCACTTTGTAGCCCAGGCTGGCCTTGAACTCACAGAGATCCTCCTGCCTCTGCCTCTTGAGTGCTGGGATTAAAGGCGTGTGCCACCACTGCCTGGCAGGAGGTGGTAATTTGATTTAAAGTTCAGAGGCCTAATGGAGAAGCATAGCAGGAGGAACCTGAGGCTGGTTGTCTCCTTCTGTCCAGATGGAAAGTAGAGAGTGTTGGGCGGGAGTGCCAACTTGCTTTGCTTTTTATTTATTTTTAGTCAGTTCCAGGCCTCTGATTCACAGAATGGAACTATCCACATTTTCTGTGGATTGTCCCACCTCAACTAACCCAGTCTAGAAACTCCCTCAGAGATATATCCAGATACTTGTGTCCAATGATTTTTAGATTCTCATGACTTGATAATCCACACAATATCAATCAGTTGTTATAGATGATTCTATATAGAACAGTTGTTATCTGTGTGTTTGGATAAACAGTATCACAAAATTATTGCTTTCTTTTAACTCACATGTATAATGACAGTAACAGGAAAAACTGGTGTCTGAGCTTGATCCTGATGTCTTGTGAATTACAGTGAGACTAAAAGGTGTGACATTTCATAAATACAGCCTGCTCAGTCTGTGTAATGCTACTGGAATATATATTTTCAGGTCTGACCATCTGGTAAAAAGAGAACATGAATTTGAAAGAGAAAAAGGAATAGTATATGGAAATGTTTGGGGGAGAAAAGGGAAAATGGGAAAAGATACAATTATTTTAATATATAAAATTAAAAGAAATAATTAATAAAAAAGTTTGGCATCTCATTGAGTACCTGCTATAGTTTCCAGGAACAATTCAGTTTTGGCAAAGAGATGGATGACAGTGTTTATTAACTTGGAAGAAGAAAGGGAAAGATGGTGGAAGATGATGAAAATATATATTCAAATAGAAGCTTCATGGCTGAATAGTTGCAAAGAATGGAAGAGAGAACAATCCTCCAAGGGAAAACTCTGGAGCCTTTCCAATTCCTTTCCTTCCTCTTGCCATCAAGTGATGGAGATTTGTCGAACATGACACCTGGCTGCTCTGCAATTTAGATTTGAATGGAGAGACAAAAGAGAAAACTAATTGTTTTCCTTGCATTCGAGTTTAATTTGGTGCACTTTTAATGAGGCTCTGAGGAGACAAGGAATCAGCTTCTGCATGGGCAGCACCTGCCAGCAGGTGACTGTATCAGAGAAAGGGATTATTATGGAAGCCACTAAGGCCACATTGGCATCATTGCAATATTCACACAGATAATACTGGCAAAAGCCAATCTTGTTGCCAAAAGTGACTATTCAGATCAAAGGCACTTAACATGATGTGATATATCTGAGCTCAGGCCCCAGGGAAAAGGTATCTGGATTCAACAGTAGCATAAATGAAATCTTCACTAAGAAAGAGGAGTGTTGGTTATTCTGAGGATCTTGTTATGTGACTTGAGTGCAGAGAGCCATAGACTACAAGGTCTGTATTTTTTGTTATCCCAGTCATCTCTCTCACTTCATATCAAGTTTTAAATATGGAAATCACAAGTGAGTAGTGCTGAGGCACTTTCCCAACTTACAAAGCTATCCAAAAAGAGAATCAGGCAACAGAATTGATATAGGTCCAAGCTGAAGATGAAGTTTCAACCACAGTCATTGCATCTCCCTACCAAAATCTCTAGGAATGTCAATCCTTTCTGCCTTCTATAGTAAGCAGTTAATGGTTATTGAGGGAGGAGTGCCATTTTCTTCATTGTTGAAGGCTTTGGTAAGTTTCCCTTGTTTCCAGTAAATAGCTCCCAACCCACACACTGGACAGAAACTTTAATTAATCTCAGTGTACCACACAAAAATAGAAATAATGTAAGAGCAGAATTTGTTCAGAAGATACTTTTCCTGTCAGAGAGAGGGTGATGAGAAAAGAGAATGAGTAAATTTCCCTATGTAAATATATGAAATTCTCAAAGTTTTAAAAGTTGAAAACTATATGTACCTAATTCCAGAGAGAATTGGTAAATTACTAATGTAGTTTATCTGTAGATTTTTGGGGGTTATAATTAAACTTATCTATTACATTTAATTATAAATCAACTTACTAAGTACTTTGATAACAGCTTCTTATTCAAGTTATCCAGAGGCTGTAGCAAGAGAAATCTTGGTAGGCAAGACAAAGCCATGTTGTAGACAAAAAACCTATGACATGAACTACATAGATGCATCTATGGAATACCCAGAAGACAACAACTTGCTAAACTTGTTGGTTCCTTCCATGTAAGCCAGAATGTTTCTGAAAACAAATTTAAGTAATGTTAAGTATTAAAAATAGATTGGCTAATACAACTTTTCAAGTGTTCAATGAAAAGAAAGGAAATCAGGTAGCTACTGAAGAATGCTGTGGGATGGTCTGTATGTCAAATTGCTCTGATTGGTCAATAAATAAAATACTGATTGGCCAGTGGCCAGGCAGGAAGTATAGGCAGGACAAGGAGAGAGGAGAATTCTGGGAAGTGGAAGGCTGTTTGAGGGAGACACTGCCAGCTGCTGCCATGACAAGCAGTATGTGAAGATGCCGGTAAGCCACGAGCCACGTGGCAAGGTATAGATTTATAGAAACGGATTAATTTAAGATGTAAGAACTAGATAGCTAGAAGCCTGAGCCATTAGGCCATACAGTTTGTAAGCAATATAAGTCCCTGTGTTTACTTGGTTGGGTCTGTGTGGCTGTGGGACTAGCTGGCGGGTGACAGAGATTTGTCCTGACTGTGGGCCAGGCAAGAAAACTCAAGCTACAGAAGAACTTTTTATTTGAGTGTGCTTATTCAAATAAAAATAGATGTTTTATGTGCAAAACCCACTGCAGTGGTTTGATATGATGTCTAATCATGTGGGAAGGTGTTAAGCTTTTAATGGTATAGCAGTCTTCACATTCTTTTTAATGACTTGAGTGTTTTTCAACAAGTAAGAAAAATGCAGCCCAACTGACTTCTCTCTGAACAAAGCTGATCTTTCTTGGAAGAGAGATAAGAAATCCTGCTGGCCTTTGCCACCATGCTGCAGTGATCACAGTTCTCCAACCTGCTTCCCTGTCTTTGCCCTCACTTGCCTTTAAAGTGATCTCATTCTAAATGCTGGATAATATATTTCAAATTTTTATTGTCAAATAAAACAGATAAAAATTATAATATGCAAAAGTTAATGAGTTATGACTAGGAAAATATCATTGAATCCACTAGCAGGGATAAATATAGATTTTTCTCACCCGCTGGGAGGCTTCTCTATATATCTGACTGCTTCTAATTTCTAATTTATCCCTTTACCCAAAGCTAACCACTACCAATACTCTTAAGGTACTCCCTTCATAATTGTTTAAAAATATTTTGCCACTAGCTTTTTAGAATATTCTGGTTGTATTTTAATGTATGTTTATTAAATATTGTTGAATTTACAACCACACTCAGCTTGGAGCCTCTTTTTCTTATAGCTTATCTGTTGAAAAGCTCATGGACTTATTTGTTTCTAGCAATCTAGCTTTCATTGATTTCATGGTCATATGCAAATCAGTATCTGCTTGGGATCTACAAATTGCCAGCTAAACTAGCTAATAACCTTAATCACCCGCATATTAAGTCCCTAGGAAAAGGCAAAGTAAGAGTTGCTGGGTATTGTCACCGTGAGATCCTGCATGTTGATATGCTTTTTGTTTGAGATGTTCTCACATTTTGAAGTTCAGTACCTGAGTTCACCCACACACTCACCTGATAAACATTGAAACTCAAATTATTTCTGTTTTCTATTTATATTGAATGCCTTAAGATATTCATCTTCTGTCTACTGTTTTATTAGCTAGTGGTACATTCCAACTGAGAAAGTCAGAATAAATATTTTTTATTTATAAATGCTAGGTTTCAAAATGAATATTTGGGTCCATCTTATATCTTATACATGTTACCAAATAATTTTTGATTTTTAATTTTTTTTTTTTGCTTTGTTGTAAGTATCATCAGGAACTCATGGACTTTGACAGAGTTGATAGATTTCAGTTAATAACTATCTTGAAATTCAATTGTCTCATATTTGGCAAGTATATTGTCCATCTGAAACATTCAATCTCTTCCATGACATCATAATCAAGAGTAATTTCAGATATTCTCAAATCTCTAAGTATCCGAGTTGATACAAGTGAATCTATTCCTGATAATACAGAATTAACTTCACTATTTACAATAATTTTTTATCTGCTCCTCCTCTTCCTTCTTGAACATTCTCCCTGCTTCCTTATCTCCCTCTGCTTCTCCTCTCAATTGTCTTCTTCCCCCTTTCATCTCCTCCTCCTCTTCCCTCCTTTCTCTTCTTTTGAAAGTGGAATTTGAAGACTAAAATCTGTGCACTGCCCATGCCCATCAGTATTAGTGCTGAGGAAAATTACTTTAACTATGTAAAGATGTCACATTTGTTTATGTTGCATTTGTTTAATGATGTAAAAATGTGGTCCATTTGTTTATGCTGATTTGTTTAAGGATGTAAAGATGTGTTGCTTTGATTGCCTGAGGCACCTGATTGGTCTGATAAAAAGCTGAATGGCCAATAGCCAGGAAGTAGAGGAACAGGCAGGGCTGGTGGGCAGAGAGAACAATTAAGAAGAGGAATCTGGGCTTGAGAGAGGACGAGAGCAGGACAGAAGGAAGGAGAAAGAGAAGGAGATGTCAGGGCTGGCCAGCCAGGCAGCTGCCAGCCAGCGATACATGAACTAGGACATACAGAATGAAAGAAAGGTAAAAAACCCCAAGGCAAAGCATAGATGAAGAGAAACTGTAGCTAGAGTTTTTCTGCCTGGCCCACAGTCAGGACAAATCTCTCTCACCTGCCAGTCCCACAGCCACTCAGACCCAACCAAGTAAACACAGAGACTTATATTGGTTACAAACTGTATGGCCGTGGCAGGCTTCTTGCTAACTGTTCTTACAGCTTAAGAACATTTCCATAAATCTATACCTTGCCACATGGCTCGTGGCTTACCGGGATCTTCACATGAGGCTTGTCATCGTGGCGGCTGGCAGTATCTCTCTTACTCAGCCTTCCACTTCCCAGCTTTTTTCTCCTCCTTGTCCCACCTACACTTCCTGCCTGGCCACTGGCCAATCAGTGATTTATTTACCAACCAATCAGAGCAACACATTTGCTATACAGAACATCCCACAGCAAGAAACCCATTGTTTAAGTTATAAAAGCTAGTGGAACAAGTATAAGGTACAGTGGAGTATTCATAATTAGTAGTGTTTCTGAGTCATGACTTGGGAGCAGGTTGGCAGCCAGAGAAAGACTGCTACATTTGTTGTTTGAAAGTGGGGCCTGGATTTTAACATAGGGCCTGAGAAAGCTGAAAACAACAATGCAGATACAGCTCCTGTAGGAGACTCTGCTGTTCAGCAAGACTTGAGTAGCCACTATGTTAAGTAGAAAAAAAATCTTAGTTAAAAAAAAAAAAGGCTGCCACAGTGTAGGCATCAGCTCCCTAGAGCTGGGATGGGTAAATGCAGCTCCTGTTTAAACTTCATTAGGCTGAAGGTTCTGCTCTCATGTACTTGAGACAGGCAGAGCCACCCTGCCAGTCCAAAGCCACACAAGGAGTTTAAGGTTTGGCTCATGTGGCAGAGAACACAGCAAGCGCACAGCTACAGGCACTCAGTAAAGAGGTCCAGACTGAAAAACAAAACAAAACAGAACAAAACAAAAAGCTCCAAATAGTTTACAGTGTGTTAAAAACATGAATAGGCACTTAAGAAAGAGAAGAAAGTGGATATGGACAGTCATAAGAAAAAATAAATAGTTTAAAAATAATACTAAAATCTTTAAAGGGAGAGGAAAGTAATAGAAAGGGAAAAAGCCAGGTGAAGATATAAAATATATCGGGAGTCTGACTCTTGTATGGTATTTTCTTGACCTTTAATTTTTTTGTATACTGATGAGCATACAGCAGCTGTTGAAAGAAATGAGATTGTAAAAGGGAATTTCTGAATTAAAGAAACCTACATAATTTAGGGATTTTTTTTGCGGGGGGGGGGGGGGGGGGTTTCGAGACAGGGTTTCAATGTGTAGCTTTGGATCCTGTCCTGGAACTCTACCTGTAGACCAGGCTGGCCTCAAACTCACAGAACTCCGCCTGGCTCTGCCTCTTGAGTACTGGGATTAAAAGAGTGCACCACTACTGCCCCACACTTTAGGAATTTCTTAACTCTAAAATGGAAGTCAGAAAATGTATTAGGTTGGTGAAGATGATGTGCTTTTGTTGCCACAGGATATCAAGGTTAATAAATATGTTTTATCATGGGAGACCTCCTGAAAAATTTTAGCTACAGACATAAAGAAATAAACCAAGAAAAACTATAAGACAGGTGATATACTTATCCCTCTGCATGGGAACAATTCTGAGAATGGACAATGAATGTTACAACTAATTTTCCCAGGACTTGACCATGATCTCAATTTTCTCAGAGTCACCTGGGGATGTAGTTGGCCTCAAACAACAAGAAGCAGTCTAGAGAGCACAATGCCCACATTCCCAAAAGTTGGGGTGGTCATTCAGTGGCTTATGGATGTTTGTGGTCATTTAGTGGGGATGAAAGAGTATAGGATAAAAGACAACTAACAACTTCAAATATTTTACATTTGTTATGGATTTCGTATATTGATAAAAATTTAAAGTTATTTTTATACTGTGTGTATGTGTCTATCTTTGTTTGGGGTATTATACCTATTCAGGTCATTTAAAAATGCAATGTATAATTAAGAAATGCACATTAGTAGGTAGTCAACTATAAGAAATTTGTAGTCGTATTAGATATGGTTTCAAAGTTAAACAGATATATTTTAGATAGATCATTTTCAAACACTTCATAGTCCTACAAAATACAGCATTCAAGATATTTAGTAACATAGGGTTTTTCATGGCAATGAGACATGTCTACTCTTGGCAGCACCAATCTACTTCATAAAAGGTTGTTGAGCATCAAATAAACCTTCATATGGAGTCTATTTTCAATATGTCAAAGCTAGCCATTTGGGCAAGAAATTGCACTTGCCTTGACTGCTGACAGTATGCTGTGAAAACTGGAAAAGCAGGACACAAAGGGGGAAAAAAAGCTGTCAAACTTTGCCAAGACAAGTTGGGACAGCCTTTTAAAATTCCTGCTTCACAGAGAAGTCTGCCAGATATTCTCAGCCTGTAGCCTAAAGTTGGATGCCCCAATGTTGCAGAAGAACCCTGTTTGACTAGATTACTGGCAACTAGATGTCTCTGCCATTTCTATAGGTTTGGAAGTGGCTTGTACTGCACTTTCAGTTTACTCGGGTATATTATATCCTTCTGGGTTCTTTGATGGAATTGAAAACTAGATAGTTATAGTTACAGTTTTCCTTAGTTATGATAGAAGGGAAATTAGATACAAAACTTTGTACTCATCAAGATAGGATAATAATGGAGGATTCTCTATGAACTTGCCAAATAAAATTTGACTGGCTATTGTAAATGTAATTCTTACTTGATAACTGTTCTTATTGTACATAGGTTTACTATATTAAAATTAAACCCTTTCTTTTTATTTAGACAAAGAGGGGAAAGCATTGTGTAATATTACTTTAAGTATGTAAATGTGTGTTACATTTGTTTCTGCAGAATTTGTTTAACCATGTTAAGATATGTTGCTTTCCCTTCCTAAGGTACCTATTTGGTCTAATAAAAACTGAATGACCACAGTTCCAGGATAGGCACAAACCTAGACAGAGAAGCCCTGTCTCGATAAACAAACAAACAAACAAACAAACAAACAAACAAAAAACCCAAATGACCAATAGCTAGGCAATAGAGGCATAGGTGTGTGTCGTGGGTAGAGAGAATATGTAGGAGGAGGAATTGAGGCTTGAAAGAAGTGAGAAGGAAAGATGCAGATAGAAAAACCAGGAGATTCCTGGGGCTAGCTAGCCAGGAAGCTGCCAGCCTAGCAGACACAGAGCAGGACATACAGAACGAAAGAAAGTTAAAAAGTCCTGAGGCAAAAGGTAGATGAAGAGAAACTGGTTAATTTAGGTTATAGGAGCTAGTGGGACAAGCATAAGTTAAAGCTGAGCATTCTTAATTAATATTAAGTCTCCATGTCACAATTTGGGATCTGGTTGGCAGCCAAAAGAAAGGTTGCTACATATTGGTCTAATAGTTGATAATGCCCCTTCCTTGGACAGAACCATGAGATAGAAATAAATTTGAAGGCACTTAAAATAGTATATTTAAGTATTCCTGAAAGAAAGTATCCTTCTTAAAATCAGTAAGTTTTCTACATTACATATGAATATTTCTTCACTTTTATTCTTGATGAAAATAGCGGAATATAAGTTATCAGTTTATTTTCATTTAATGTTTCCATACATACACATATATGCATATTTATGTTATAAATTATTGCCACTTCCTCCTCCTACATATGTATGACAAGCAGTCCATCACTGAGATACTGTTTATTATTCTTAAGATATCTGTACAAACACTACTTCACTCCCATCATGAAAGGTTCATACTGCTCTCTCCATTTCTCCTCATTTTTATAGACCTATGCTCACCACAAGGAAATATAACATAATTATATACTATGTGCCACTGTTTAAAATTTGATGTATGTTTACTTCTATCAGAATACCTCTGTTTCATGCTGGATACTGGTCACTCTGCCAACATTCTTTCCATTGTTCAGAAGCTCCTTCACTAAGAGCTCCCTTTAGAGCATCTTATCAGAACAATGTCGAGCCAAATCTTACCTGTTGCTCGTGGGTGTATTCTGTATCTTCTAGCCAATTTAACTGGATGAGCATTCTTAGTCTAATTCAGTCTCTGAAAATCAAGTAGGTTACTCTGTGTTATTGTGTCATAGGAACAGCTAATGAAAGTTTCTGTGATGATTTTCCCTTTCCCTTAAAAGTTACTTAATCTGTTTGTCTAGATGTTCAAATGATTTTTCTTACATGAAGTCTAATAATTGCAATGAAAAGTAGTTTGCTATGGTATAGTCTTCCTGAGCTGACACTCTCACATGTCTATTATGCATTTCAATGTGTGTTTAATTCATTTTTTTTTTAATTTCAAGAAAGTTCTTTTGAGTTACCACTTTCATTACTCAAGATGCTCCAAAGATGCTTTCTCCTTGGTCACTGTAATATTTATCAAACTTGCCTACCTTCAGCATCTGTCACAAAATACTTTTTGTTAATTTTCCTTTTATATTCTCATGTGTATCTTTTAAATATTGTCAGCCATTTTTCACTTTTATACTTCTTTTACTTGAGATGAAAATTATTAAATTCTTTCTTTTATTTTAATATCATCTCCATTCTAGGTACTAATTTTTGTGTTTGTCTAATTCTAAGTTTCTTTTATTTTCCCTTCTATCAATTATAAGTCTCCCTTACCTCTTTGTTTGCAAAATAGCTCAGAGTTCTTACTCTTTCCTAAAAATATGTGATTTTCTGAGATACTTTCATTGTCTAAATGGATACTACCATTCCTTATTTTAGTTGGTCTCATCATTTCTTTTGAAAGATTTAGGCACAATTCTTTGCTGGACCCTTATTTGTGTGTATTTACTTTTCCTGAAATTTTCAATAAATATGTGATTAAGAACAGCATTTATTAATGATCTGAGCTCTCTCACTGTTACAATTACACTGTTACAATGGTCAAACGTGTGATGCTTTGCATTGAGAATTCTATTTTATTTACAGCTCTGATGTTAATCTTAAATTGTCTTTCCTATGTCTATATTGTCATTGTTCTGCAAAGTTTTCATAACATTCCCAGCTGGAGGTCTTGGTTTGTTGTGGGTTACTGTCTCAATCTCCCAATCTTTATCTGAGGACTTGCTTTTATTTGGCTCAAATCCCTTTTTCTAAATTTCTGGAATTGACCTGCTGTGTTTCTAATGAATATTTGTTGATTTTTAGTGGTTCTTATTTTATTGTTGCTCTTCTTGTTTTCTGTCTTGCATGGAGTGATGTTATATATCCTCTATGGAAGCTCATTATTTCATTATTTACTTATAGTGTTGTGTCTCTGAATACTTTGTTACCCTGTTTTATTGTGTCTGACACGAAGCTTAATTTCATTTGTCACTATTGTTTCTGATATGTAGTTTCTCTGTTTAGGTAGATATTAAGAAAGAAAAAAAAGTATGTTAACATAACTCTCTTCCTAGAATCCCCTACAGTGATTTTCTGATGCAAAACACGTTATATCACAGTTTGCCTAACATGTTCCTGTTATTCTCATTTTTACTAATATTGAAATTAATACTTATTAACCCAGCTTATAAATTCTTTCAACACATGTCCAATCAATGATTTTTAAATATTTTCCCTTAATAGGTCTTAAGACTGTCTCCTGAAAGTTTTTTCATTTTCTCTATGTGTTCTTTCTCCCTGTTTTCATATCTGTCTCTCCTGTCTCATTAAAATTTCAGCTAGTGTCCTTTTTCTCAGAGGTCCACCCCATCATTACATAGCAAAGAAGACATTACTAACCCAGTGCTAGATTACCTGTATTAATTATTTACTTAGCTTTTACCACTAACTAATATTGTCTTAGTTTACATTCATTTATATGTTAATTCAAGAGTAAGCAAACTCTAGTCCCTAAGCCAAATCTGGCCAGCCACCTGTTATATAAATAAAGTTTCACTGTAACACAGCTATTTATTTAAATATTATCTATGACTACTTTTGCATCATAATGGTATAGTTGAATAATTGCAAGAGAGACCATATGGTTCTCAAAGCATAAAATATTTACTGTCTGGCCATTTACAGAGAAAAAAATATTTAGCCTTCTGTTAGTTCATTACTTTTTTTCTCCCACTAGAGTTTAGGTTTCATGGTAACTTGAATCTTGTCTACCTTTTCATTACTTTACCTTTCTAATCAAGATTAACAGTCAGCATATGGTTAGCGCTCTCTAAATATTTATGCATAAATTAACCCAGGTTTTTGGATTGTCAGCATCTTTTCTTAGGCCTTCACATATAACTTTAGTAGATTAATAGAAGTTTAATGATAATCATATTCAATTCTCCACTTAAAAAGCCACATGATAAAATTAAGAGTAGACACTTAAAGGCAGTGATTCTAAAATAAGGACTTTAGGGAATTTGTTTTTGCATCAATTAGCAAATATATACAGGCATAGATGTGTGAGTGCATGCCAACTCTAAAGTCAAGATGCCTATATTTAATGCCTAGAATATTCAGTTCTAACTATAATTGGTTTAATGAACTTTTATCACTTAATTAACATAGCTAGGTCTGCATTTACTTCACTGTGAAATGCTGATGGGTTGTCTATATGAGAGAATTATCATCAGTATCAAAAAAGAAGAATGGTGCCTAATGGTCACATATATGTTGGAAAACAGTGAAGAAGAAAGAAGACAATTATGTTGGTAAGAAAGAAAACAAAACCAAAGATAGCACTAAAGGAAGAAAACTGATAACAGTGGAAATAATAAACTCAATATAAACAACCCAATAAAAGCACTTCTGTATTCCAGACACTTGAATTTGTTGTGACCATATTGTGTATAATGTAGTCATTATAATAGCCTACATTAGTATCCCATACAACAGATGATTGCATATCTATTCTATTCTTAAACTAAATTATTATAATCTTAACATATTTAGAATGTAAATCCAGAGATGTATTCAAGGCCTGAGTATATTTCACCTTCCAAATCTACATGTACATTCAAAGATATACTTCTTATTGAAAGGTGACTTGTATAGACCTTTGCCCACAGCTATCTTTTACTTTTCCTTTCTAAGCATATTATAAACAAGCTCAGCTTCATTTTCTTCTATATTCAAATACTACTCTAGACTCCAAAATCAATGCTGCTTTCTTCCCCTATAGGACTCACATTTAGTCTCCAGACCACAGCTAGCTGTCAAAACAAATCAATTTTAGAGACAGATTTCCACTGAGGTGTTCAAAATGAAACCTGTTTAATTGTTGTTAATTCTCTGCTCTTGTAAGTTTGGATTTTGTAACTGCAGACTTGTTGGCCTAGGAAAGGTGCCAGCCTAGTGTCAGGGTCTATCAATTTGGTTGCTTTGTAATAAAAAGAGCAATGACTGCTCTGAGCCAAGAATCACTGTACCCTTCATCTTTAGGTCTCCACCTCCTGCCTTGTGCCTGGTGAAGTGGAGAAATTCATTAATAGAAATGGCAGTAGAACCAGCAGTGGTAATGGTAGTAGAAGTCTCTTTGAGAGCAGGAGCATTTTCAATAACAATGGTAGTAAAAGTTACAACACAGGTGCCGGAAAACATTCTAATCATATTAGACCATTATTTCTTACTCTTCTTACAAAACATTTTCATGACAGGTACTTGAAAATTAAGACTAATATGTGATCTTTCAAGGGTCACATTGCAATCAAATACTGAACATGTTCTCATATTAAATTTGAACATATAATGTTATAACTATGCAATATCTTTTTTGAAGTTTCTCCACATTAAAAGTCAGAACAAATATGAGGAGTTGATATCTCATCTCATCTGACAGATGGGAGGCTTGATATCTATCTTGAGAGTTTCTCAACACTCACCAATACCATATTTATTTTATGATATATTCTAAGCTTTTCATAAAATATACCAAGAATTTCTTCCTTAAATCAAAATCCTATATTAAGCCACAGTCTACATGCACATACAACCACAAAACTGCTGTTAAACGAATATGTTCAGTTTTGTGTTGAATGAGGCAATGACAGTTATGTTGCATTTTTCAACTTGCATTGTGTAAATGTTCTCATTAGGCTAATGGCACTACCAAATCTGAACACAGAGTTGGGATGTGATACTAAGGGTTTTGTGGAAGTTGGAACAAACTGTGTTCTGCTTTTTCTCCATTTCCGTGCACTTTTGTATCACACACCATATTTACAGTGTGTGATTTAAGGACTCTAGGTTAGACCCAGATAGTTTCCTAGGTCTACACTGAGATAAACACACATGAATTGTAAATAAACCTCAAAGTGTTGTACAACCATGATTCTACTGCAAGGTTCCCATACATTAGAAACTATTTTTTCAAAATTAATATGAAAAGTATTGTCCAGCCTGTGCTCTGGATGGAATATTTTTGATCTTTCAAAGTTATTGAATTGGATCTCTACACCACATTGTGGTTATATTCTGAGATAGCACTTTTACAATAGGACTTATGGTTAAATGAGCTCATAAGTGATAGGATTAACCATCATATCAGAAAAGATATCAGGTACTCATTTCCTCCCCTGTATACTCACTTTCTAGCTATATACAAGCATGGAAGGCACATTGGAAGGTGCCTTCTTCAAGCAAGGTGCTGATCTCTTGTCAGAAACAGCATTAGCTAGCACTTTTAGCATTGACCTCAATACTCTAGACCATGAAAACATAAATATCTGTTAAACTCACTTCGTCTATGGCATTTTGTCATGTTAGCTCCTGCAGATGAGTGCATCCTACAACAGCATCACTATGTGAACTTGAGCCTTCCATTTCCTCTGAGCCACAGGACAAAGAAATGGTTGAGGTACAATATTTATGTCTTTCTGATTTAGTTTCCTTTCCCTAGCACTCCCACTTGCTCTTTCTGGCTGTAGGTCCTTTAGGGCATGGGGAACATTTAAACCAATTACCTTACACTATCTGAATACTATCATTGGTATACTTGAGTGGTCATCATTCGTAAGTTGGAGCACACAATGAAATACTTTAAAAATGAAAAGAGAAAAGAAAAGAAATGCCAAAGGAAATCTTAACATATAGTGTCTGATCACAAAAGAACAAAAGGTAAGGTTAAGATTTCCCAATATTGTGGCCCAGTGCCAGCAGGTGAATTAGCATTACCTGCAATAACTCGATAAACTACAAATTATGTGCTGAATCACAGGGCTAAATCTTGCTAATTTATGGGTTCATTTACAACTATTGGTACTAAATAGCCATGATTTAGAAAAAAAAAAGCAGAAAGTTGGTAAATAGCAAACAGCAAGTGATTACCAACTAAAAGTTAAAAAAAAAAACAAAAAACTATGTTGTAGTTTGAATTTAGTAATCTTGATTAAGGCATTTCTTTTGTCTGGGTCTCAATTTCCCTGTCTATAAAATCAATGAGCTGGGTTATATGGTCTTTAATCTACTCTATAGCCCTCAACACATTAACTACCTTATGATCAATATCAAGGTATTAGATACCTTTTTCAAAGTTAAGGTGGAAAGTAGTTCACCAAGGAATGAAATTGTGAAATATTTAAAGTCTGACAAATCACAACATACTGACAATGATGTCTATTAGTTAATATTGTATCTGGCTTTCACATAACATTCAATAACCATTCTGGGGAAAGAATGGTGGTTTCAAGAATTGCCATCACCCTGAATCCTGTAACAAGGCCTATTAGCTGGCCTCTTGTTTGCATGGATTAAAATTTTAATCTAGAAGAAGCAATGTGACAGTCAATGAAGGGATCTTAAAGGCCTCCCAAACCATGTTATTTCATGATGAAAAACTCTCTGTATCATTTTATAATTGTGGCATGAATTTTGTATGGGTCTAAGTTATTAAATGTAAGAAAATATTTTTTTTATTACTGAGACTTACTGCAATTACTTTTAAGTAGTAAGTATTCCTTGAGTTTTTTAAATGCTGCACAGTAATGTTGTTGGTATTAATTTCAGTACTCCAGTGAATTATGTGATATCTAGAATTTTTAGGAGAAGGATATAGGAAATGAAAGTATCTATAGACACTCCTTGGTTGTCCTATAACTTAAACACAGAAATTGTATTACTTAAATATAGTTCTGTATAAGTATAATTTGGCTATTGTAGGCTTATAAGTTTTCATCTACTATAGGCAGATGCTTCTTTCTCACCTTCCAGTTTCTAAATAAACAACACAGAGGCTTAATATCATTTATAAATGCTTGGCCAATATCTCAGGCTTATTACTAATTAGCTTTTAAATTTTAAATTAATCCCTATTCCTTATTTACCCTCTGCCATGTGGTAGAAACTTTATTAGCATGGCATGTTCATCTTATGCAACCTCTGTGTCTGGCTGTTGTCCCTCTGACTCTGCCCTTTTTCATCCAAGCATCCTCAGTTTGATTGTCCCACCTAACTTTATCCTGTCTTGCTATAGACCAATCATCTTCTTTATTAACCAGTGAGGGTAATACATATTTATACTGTACTGGAGGATTATTATTTCTCTTTTGTCTAATTAAAAAGGAAGGTTTTAATCTTAACATAGTAAAACTATAGATAACACAAACAGTTATCAAGTAAGAATTACAGTTTCACTATCCAGTCCATTTGTATTTGTCAAAATTAGAGAAAATACTCAGTTATTTATCCTATCTTGGTGATTCTAAAGTTTTATATATAATTTGCCTTTTTACCATAATTAAAAAAAAACTATAATCACAACTATATAGTCTTCAACTCCATCAAATTCCCGAGAAGGAAATAATATTACCTGAGTAAGCATGAAGTTCAAGCAAGTGACTTCCATGACAGAAACAGCTGGGTGCCTGTACTGTCACCCAAGGTTCCTCTGCAAAGTTGGAGAGTCCATCTTTGTTCTATAGACCTAGAACTTCTGACAGACTTTGTTCAGAAGCAGGAAATATTGAAAGACTGTCCTACCCTGTCTTGGCAAAGTTTGACAGTCGCCTTTCTTTGTGTCCTGTTTGTACAGTTTGGACAGCATACTGTCAGCAGATGAGGCAAGGGCAGTTTCTTGCTCACATGGTTAGCTTATGCCATGAAGAAAGAAAACTCCATAAGGAGTTTCTTTGATGTCCATTGTTTTTATTGAAGGAGATCAATATTGCCAAGAACAGATGTGTCTCATTGTCATGAAAAGCCTTAGTTTTTTAATTTAATATAAATTTTTAATTTAATATAAAATTAAACGTATTAAATGTTATATCATGTAGGTCTTTGAAGTATTTGAAGACCATTTATTTGTCTAAATATACCTGGTCTTCACCATGAACACATATCTAACATGACTGTAAGTTTGGCTGTTATAGCCTGGACAGGAGTGGGGGTAGTGAAGGGCGAGGGTCGAGGGAAAGAGAGCTTGGGTGAATGGGAGATTCCAGCTGGATCAACAACAGAGAGGGAGAACAAGGAATAGGAGACCATGGTAAATGAAGACCACATGAGAATAGGAAGAAACAAAGTGCTAGAGAGGCCCACAGAAATCCACAAAGATAACCCCACAACAGACTGCTGGCAATGGTCGAGAGACAGTCCGAACTGACCTACTCTGGTGATGGGATGGCCAAACACCCTAATTGTCGTGCTAGAAACCTCATCCAACTACTGAGGGATCTGGATGCAGAGATCCATGACTAGGCCCCAGGTGGATCTCTGGGAGTCCAATTAACGAGAATGAGGAGGGTTTATATGAGCGAGAATTGTTGAGACCAAGGTCGGATAAAGCACAGAGACAAATAGCCAAACAAACGGAAACACATGAAATATGAACCAATGGCTGAGGGGTCACCAACTGGATCAGGCCCTCTGAGTGGGTGAGACAGTTGATTGGCCTGATCTGTTTGGGAGGCATCCAGGCACTGGCACTGGGTCCTGTGCTCATTGCATGAGTCGGCTATTTGAAACCTGGGGCCTATGCAGGGTCGCTTGGCTCGGCCTGGGAGGAGGGGACTGGACCTGCCTGGACTGAGTCCACCAGGTTGATCTCAGTCTGTGGGGAAGGCTTTGCCCTGGAGGAGATTGGAATGGGAGGCGGGCTGGGGGGAAGGTGAGGGGGGCGTGAGGGGGGAGAACAAGGGAATCTGTGCCTGTATGTAGAACTTAATTGTATTGCAAAATAAAAATTAAAAAAAAAAAAAAAGTTTGGCTGTTATGCATGACTATTAATGTGTATTTCTTAAATATGTTACCATTAGAGATGAGCTGCATAAATCAATACTTTAAACAGGAGTAGACATATTAATACAGTATAACAAAATTAACTTTAAATTTGTATTCATAAACCCAAATCCATACCAATATAAAATATTTAAGACTAATAGTCAGTAGAGCATGAGACTCTTAATGTCAGGGTCATAGGTTTGAGTCCCACATTGGGCACCAAATGTAGATGAATTTCTAAACAGTCTTATTAAATAAGAAACACAGAGCCAAATACAGAGGTAATAGCTGAAAAATCAGAGTGAATAGCCATGACTAGCCTTAGTAGCTTCCACAGAGAGAGTTTCTTCCTGTCTGACCTGTGCTTTTATTGCCTTCCTGTTTTGCCTTTTTATTGGCTCTAAGCCCAGCCACATGACTTCCTTATCACTGCCTGTCTATACAGACCTCCAGGTGTCTATGGTTGGTACTGGAATTAAAGGCTTGTGTCACCACATTTGATTGTGTCCTTGACTACACAAACACTTTGCCTGCCATGTGATCAGATTAAGGGCATGGGCTACCACTGCCTGACTTCTGTTTATGGCTAGCTGACCTCTGATCTCCAGGCAAACTTTATTTATTAACATACAAATAAAATATCACATTTCAACACAAATAAAGTATCACCACAGAGCCCCAGCTCTGCTCGATGCCAGCAAACAGAGCCCATCCCAGAAAATGCAGCTACCAAGAAGCCAGTGCTTGACTCTGTTCCTGTGTGTCTAGAATTCTTTTTTAAGCTTTGTCAAATTTTATGTGGAAATTCTGGTCACATGTTTAAATGCCACATGTAAACTGAGGCAGAGTTTCCCTGTCCCAACTGCCCAGTTCCAAATAAAGACACCAAAACTTATATGAATTACATTATGCTTAGCTGATCGCTCAGACTTATTACTAACTAGCTTTATTAATCAATGTATTACAAAATGCCCGAGGTTTTATCAGTTTTCTAGCATCTTACTTTTTAGGCAGCTCGCTGGCATCTCTCCAAACTCTGTCCTTCATCCCAGTCCTCATTTTAATTGTCCCACCTGACTTTATCCTGACTTTCTATAGGCCAAATAGCTTTATTATTAACCAATGAGAGTAATACATATCCACAGAGTACAGAAGGATTATCCCACAGTAATCTATAGATTCTCATCACCTTTATTTTCCTTTTCTTATTATTTTACTCATTCTTGACAATGGATTGAATTCCACCACTGAAAATATCTTTAATCATTGATTATAATTCTAAAAATTTAGTTACTGGAAACTGAATATTCTGAAAAAATAAGATTGAACAAATTTCCCTCAAAGGCAGAAGAAGTTTAGACAAGCTGATCTCTAAAAAAAAAGCCCAAGAGTAAGCTCTGTCTAGGTAAAAGTGGGAAGTTAGTTAGGGTGCCATAAGGAGACAACATAAAGAACATGCTTTGGACGACTCAATTTTAAAGTCATTTGTTCCCATATCCACATGGCTTGTGACTATGTATACGTTCATTGTTGAAAAGTCCTTTGTTCTTTCAGAATCCTCCTTTGATACGTTTATTGAGAATTAGGACTTCTGGCTTCCAGGCACTCAAATAATTTACTTGTGCAGATGTGGGAGTGCTCCACTGACTGTAGAGTAAATGGCATATCTCTCTCTCTTTTTTCATTTGTCTATGGAGAGATTTTTAAGTCTTTAAAGACACATTCATTCCTATCTCATGGATTCACACACTGATAACAAAGATAGAAAGTTGTAAAGCTAAAGGAAAAATAACCTCCTCTTAAATCGATTACCAAGGTGTTAAGAGCTTCTCAGGTTCTCCAATTATGTTTTTTTCTTTCAAAAGTGTTGAGGATGGCTTTATTTTCTATTTTCAATAGTGTGTATTAACTGTAAAAAGCAATTGTTTTCATTTTTAATATTTTAATTCATAAATATACCATACATAGGTAGTATTCACCCCCACTATCCTCTCACATCCCATCTCTATACCCCAGTCACCCTCTCCTTTCCAGAGAGTTTCATTTTTACTTCAATGTATTTTTAAAAATCTGTATTCTACATCGAGGTGTAAACATAGATTGTCAGGCTATCTGAGCATGGTTTATTTTATAAAACTTGATGACCTCTAATCTCACCCATTTTTTCTATAAAACAATTCAGTTTTGTTCTTTTAAGTGAATAATATTCCATTGTGCATGCATGGCTTCTATTTTATTCACTTATTAGATAGAAGAAACCCTATAAAAACTAGTCCATGACATAGTTGTTGTCAATAGTGTTTCAGTAATTATCAATACTGTTATTATTTAGTACAATATGTTTTCTCAAGCTTGTGTTGTGAAACTATGGTCCCCATCTAATGGCACTGTTTTGGAAATTTAGGGAGGCAGATTCTAGTTGAAGAACATAATTTTCAGTAGATATAGGCTCTTGGGTATCTTGTCTCTTGTTTATCCCCTGCCCTCCCCTCCACACGAACAAATTCTCTCTGCTTTTAACCAGAGTTACAGTAAGCATCAGATGAAGAAGAATTTAAGTAACATATGGAGTGACCATAAACATAATGAGTTTATATTTGTAGTAAAGAATAGTTTGATTGTTACAGATATAAGTAGCATTTAAAAAAAGCCACATGGCAGAAAGGATCTAAGAAATGGCAGAAGTGATGGTGATGGGGTGTGCAGGAACACTGTCATACTACAACATACTCTGGAATCTCAACAGCTGTGATTACATGCACAAGATCTGCAAAAGGGTGTCCTATCAATATCATGTAATAGAACAGGCAAACAGGCCTCACACCTCTTTGAGGAATTAAAGGCAGTCAATGGTTGCTAAGAAGAAGAGTTCATGATGTTCCACCTTTGCCCAGGGATTAATAGGCATTCAGAGGTTATTGAGGTAGGAAGAGTCATTGTCTTCAGTAGTATAGACATTGAGTACTTGCTCATGTTCCTCAAGAAACCAACTCTATTGCCACAAACAAAATAAAAAGTAAATAATCTGAAAGTAGAAGATGGAAAGGTTGAGAAGAGAATAGGGATTAGTTGGAAACAGAGAGGAAGAAGATGGCAATGGTGTGACAGGGGCCAGGAGAGAAAGAAAATCACATATGTGAATGAAAATATAGTGAACTCAATTATTACATATAATAAATACCACTATTCTTTAAGGAGACAAAGTGTGCACAAGGACAGAAGGAAACATGCTGTGAGAACATCTCAGGAATTTGCTGCTCCCTTCTTACAACAGATCCTCTGATGTAGAAAACTCATCCGAATGACTTTCTCTTGAGAAGAAAACCATAAAGATGTCTTTCTGATATGAAGAATCCAAAGAGATACTTCTGAATTAAGATTCCAGACACTCAGCGGCCACTGAATTCTGGGCCCAAGAGATCATATAGGACAACTGAGCTGGTAGCAGACTTCGGAATTATCATCATGATTGGATTTCACTGTAGTGCAGACTGAGAAATTTAAAGGCTGGTCGAGGCTCCCAATCAGTTTAAAAAGGAGAACTGAGAAGGCCAGGGAATGTGTTACAGGACTGTTATTCCTGCAGGAAATGTATGAGGACACAATGTGGAAAAATGTGAGAGAGGAGCCTAAAGTAGAATGAAGCGTCCGGTATGTCAGACATGGTGATAATCGGAGCATCTGTTGAAGAAAGTGAAGGGAATCAATGAATCTCAACCAAGAGATAGGCCATGTGGGCTGCAAAGTACGAGGATCTATTGGTGACCTGCTCAAATTTTTAGTGATCAGACAAAAACACCATATGCTCACAGTACAGAACAAGAAACTATAACACTTAGATTCACCATGTTAGGTATTAATTTTTATTTAGTATGATTTTTTTAGGTATTCTTTCTCTTTTTTCTAGTTGGAATGGGACATTTTACTCTGTGGAATTGAACCTTAAACACACACACACACACACACACACACAAACGTGAATTTTGTTTTATATAGTAGTCATGAAGCTTAGAGGACAAGGATTATACAATTACTGCTTGAATTTGAATTATGCCCCTAGGTTCAAGTTTTGAAATATTTTTCTACAGCTGATACACTGTTTTCAGAGTTTCTGTCTCTCTCACACACAATTAAAGAAACTTCTCCTCCACCATATGTCCCTGTTACCATGACTTTGTGCATACATATGTGCAGTAACTATTAGTTAAACCTTCAAAAGAAATAAGCAAAAAAAAAATGTAAGTTCTTTCTATTGGTTATATGGTCACAATTGTGAAAAATGCAACTAATATTGATGTGTAGGTACATAGTCACATCTATTGTGTGCTGTCTTTGAACAGTTTTGTGTGTCTACTTAAGAGAGTTATGTAATAAGAATAATACGCTGTTCTGGTTCATTTTCTGCACAACTTTATATTTATTTCTGTAGTACTTAGAGTAATTTACAACTCCATTAAAGTAATCCATTTTAAGAGTCTTTTTCTCCAGCATTCTTTCCAATATTTGTTGTCTTTTGTATTCTTTATGATAGCTGTTCTGACAGGGAAAGGTGGAATCTAAATGTAAGCTATGGTTGGCATTTCCATGGAAACTAAAGATATTGAGGATCCTTCTTTATGTCCTTTTTAGTTATCTGTATCTTTTGTTTTGTCTGTTCAACTCCTGTGTCCACTTATGGATTGGCTTACCTGTTCACTCGACATTTTTTACTATTTAATAAATTATGGGTAATGCCCTGACAAGTGAATATCTGGAATATTGTCTCCCTCATTTTATGTATACTGTGTTTCACAGTTTGTTAATTATTTTTTTTCAATATAGAAGATTTTTATTGCTAAATCCCACAGCAAGAATGAGTTTATGGGAGTGTTTTAAGGAAGGAAGGGGAGTAGGGAACCATAGCTATGTTATAACCTAAAAAGGTAAAAGCTAGAAATTTTAAAATCCCATTTGTCAATTCTTAATTATATTCCTAGTGTTAAACCCTAAAAGTACAAAATGCTGTATCTTACATTATGACCATTGATGGATTTTGAACTGCCCATTTTTCCATATTTTGATTTTGATTGTTTCATACACTTACATAATAAATTTCAGTTATCTTTATGTCCCTATTTCCTTTCCTCATCTAATTTCTTCTTCTCCTGAAGTCTTTCTTCTCTATGAGTCTCACTCCTACTTCCATGTCTTGTTTTTGGGTGTGGTTTAGTACTTTTAATGAGAATTACTTGACTGAGGATAAGTGGGAAGTCGAGGATTAAGTGTCAGGTTTCTAGTTTTCCCAGAACAAGTTCTCAAATGTGTTATCTTGTTACCAATAGATGCTTTTCCATCTCTCCTATTCTTTATCCTTCTATTTAACTCCATTGGGCTTCAGGTCTAGTTAGGTGCCAGTCTTATGATATTTTTGTTACTATAACTCTATAATATAACTTGAAATAAAGTATTATGATGCCTTGAACACTGGTCCTTTTGCTCAGGACTGCTCTGACTACCTGTGGATTTGATGTGTCCCTATGTGTGTTAGCGTTATTCCTTCCATTTCTGTGAAGAAAGCAATGTTTATGCTGTTGTATGCAATGGTTTTTATTACTTTGTGATATGGCCTTTTTCACAATATTAATTATACTGATCTGTGAACTTGGACACATTTCCATTATCTGCTGTCTTTCTCAGTTGCTCGTTTCAGTGGTTCATAGTTTTTATTTTATTTTATTTTATTTTATTTTATTTTATTTTATTTTATTTTATTTTATTTTACAATACAATTCAGTTCTACATATCAGCCACGGATTCCCTTGTTCTCCCCCCTCCTGCACCCTCCCCTTCCCCCCAGCTGGTTCATAGATTTTAAAGAAGAGGTATTTTACCTCCTTTGTTAGCTTTATTTTCTGATAATTTTGAGGAAACTGTGAGTGAACTATCTTTCTGATCTTTCCCAGATTATTCATTATTGATTTGCAAAAACAACAACAAAAAACACTACTAATTTTGTTATGCTGACTTTTTATCCTATTATTTTGTAAAATGTTTGTCAAGTCTAAAAATATATCCAATCTTATTTTTGTGTCTTTTAGGTGTAATATTATATTGAAAAGGAGGAATAATTTGAGTTCTTCCTTTCCTTTATATTTACAATTTGCCTCATTATTATGGCTAATGATTCAAATATTCTGTTGAATTAGATTGGGGAGAACTGTCATTCTTTTTTCCTTGAATTTACTAAAGATATTTTCAACTTTCTACATTTGGTGTAATTTTAACTATACACTTGTCACATGTTGCCATTATCACCTGAAAAAATGATCCTTTGATTCATGGTTTTTCAAAGTTCTTTTTTTTTTTTTTTTTTTTTTTTTTTTTAATCACGAAGAATGTGAAATTTTGTCAAAGGCTTTTTCTAAGTCCATTGGGATGATCATGCATTTTTTCTTGGTTCTAGATCTTTTTACGTGTTGCATTACACTTTCTGATTTCAATATATTGAACCATCCTGGTATGTCTGAAGTGAAATCAAATTGGCCATGACATATTACTTTTAAAATCTATGATTGAATTTCTTTGGCAGGTGTTTTATTTTGTACATCTTCATAAGTTTCATTGAAATCAGCTATAGAATATCTAAGAGTCTGTAGCAAGATGGGCAAAACATCTATCCCAAGCCTTGCCATTTTTCACACTTACCTGGGTTAAGTGATTAGAAGGTAAGTTTTTTTCTGAATGTGTTTTGTTATATCACAATTTCATACTTTGAATTAGGTTAGCAATTACAAATTATGTTCTTTAGATTGAGTGTGTAAAAATTGTCTTTAGGGAGGCAGAGCCAGGCAGATCTCTGTGAGTTCGAGGCCAGCCTGGACTACCAAGTGAGTTCCAGGAAAGGCGCAAAGCTACACAGAGAAACCCTATCTCAAAAAACAAAACAAAAAAAATTGTCTTTAAATTGTCTTTTAAGTGTAAAACATATTAAATGCTACACTGTCTTTCCCTGGATTAAATCTTGCAACAGAAAATTACCAATGAAGGCTATGTTAGCAATATATGAATAAAGCCAGTAATTATTTAATAAAAATCTGCTGTGCCAGTCTCAATGTCTTAATTTTATTTCTAGGCATAAATGGCACAGACCTATGAGCCCAACTCTTAGATAACCAAGGCAAGATGTTGTAGAATTTAAAGCTCTTTATCTCTCACAATAAAAAAATTCAGTTTCTTAGTTTTATTAAATATGCTGTGATTAGAGACAGTTGGGGTAAAGATGAGAAGCGAAGTCTGTTTGAACACAGTCAAAGGAATGACTCATGGCATAAAGTTTCTTGGGAAAAGGTGAAAGAGGCTCCAGGACAAAAGGCAGAGGGCCTTTTCCCTCAGGTGCATTTTGTTCTCTTGATTGTTCTTGGACCTTATTTCATGCCTACTCTGTTAAACATTTACATTCAATTTATAAGGCATGTTTATTCTTGTTGGATGTCAGATCATAGCTATAGAACTCATTCTGGTCAGTGTGCTCTGAATCTGGATTTGTCCTTCTGCCTTGCTTTCTTGCTTTCCCAGAAATAATCTATAATATGTGCTAGACAATTGTCTTTAAATTGGCCTGTTCTGAGAAACTTCTGGGAAAGAGCTTCTCTGTTAATATTTAGTATGTGCTTACTGCTGTTTACTTACATGTTTTTCTGATCATATTTTTCTGAATTCAAACAACCTTCCTCCTTGAGTCATTCCTTTAATTGGTTACATTCATGTATAAAAACCACATTGAGACTGATGAAACATTATCTCCAGCATTAGACTATAGTTTGCCCCATTTTTTAGGATCCTCAGATCCCAGGTCTCAGAAGCACAGGTATACATGGGTCAGCAAAAGCTGACAGAAGTACATAAATAACAATTTTGAATTATAAACTATGTCAAAATAAATTTTACTTAAACCCATATAATTCATGTTTCTATATCAAAAAGAGCCTGAACAATACAAACCAATCCTTGGAGAATGCATATAATTATAATATATAGCAAAAAATAAGACTCATGCAATGAAATATTAACTTCAAAAGTATTATTAAATCATGAACCACATCGACCAAAATTTATAGATTATATAATTGAGGAGTGATTTCAGCTTTATTTAGAATTATCAAACCTGGGGCTTATACAGGGACACTTGGCTCAGCCTGGGAGGAGGGGACTGGACCTGCCTGGACTGAATCTACCAGGTTGAACTCAATCCTCAGGGGAGTCTTTGCCCTGGAGGAGATGGGAATTGGGGGTTGGCTGCGGTGAAGGCGGGGTGGGGGAGAGGGGAGAACAAGGGAATTCATGGCTGATATGTAAAATTAAATTAAATTATAAAATAAAAAAATGAAAACATCTGGAAATGTTAAGTACACTCATTATCTTCATTGTACTTACAGTTTTCTGAGTATGTGCATATATTAAAACATCAAATTGAATATGTTAAAAAAAGAATTATCAAGATAAAATTTTCAAAATTCATACTCTGTGGCTTTTACTAAAGGGAAAATTAGAAACTCGGGTTGTGAGACACTATCTACATAGTTTTTAAAAGTTCTGTGAGTAATGTTGATGTAAATATAAAAATAAGCAGGGAAGACCTGAGGCCAACTCTGCTGACATCCAGGCCCATATCCTATACTTCCAATTGGTCTACCCCAAGATATACTCCATCAACAAGCCACTGGAACTGGTGGAGGAGCTGGTGTGCAGAACCAGATCCAGGAACATGTCAACATGTTGTGATCCAAGCGCATATCCACTACCAAAGATCCTGAAAGACTCATGGAAGCTCCAATGGGAAATGAGGAGGTAACAGAGAAGTCTGCAGAGCCTGTAGTGTTTCCAGAAAAACTAGAAAAGGGTAGGTCTGTGGGAAGATACTTTTAAAAATTGGACTCATGACATTGAAAAGAAAGATGGCAGAACAGAGCCAGATGTGCAGAGGAGAGTGGCAAAACTACAAGCAGAGCCCGAATGGTCCATGCTATAGGCAAGAAACCATGAGGAAGTCCATGATTTGATCTGCGGCTGACTATAAAGAGAAAGGAAGCTTCTTTTGAAGTGATGTGGATGATGGCAGACTCACATTTAAGAAAGAGTGACGTAGAAGGCTTTTATGACATCCTGTCTCCCCAAACTCCCAACTCCCCCCCCCCCAAAAAAAATGAAACTGTATAGACAGGAAGTCATTGAAAAGGACTCTTAAAATTGTGATAAGGAGCTGTGCTGTGTTGGCAACACCCAGCACTAGGGAGGCAGAAGCAGGAGGTTCTCTGACAGTTTGAGACCATCATGGTCTATAAAATGAATTTCAGTCCAGGTAGGTCCAGTCCCCTCCTCCCAGGCCGAGCCAAGCGACCCTGCATAGGCCCCAGGTTTCAAACAGCCGACTCATGCAATGAGTCCACCAGGTTGATCTCAGTCTGTGGGGAAGGCTTTGCCCTGGAGGAGATTGGAATGGGAGGCGGGCTGGGGGGAAGGTGAGGGGGGCGTGAGGGGGGAGAACAAGGGAATCTGTGCCTGTATGTAGAACTTAATTGTATTGCAAAATAAAAATAAAAATAAAAAAAATAAAAAAAAATGAATTTCAGGACAGGCAGAGATGTTAGACAGGGAAACCCTGTCTCTGAAAACAAACAAACAAACAGAAACATTGTGATAAGGAGGCTGAAGTACAGCTCTTCACAGTTGATGGTTTCTGGCAGAGGTGGGAGTAGAGAAGAGATCAGCTGTCTTTAAGGGGTTGGCCACTGAGAGTTTGACCATGCTCCAGGATGTATATGGGCAACATAAATTGGAAATGTACTTTTTTTTTTCTTTTCTGTTTTTGTTTTGGGGTAAGTCCTGAAGGTGGAGGTGAACCTGGGAGGACTGGAAAGTGAATGGGATTGAGGAGCACCATCTGAAATTTTCAAACAATCAATAAAATCATTAAGATAAAAAATGAAATTTGAATTAAAGAGTAAAAGGAAAGTTTCAGAAGTCAAGTACTGTGGTGATATGAGCACCCATAGGGATTAAAGCCCTCAGCAACACAGACTCGTGATTACATAAAAGAAATGCAGACTTCTCTTTCCTGGAATGATAATATTCAATATTCATATTACCACACATTGTTGGAGACTCAGTGTCCTTTTCGTTACTCTCAACAACATTTCTGTGTCTTTGATATGGGGTGCTGATAGTGTAAGACAGTCACATTGAGCTAGGCCACCGCCAGTGTTGGGGTGCTGATAGTATAAGACAGTCACACTGAGCTAGGCCACCGCCAGTTTCTTTAATGAAAGGCATTGCCATCCTTTTTATCACCATATTCATGTACTAAGAATGGTTGTAAAATAGGAAAAAGCCTAATTTGATGCAGAAGGGGCTCATCTTTGTGTGTGTAATCTAAATGAATGGAATAACCAAATTTATTTTCCTTTTATTTGTCATTTATTGTCTTTGTCCCAGTCTTCAAGCTGTATTTTTCTCATTACTTATGTCTGTCTATGCTTTTCCATGTGTGCTGGTGTAGGAGGAAGTTTCTGTCCTGTAAGATGCTTTCAAGTAACCACACAGAAGCTTAATATTAATTATAAATGCTTGGCCAGTAGCTCAGAATTGTTACTAGCTAACTCTTACATTTTCAGTTGATGAATATTTTTATCTACATTTTGCCACATGGTTTGGTACCTTTTCTCAGTAAGGCATGTTGACTTTGCTTCTCTCTGCATCTCCTTGCTACTCCTCTTACTCTGTCCTTCTTCCTAGCATTCTGTGTTTGGCTCGTCCCTAACCTCATCCTGTCCAGCTATTGGCCAGTCAGATCTTTATTAAACCAGTCACAGTGACATATATTCACATAGTGCAAAGGAATATTCCACATTTCCAACTTTTTGTCTAGTTGAAAAGTAAGGTTTCAACTTTAATACATTAAATTATGTAAAACAAAATACTTATTAAGCAGGAATTACAGTTACAATATTCAGTCCATTTGTATTTGGTAAATGTCTCTAAAGTTTTATAGCTAGATTACCATTTATCATATCTAAGGAAAACTTTAACTGTGGCTATCTAGTCTTCAACTCTGTCAAAGACCTTCAGAAAGGTGAAATAGAGACTAATGACAGGGACATCTAGCTGCCTGTACAGTCACTCTAGTTGCTTCTGTAACTTTAGGACATCCAGCTTTGGCCTATAGGCCTGGTATATCTGACAGACTTTTCTGAGGAGCAGAGAATTTTGAAGGACTGTCCTACCTTGTCTTGGCAAAGTTTATCAGTCACTTTTTTGCATTGTGCTGGTCAGTAACCTGTGAGCAATTGAGGCAAGGGCAGGTTCTTTGCCCAAATGGCTAGATTTACCATAAAGAAAACAAACTCCTTAAAAAGTTTCTTTGATGCCCACCATCTTCTCTGAAGTAGATCGGTGCTGCCAGGAGTAGATGTGTCTCACTGTCATGAAAAGCCTTAGTAATTAAACTTATTAAATGCCATATTCTGTAGGTCTTTGAAGTGTTTGAAGACCATCTATCTAAATAAATATATCTGTTTATGACTTTGAAAACATACATAACATGAATGTAAGTTTGACTATTAAAGACAGCTGTTAATTTGTATTTCTTAATTATATATTACATTCTTAAATGAGTTGCATAAACATAATATCCTAAATAAGAGTAGAAACATACATACAGTATAACAAAATTAACTTTAAATTTATATCAATAAACAAAAAATCCACACCAATATATACTTTGAAATTGATAGTTGTTTTAGATTAAATTAGATTTAATAATCTACCCTTTCATCTCATCATTTCTATTTTATATTCCCCCATTTTACCTTTAGAATGACCTTTTTGAATTTACTTATTTTGGTTTTTGTTGTTTGTTTGTTTCCTTTTTCTTTTTTTAACCAAGACCAATAACAATTTGTAACCAGTTCCACTTAAATGGCAGTAACATCCATAACTTATCTTTTGGGAATATGGATGTCATTCTTCAGAGTACTTCCTGTTGTTTGGGGTCATTTTCATTTGGAAAAACCATGAGAAAAATCAAGATAATTGTTAACTCTTGGCTGAAGTATTCGGTGAGGCTGGATTATCTCATTCAGCAGTCTTGAAGCAGTTCTGAATGCTGGATGAATTGGGCCAACCTTTTTTATTGTCTGGTCCCCTTGTTTTGAAAATACATAAGCTTTTAAAGATAACATACATATCTGCATTAATATGACTATAGACTGTGCATTGTATACAAGTCAGCCAAAGATGATTTTCTGTAGATTAATTTCTAAACAGTCTTATTAAGTAAGAAACACAGAGTCAAATACAGGGGTAAAGGCCATAGAGATCAGAGAAATAGGAATAGCCACCAACTAAGCTTAGCTAACCAAACCGCTGTAGTTCCCCAAGTGAAACAGCCTCTTCCTGTCTAACCTGTGCCTTTATTGCCTTGCTGTTCTGCCTTCTTGTTGGCTCTTAGCCCAGCTACCTCATGTCCTCATCACTACCTGTTTGTATAGACCTCCAAGTCTCTATGGTTGGTACTGGGATTAAAGGCATATGTCGCCATGCTTGGCTGTGTACTTGAACACACAGAGACTCTGCCTGCCATGTGAGAAGATTATGGGTGTGTGCTACCACCATCTGACTTTTGTTTATGGATGACTATCTATGTCCTCTGGTTTCCAGGCAAACTTTATTTATTAACATACAAATAAAATATCACCACATTTCAGCACAAATAAAATATCACCACAATTTTCTGTTTTCTGTTTGAGCAGGTAAAATATACTTCAAGTGCCTTGTAGTTCTTCTAAGTTTATTTCTTTATGTTTGTAGCCAGGATTTTCAGGAGGTCTTCCCTAATCAAACTTGATTATCTTTAACCTGGAATGAATCCACAGGCCCTCATTTCTTTTGGAAATAAAAGCATAAACTCTCTCCCAAAGCAACATATCTTTTGACTTACATTTTGAAGTCAAGATATTTTTAAAAGATATGGGTTGGTTTAATCCAGCAGTTTTCATAATCCAATGTGTCTTAGCACCTGTCATTTAATAGTAAATGTAAAGACAACACAATAACATACAGAATCTGAAATCTCTGTGTATTTTCCATATTTATATGGCTAATTATATTTTTCTACTCTATTTCTTTTTTTAAGGACTTTATTTTTTTAAACTATTTTTTAATCTATGACTGTCACTACTCATTATCTTTTCTATCACATGCCTATGTATATTTTTAAACATATTGTAACCAGTTTAGAAGTATTTTTCTGTCTGGATCTGTCTTTGCCGAGTATCTGTACCCTTTTCTGTCTGAATGAGGAAAATCCCAAACCTATCATGCAGTGTGCTGGAGGAGCTCATGCTGGCAGCTCAAGTCCATGGGCTGCTGCTACATGGCGTGGTAACTTGGTATGGCGTGTCTATCTTCTTCTTTCTGCATATTCTCACTATTCCTCTGATTCTGCACTTCTTCCCAGCGTTCTCTGTTTGGCTCTCTCCCCTAACCTTATTCTACCCAGTTATTGAACAGTCAGCTTTTTTATTAAACCAATCACAGTGACATATATTCACATAGTATAAAAGAATATTCCACATGCTGGTAATTTCCTTTAGGCCAGAGGCAGGTCTAGCTTTTCTTCTTTCCTTAGAAGGAAAAATCTTACTTATCCATATTATTGTTAAACTATTAACATTAATGCTTCTGTGAAGCATTTCCTATCATCATTTTTCTTTTACTTTTTAAAATCTTAATATTATGTTAAGGAACCAAAAAATTAATAGTGAATTTCAATCATTCAAATTATTGTTTCTTGCCTTTCACATGCTCTATGAAACAGGAGGATATATTGGTGAGAAGGACACATGGTCATAGGCAATCAGGTAACCAGTCTCCAACCAAACTGTTTCATTGACAAAAGGATAGTAACATTTAGTTTGTACAGCTCTGTCTACTTTTACTGTGAAGCATACACAAAATTATCTTCTCTATTATTGGTTGGTCCTCAATATTTTTCAGTTTCCTCTTCACATCTTTCACCATTTTATTTCTTGGAAATAAAATGTCTTGGAAATGATAAATTTAAAATAATGCCTAATGTGTATAGAGCTGTTCTCAGTTCATACATTCTTATAACAGTCCTGTGAAATAAGTATTCAAATTCATTTTTATCCTTTGAAAAGGTGAGGAGACCCCAAAAGGATAAATATCTTCCACAGACCTGAGAATCTATCAGAAAGTCTGCTGACAAAGACAAGTACTTGTAGCCAAGTTTCTTCTCTCACATTTCAACAAGCTAAAAACAAGTGTTGTATAGGTTGATTATCATTTATTCTCCTCAAATCAAAGGACTTACAACTTAGTTGCCAGTATAGCAATGGAAGAGAGTTAAAATATTTGTTCATGGAACTTAGTGACTAGCAACTGGGAAGATCACAAAACAAAGCAATTATGAACAGGTCCATTGGTGTTGAGGCCACTCATTCTCACAGGATGAAGTGTTACTATGATTGATGGACTAAGATGAGTCAGCAGCACCTCTAATAGACATAGCTTTATGATCAGCACTACTCATGACAGTGTTAGTGGCATGGCTGAAATTGACTTACCCCTAGGTCCATCAAACCTGTCTCCTTGTCCTCATTAACACATGTCAGAAATTTCCAGAAGCTAAGCTGCTTAACACTGCTATAATTATAAAAATTTTTGTCATCACCTTTGTCTTTCTCTTCATGGAAAAGTGATTCTTTGGTGCATAGACCAAGAGACCTTCTCTATTAATTTAATTTTTCATTAGGCAAAAATTCATGCTGACCTAGAAATGTCTCCTTCTGTGTTTATATTTTGAGACAAAGTAACTCTAGAAAATGCATATATGGGTATCCTATACATATATGTCTTCTACCAGAGTGGTACATTACCACCCTTAGAATGTATTCAAAATATTATGAGCTCCAGGTTTTCCTCAGCCTCTCTGAATTTCTGTATATGGCCCAAATCAAAGAAACCTTATGTTCTCACTGACATCCATAACCTGTGTGTGACTCTCAGGCCAGGTTGCTCCACTCTTCTGGCAATGCTCCCGAATCCTAGAAAGAAGACTGAGTCCTCAAAGATGCCTGACTTGAGGCAGTTACAGCTTATTCCCAACTCTCACTTCCCTTTGTTTATATCTACATGTTAGTTATATGAAACATGCATGACAATGCTCCTTACCTTTGAAGAAATAGGAATGTATTCAATAATTTCCCTATTTATGATCTATTAAATCCATAAAGTAGAATGGTCATGGCACTTAGTGTAGCAGAGTGGTTGAAAACAAAATCTAGTATGATGACTTAGTATATCTAGTTTTAGGATTGCTAACCCATAACCCTAAGCAAAACTTATCCTCTTTGAATTCCTTGTAATCTCTAGAAAAAAATGGTGGGTTTTAATTCCCATTCTGAATTTCTGAAGCAATTTAACTAATAGTAACTATGAAGGAAACAATGACAAAAAAACTGGTAATTTTGTAAGAAAATAAATATTGATAGTTTAGAACTTATCTCCATAATTAGGAGACCCTCTTAGCTTGTTCTTAATTTTTCTGTGCTTTTGCTCTAATTAATTAAAGGATTTCTATGTGTTTTATTACATACAATTTGATTTCTCTAAGCTCTCACCTCAATTTAAGTTTTTCAACAGCAGTTTGTCTGTGAATTAATCCCATAATTACCATATAAAATGAAAAACAAACAGCTAGCTATGATTATAATAGTATATCTGGCTCAACTTTATTTAAGATTTATTTTTTAATTTTTGTTTCTCTTATTATTTAGAACCTGAATACATAGTGAATATTGACACAACTTATTTTGTTAGTTGTCCCAGAACATTTGGACCATTTATGGAGCAAAATTAAGATGTTCATAAAAGTATCTGATCCCATTCTTGAACCACTACAGAATACTGGTGAATTTTAGTCAATTTTTTTCTTTAGTTGGATATTGACAATGGTGATTGTATACACATCTGAAACAGGGGAGAATGTAAATTAAGCTAGGATAGCACTTTTCTTTAAAACCAAACATCGTTGAGAGTAGTTTAAGAGTGATGGGGTGGGGATACCAGGAGGCTCTAAGCAACAGTAAAACCTGTTTATGCAACTGAGTCAATGCCACAGCAGAACAGAGCCCCTGGAGATTCATGAGCCTATGGCTTAATCAGCGCACTTGGAGACATGGCACATCAATGGCCCTGCACAGCTGGTGTGTTTTGTACCATGCTGAGAGGGAGAAAAATAATCATTTTGTATCCCACTCAGTTCTTCCTAGCTAGTTTCCCCCATAATAGTCATGTAGACACACAGAATTAAAAATACCAGGAAACATCCACAAGGATCACAGGGACTTGACAGGTTCCTTCAGGAAATCATTAAAGATAATTTTAGGTATAAGAAAGTACCAGTATTGAAGCCCACCCCTGAACTAAAGGATACTTGGTGTGACTGATTAAATACTTAGGGGGAAATTTTCTTTCAAGTCCATTTCTCATTGTTGTCCAGCAAGCCTCTTTGAACCTCATATTCACTATTAATTAAATTTAATTAGTAATATTTTATTTTTGCTCCTGTCCGCTATTGCATAGCAAAGTCTATCTTTTATATTTCAAAGGTGAATTTAACCATTCATTTTCCTTCACTATGTAAATTTCATAACTAAACACATTCTTTATTTGCAAACATGTAAGAAATCTAAGGGATTTTTTTTGGAGTGAATGAATGGATAATCAGAATATGAAAAGCAATAACAACAATAATATATTTGTATGACTTTGCTACATATACCTGTATTAAGTATAAAATGTTAAGTTGAAAAGACAGACATTTAAGGCTGTTATAGTAAAAATAATATATGGAAAATAAAGAAGAAACAACATTCTTTACTCTATGTATTAGGTTCATATTGTTGGTATAACAAAGCAAAATAGGCTTAGTTGCCTGTACCATGTCTATATTAACTTATAGTTTGGGAGAAAAAAAGTCATGAAATATTTTGTTAATGTAAGGTCAACCTGTTATTATGGTTGTATTTCTTTTTAGAAGCTCAAAGGGAAAATACATTCTCTTGCTTGTCAGCTCTGAGGGCTATCACCTTCTTTGACTTATGATATCTTTCTATTTTAAATACCAGTGGTGGATGAATAAGTCATTCTCATATCCTCATCTTTCAGGTTTTAAGGCTCAAACCCCTTTTTCCATAGACTGACCACGATCCATATGGCAGTCAACGGATACAACCACCCAAGTCGCTAAGAATATTTTCTTTAGAATAACAGATCTTATAAGAAATATTAGGATGATTCTAAATTATCTTGTTTGAAAGATATAATTTACTGTTAGTGATATGTGTGTGTGTATATCTGTGTAGGGGTGTATCTACATGAGTTCAGGTACGCAAGAATGTCAGAGGCATTCAATTTCCCTGAAGCTGGAGTTACAGGTTATTGTGATCCACTTGATGTTCATGCTAGAAACTAAACTCATGTCTTAGGCAAAAGCTCTGTCTCCAGCACCATCACAATCTACCTTAATTCTTAAGTCTTTAACAGTCACAAAACCCACAGACATGCTTATGAGATCATTATCCTGTTGGCCACTGCTAACCGGTGGAAAGCTACAGATGCCAAATTGACCATGAGAAAAAAACTGTGTGAAACTTTTGTCCTCAAAAATCCCTCTTTCCATCTGTCCCAAGTGTGACATTGAGAGACTCCCTCTCCATGATGCTTGTTATGATATCCTTGTGGGCATCTGTCTCTTTTTTGTGTGTGTTTTCATCCAATAGTTTATTTATATTACCAGTCACTATAAATATTATATAATGAATACATAGGCTCACATAATATGTTTCTTCCTTTAAAATCTCAGGCTCTTGATAATAATTCATTTATAAATAAACAATTAGATACAATTTTTTTATAATTTCTTTCATTTTTTAGTAGTCATAGTTTCTCTATAATTTTTATTCATAGCAAGATCAGGACTGATCCTCTGAACTTGTATGTGAAGAACATGCACCGATTTATATAAGATACTGCTTTAGGGAAGGCAATCCACATTTGTGTTTTTTTTCCAGATTAAAGTATGTTCTCTGAGTATATAAGGACCTTCTTGTTCATGTCCATTACCACACCCTCAATGCCAATGTATTCCTTGACAACAAACACTTATTGAAATAATACTTAGTGTTATTAGTGGGAATTTGTTTTTACCTTCCATTTATATGTACTAGAAACCAAGTGTCTTGTCAGAACGTTACCTGGTTCATTTGTGTGGGTACATATTCCTCAACTATCAGAACTTAGCACACTGAAAGCATTATAACTAAAAATTCAAAATCTTCCCATCTGCCTGCCTTGGGTTCCCACCACTGCTGCCTGCGGACATCATTCCCTCCATCCTCTTTATCGTGCTATAAAGACAAAGGGAAGCATAATTCCTGAAATGAATAATTGGTCTTTCTACAGAGCAGCTTACCCTACTCTACTTGTTCTCTTAATTTACTCGGTTTACACTAACTGATGACAGAATCCCATTGTTTTGCTGAAACATTAACTTCACAAAGTCATTCTGCTTCCATCTGCAACACTAAAATTAATGATTCCCTCTGCAACATCTGTTTAATTAACTATCGGCACCATAGAAGAGGCATCCAAATACCCCAGCGACTAAATCAGGCTCAAATTAGGGAAATACGATGTTAAATTGTATCAGGGAGAAGCAGAGTTTATCCTTCTGAGTGCTGGCATTCATTAGCTAGGAACTACCACATGCATCTTTATAATGAAGTAATGTCTGGGGTGCTTGGCTGTAATGTTCTCATTTAGGGGTGGCCCAGCTCCCTTCTGTCATGGTCACCATTGGAGAGCAAAGAGAAAAAGGGCTTAGACAATCCAGAGGTTTCACATCCTTCTATCATCTTTGTTCCTGTAAAGAGCAATAAAGTTTCAGTTGGGCATGGGCTGACTGATGGATACTGGGAAGCAGTACTAGTGTAGTCAAAATGACACTTGTGAGTCATTTCTACCAGAAAAGTTCTTTTTTGTCTCTGAATTATTTTTAATATATTGGCATTACTATTAGCAGTGTACAGATGAGCTTTTTTGTCCTCATCATACACACTAGAGATGCTATAATATGTCTGAGAGGAATATCACTGTGTTTAAATCATCATCCCCGGCACCAGAGAATTTTAAAATGTGTGCAGATCTTGGCCATTAGGATTTAACCTAGGCAGAGGACCCTTAATATTAATAAAATCTTGAATATGTAAATAAATCATCTCACATCATCCTAGCTCTTGAGTTGAGAATGGACAAGCTAATATTATCCTCCTCTAAGTGAGCTTAGGATCTAGTTTGTGTCATCACAGAGTGAGAGAGGAATAGAAATTAAAATGGCAACTAAACATAATTATAAATTAAGAAAATTACAGGAAGCATAGAGAGAAAAATACAGGAAATCAGGAGCAGAGATGCCATGTTTAATTTGAGGACTATATAAAAGAAAGAGTTGAGGTGTTGATATCTCATGAGTTGCTTTTTAAAGTAAAATGTACATATATGTCTACATGAAGAACAGTCAGTTCATAAGCAGGGCAAAGCAAAAGGGAAGAGTACATATATAGTTTATAGATGACCATGATGTTTGAAGAAAGAAGTTTCTACTTTCTCTGACCCTGTATTCTCTGGCTTGAAATTGACACATTCATCCAAATCCACCTGGACTCCTTATCCTTTGAGTGTGGCACCCTGCTATAACATAGCCTTCCTACATTTCAAACACGTGTCTGTTTTCCTCTCTTAACTCTGGACCCCATGTTCCACTTTAGCTGTATAATAGAAGTTGATCTTGAAAAAATGCAGCTTCATTAGCTGACTCATAACATCCTCTTTCAGATCTTTCCTGACTAGATTTCATATTTATGTCTCTCTTCAATTGCAGCAATAAAATTTGGATGAAAATCATTTGAGTAGGAAAGGAGACAGTGCCAAACCTATCTTCTTAAAATCTGGTTATTTTCAAAAATTGATTTTATTCACCATAGTAAGATATACCAAAAACCAGATTTGAAGTGTGGAACTAGAAAATGTTTCCTTCGGCAAGTACTAAGCTTGGATCAAATGAAAATACTATGAAAAAAAAGAGGGACTTGAGATGGGTGGAGGTTAAATAACAATCCTAAGGGACTCAGGCTATAAGTTCACTGTGCAATGCACCAATGACTTGTGGGGCTAGATTGGTCCAAGACATAAATTTGATGGCTGAATCAACAGTTTTCCACTTTGTAGGATATTTTTGTTGCTATGGTGACAAATGTGGCATGAAATTGCAAGTTTGCAAACTGTACCATCAGGGAGCTCTGGAAGTTCCAAGAGGTGGACAATGGCAAGGTATATGAAGACAGCAGAGGAAATAGTTGAAACAGAATCATCAAAGAAGTTATGTATCCCCATAGGAGTACTTGCATCAATGGGCTCCTCTGTGACTGTTATTAGGCACCAGATTGAAGTGGGCAGACAGAGTTTTATATATCAAACATACACAGATCTGTCAATTAAAGAACATGGACTAAGAGAAAATTGCCATGCAAGGCTCTGACAGTAATAAAAATAATATGTTAATTATTAAAACAATGACAATGTATATTTATTAATTTCAGGATTGAGACATTTTTCTTTTTTATTTTATTTTTTACTTATTCTCCTGTTCTGGAAACCAGTACAATAAATCTAATGCTCAGTGTTCTTGGTATATGTTTCAGCTAAGTTGACCATGACACAGGTTGTTTGGGGATCTAATGTCAACAGGACCAGGCTCCCAATCTAGGTATGCTGTTTATTCACAGAATAAATTCTGAACCATTAGCCTGTTATTTCTAAGCCTTGAGTCCTGACTGTTGACTATGTTTTAATCCAAAACAATATTTTTTAAAGTACCAACCTCATAGGATTATGATATTAAAGGAAGTATAAGTCACAAAATATTTAACATTTGTCATTAGACAAGCACTCAATTCATTTTAGTTTCTATGGGTAGAATCAAGTAACCTATAATTTTTAAGGGCTTGGGTGTTTATTTTCTATCTTTTCTCAATAAAATGAAAATTCTTGCAGTGATTGATGTGAAAGGGATAAATATGGAAAACGTTTGAAAATTAATTTATTTTTACCTTTTATCCATAATTAGGCTTAACTGCATCTCTGGGGAGTATTCATCAGAAGTTCTGCTCTAGGACAGTGACAGAAAGAGTACTGTTTGGAACATAAAGTTAATCTCTGTTCAAGAGAGAGACTGTTTACAAGAAGGTAATCTAGAAGAGATACAAGTGCCAGGAAGACTTAGGAGGATTCACAGAGCAGAAAACAGACAGGGAGCCAACTTGGAGAGTCTAGAATATTTACCTGGACGATTTCACATTTTAGAATGGAGGGTGATCTTGACATCCAGGCTGTCCATGTACAGTCAATTTTTACAACACTTTCAGAGCAGGTTTCTAGAAAGAGAGCCAAAATTAATAACAAATGCTTTGACCTCTCTCTGAGAATGAGAAATAGGCCTGCTCTTGAAAGCAAGCAGAAAGGGAAGTCCACTTGGTCATCAAATTCTAAAAGGAGATCAGCTAGGAGCCCAACTGTTACAACGTTCCCACAATGTTAAAAACATGTTTGATTAGGTTTTCCAATGACTAAATGAAAAGTCTAATCGTACTGTTCTATCACTGTACAACAGACATCAAAAGCACAGATTTCTGACTGTAACCATCGTGCTGTTTGGTTGGGGAGTCTTCATATATAAGGATAGGTATATTTCAATTCCCAGTAGTGTTAACCACCCAAATTTTGGTTTAATATTAGGTTAGTAAGAGATAAAGACTAAGGCTCAATTACTTTAAAGTCAAGGTTGTCTGCACTTTAGGATACAGGAAGGGGCTTCATCAGAATATGAAGGAGGGAACTGCACAAGTGCTATGAGCTTAGGTGTGCTCTTCCAGTAAATCTGGCTTGACATTGTTTCTAAGAGTGCTAGAGATAAGTTCTTTTCATATTCCAACAGAGGGTGGGACTGAATCCAAAGTCTGCAGTAACATGCCTATTTTGAAGTTCTCAGCAGATTATATAAGAAGAAGAAAAACCAAAGAGAGATATTTTTGCAATGCTATATTTTAAGTGTTTACATTTCAATTTTTATGCATAAATTCTATTTGAAACTCACTTATATAAGCATGGGTATAATACCAAAACAGCATTTATGCCAATATCACAATTTCTTTCAAAGATTTATCTATGCAAAATTTGTTATACTAAACTCTTTGTTACCTGAGATACCCAATGCAGTGATAGTGTATTAAATGGGAACATGGAGGAGCCATGTATTGCATCTGACCATAAGTTAGAAGCTGTAAAATCACAGAAAGCATCAGAGTTCTATTCTCAGCAACCAAGTCAGATGGCTCACAACTGCTTGCAATTTCAGCTCCAGGGAAACTGACACCCCTTTCTTGCCTCAAGCGGTACCCACACCTGTGCATATAAACCCAGACATGTAAATTAATAACTAATAGAATAAATCTCCAGAAGAAGCCTATTAGTTCTTTGGCTGGATCCTTAATAGGCTGGTAATTCTGAAGTGGTTCAATGCCAGAATGTAGACACAATTCTGTATAGCTTCCTTCCTAGGACAGAGAATTAAGAAGCCATGCCTTACTATGCTTTTATAGCTTCTAACTTACCCAATACCTGGCTTCTACATGCTCCTGTTTACTGAGCTATCTAAAACTAAGTCATGAGTTATGGAACCTCAGCCCCTGAAGGATATAAAAGACATATATTTTCTTCATGGTTGTCTCTGAAGACTCCTCTGGACCTCCCACAGTCATCCTGTTCATAGACACTGTATTTTATCTTGAGCTATCTGGCTTAGTGAAACCCCATTTCAGGTTTTATTTTTTATTTATTTTTATTTTTTATTTTATAATTTAATTTAATTTTACATATCAGCCATGAATTCCCTTGTTCTCCCCCCTCCTGCCCCCACTTACCAACAGCCCACCGCTCATTCCCATCCCCTCCAGGACAAAGACTCCCCTGAGGATTGAGTTCAACTTCGCAGATTCAGTCCAGGCAGGCCCAGTCCCCTCCTCCCAGGCTGAGCCAAGTGTCCCTGTATAAGCCCCAGGTTCCAAACAGCCAACACATGCACTGAGGAGACGTCCCGGTCCCACTGTCTGGATGCCTCCCAAACAGATCAAGCTAATCAACTGTCTCACTTATCCAGAGGGCCTGATCCAGTTGGGGGCTCCTCAGGTATTGGTTCATAGTTCATGTGTATCCATTCGTTTGACTATTTATGCCTTTTCCAACCTTTGTCTCAACAATTCTCGCTCATACAAACCCTCCTCTTTCTCACCAATTGGACTCCTGGAGCTCTACCTGAGGCCTCACCGTGGATCTCTGCATCTGATTCCCTCAGTCATTGGATTAGGTTTCCAGCACGACAATTAGGGTGTTTGACCGTCCTATCACCAGAGTAGGTCAGTTAGGGCTGTCTCTCAACCATTGCCAGTAGTCTATTTTGGAGGTATCTTTGTGGATTTCTGGGGACCTCTCTAGCATTTTGCTTCTTCTTATTCTCATGTGGTCTTCATTTATCATGGTCTCTTATTCCTTGTTCTCCCTCTCTGTTCTTGATCCAGCTGGGATCTCCTGCTCCCCTAAACTCTCTTTCCCTCGACCCTTGCCCTTCATTACCCCCACTCATGTCCAGGTTGTTCATGTAGATCTCATCCATTTCTCTGTCATTAGGTGATCCCTGTGTCTTTCTTGGGGTCCTGTTTTCTAGGTATCCTCCCTGGAGTTGTCAGTGGGACCTCTTGAAATGGAGGAGCTTTTGTAGAGCAAAAGATAAGGTCAACAAGGCCAAGCGACAGCCTACAGAATGGGAAAAGGTCTTCACCAACCCCAAATCTGACAGAGGACTGATATCCAGAATATATAAAGAACTCAAGAAATTAGACATCAAAATGCCCAACAGTCCAATTAAGAAATGGGATATAGAACTAAACAGAGAATTCTCAACAGAGGAAACTCAAATGGCTGAAAGACATTTAAGGAATTGCTCAACATCCCTAATCATCAGGGAAATGCAAATCAAAATGACTGTGAGATACCACCTTAAACCTGTCAGAATGGCTAAGATCAAAAACACTGAAGACAGCTTATGCTGGAGAGGATGTGGAGCTAGGGGAACTCTCCTCCACTGCTGGTGGGAATGCAAGCTTGTACAACCACTTTGGAAATCAATATGGTGCTTTCTTAGAAAATTGGGAAACAATCTCCCCCAAGATCCAGCTATACCACTCTTGGGCATATACCCAAGGAATGCTCAATTATACCACAAGGGCGCTTGCTCAGCTATGTTCATATCAGCATTGCTTGTAATAGCCAGAACCTGGAATCAACCTAGATGCCCTTCAACTGAAGAATAGATACATAAAATGTGGAACATATACACGATGGAGTACTACTCAGCAGAGAAAAATAATGACATCATGAGGTTTGCAGGCAAATTGATGGATCTAGAAAAAATCATCTTGAGTGAGGTAACCCAGACTCAGAAAGACAAACATGGTATGTGCTCTCTCATAGGAGAATACTAGATGTGGAACAAGGATGACAAGACTGCTACCCATTTCAGGTTTTAGAGAGAAGTTTTTCTGTTCTTTTGAGATCCCATCATGTGTCTCTGATATGCATGCTGCCCATTTTAAAGTTTTCCCACTTCAGTGCCTATTTTCCCATGGTCATGAGCCCCTCTGCCCTAAAAAAACCCCTCATTTATGAATCGTGACTTCTTGTCAGCTCCTTTTCTCAAGCCAGACCCTGGTACACTCTTTATTTCTAATAAAGTCTACCAACTTTTTCTCTGATATCTAAAACCTTTGTTTCTGTACTCCCATAACTGGAAGAAACAAAGTCAGAGTGTATAGCTCAGGGTAGAGGAATTTTGTAGCATGAAAAAGGAACTGAGTTCAACTTCCAATCCCCAGCAACACATACACACACACACACACACACACACACACACACACACACACACACACACGTGCATACACAAACACACAGGCACAGAGAAAGAGAGAGAGAGACAGAGAGATGGGGAGAAAAAAGATAGAGAGAGACAGAGACAGAGAAAGATGGAGAGAGAGTTACAGGGAAAAATAGAATAATAAGGAAAGAAAAGAATGTCTGAAATCCCCACTTGACTTGGCTTTTGAGGGATAAGTCTGATCTTCTGAAAAGGCAATAAACATCTCTCATCTCAAGTTTTCTTCTTGATGAGAGATTTATTTGGCCCAAGTCAACAATACAGGACGTAGATAGCAAAACTGGAGCAAATAGAAAGCATACATCAATTTAAAGGACTTAAACAGATATAGATTAGAATACAAATAATGTGTGCACACACTCATAAACAAAGGGAGGACACAGGAAAACTGCAGTTGTTAAGGATTCTTTCTGCCCCTGCAGAGGGACCAGATTGAATTCCCAGAACCCATGTCTGCTGGCTCACAACCACCTGTAACTCTGCCTACAGGAGGATGAATGGCCTCTTGTCTTATGTGGCACTTTCACTACTGTGCAAATACCCTCATACAGGTACACATGCTTCCTAGAAGTTAAATTAGTATTTAGAAAATGACACAGGGAAAAAAATCTTCTAGAAAACATACAGAATATTCACACCAAGCAGAATTGAAAGTAGCATTAGACTACCCTCAATCATCAGAGAGACATGTCAGAAAAGTAGCTGTGTTTTGCATCACTTCCTAAAAGGGCAAGTTTTATCCAGGGAAATATTTGGTGATCACTACAATTTTGGTTCGGTCCAAGCTCATGCTTGGATTATCATTGGCTAGTTCGTTTTTCAGTGTGAGATATTTTGGTCTGTGTTTTGTTCATGTATTATTTTATTTCTAGAAAAATATACAGAGTCAAAGAGAAGATATAGTTATCTGTTTGTAAATTTCACAGAAAACAGAAATAGAAAAGCACAAAGAACTGTGGCTATATCTTCCTAGAGAGATTTATTTTTTAGCCAGTAAATTAGGAGGTACTGGGTCTGATGTTATATAAAGGCAAATAATTCAATATAATACATTATAAAATAAGCAGAACATCACTAGAAAATTTAGCTTTTAAGTTTTATTTTGACACTTTCTTATTTGTATTTAATATATTATGATAATTTTCTATCCTACATTATCTTCTCTTAGTTTTTATTTTGTATCTGTTGCTCCCCATCATCTAAGTAGCTCTACTCTTATTCTTGTGCACATGCATGCTTGAGTGTGTGTGTGTGTGTGTGTGTGTGTGTGTGTGTGTGTGTGCGTGTGTGTGTGTGTGTACATGTCTACTACAAGTGAATAAAGCTTTAGTTAAATACTTGTATTTATACACATAGGCTTTGGAATTCTCAGCCTTAGTCAAAGAAGCCTGATTTTGAGGGTTGATGGTTAAAGCTTAGTTGGAAGTGGAACATTTGAATCATTCACTCTGAGGCCCATGAAAAATTGTGGAAAGGGGGAAAACTGTAAGATATGGACATTTGGAGGAATATTAAATACTGTCTCTTGCATCTAATAAAGCATAAAATTTACTTAGAAATCGGTCGTGGTTATGTTTAAGATTAAGATCACAATTATACTGAGGTATTTCTAACAGGCAAATGCTTTTAGACAAATCTCATAACTAATTGTCTCAGTTTCCTTTCTGTTGCTGTGATAAAATATTTTGATGAGCAATTTAAGGGAGAAAGGTTTAATTTTGTCCACAGTCTCAGGTTATATACAACTGCGCCAGGGAAGTCAAAAGATACCAGGAGCTTGAATCATCTGGTCACTTTATGTACACAGTGAAAAAAGAAAGCAATGAATGCATGTGTACTTTCCACTGCTGGCTAGATTTCTTTCTTAATTAAAAAAACACTTATTTTGAGATAATTACATCATTTCCACCTTCCCTTTCCTCCCCTCCAAACCCTTTCATATACCACTCCTTACTCCCTTTCAAATGCATGTCCTCTTTTTGAATTCATGTAATAAAGATGAGCACAAACGTACTCAGAGTCCCTTTAATATGAACCATCACACTAATGCTTGTAAATTTTATTTAAGCCCCACTGACTCAATAGCTATTAATGAATTACTAATGGAAACGTTGTCTTCAGATTTAATGGACATAAAGTGACATAATCATTCGGTAATCTGGATTTTAGTTGCAATTTGAAATTGCCACTCAAATTGCAGCCCATCTGGGAGAGGAACAATATATCTGTAAGGTTGTTCATCTCTCATGAGATAAACAAATTCAAATAAGGATAACCTAGGCATTCAACATGTGGTCCATATATTTCAATCATATTTTTCTTTTTAATTGTCACGACTACTTTATGTAATAGCTATGACTTTCTGCATTTTCCAGATTGACAAACAGAGGCACTGAGAATTATTTTAAGCTACTTGATTAGAGAGTGGAATGGTCAGCTTAGTGTTAATATCAATCCCATGATTTTGATTGAGTATACAATTTTCTCTGAAGTAACAAATTATTGAGAAATATTATTATACAATAGAACAATCCCTAAATTGGATAAATTTTGTTTAACACATGTTTAATAAGATCATTAGATAGGATTAATTTTTACCAGTAGTAGATTAGGAAGACAGATGTTAGATCATCAATCAATCAATCAATTAAAAATGGTAATTTAAACTATATTCATTTTTCTAATAAGTGAGGAACTTGTGGTTATAAAAATATTAAGCCATACTCTCTGCTTATAAAGAAATGTGCAGTTTATGAAATGGGGGGAGGAATGTTTTGTACCCGAAAGATACTCACTATTGAAACTTATTTGTGAGTGAGCTAAACTTACCAAACCATCAATTGCTTGAGGTCTGGTACTTAAATCTTTCCTGAGCTCTTCACTTCTTTCATAAATCAGGAATCACTGTCCCTCTGTGGTGCACATATTATTCAATGATAGGAACATTGTCTGAAAATGTCTTTTTTGACAGAATTTCAGAGTTAATAATCAAATGCCTGTTAAAGAATTTCTTTATTACAAAATGGGTTATTTTATGAAATTGTTCTATTATCCACTGATGTGATCAAAGTAACATGTAATACAACAAAACAGTCCCTGTTTCATAATCCATTTTTGCAATGTTATAGAGGGATTTTCTATAGATTGTATGAATTAGCCAGTTTTCATCTTTACTCAAGTATTAATTACTCCAAAGTAGTTAGCTAAATGAGTTTGAATTTGTCTGTGCCAAGATGAGGAATATGTCATGATCTGCCCTCCAGTTTCCCATCCATTCTGTACTATGCATTGTTAAAATATCATGACATGTGGATGTTATCAGAGTTATTGGTAATAAAATTATTCTAGAACCCCACTATCTAGAATTGACTGAAGTTAAAATATGCATATATAAATATAATATATATGACTATCTGTTAATTATATTATATAAATGTATTTATACATATAAATATACTTATATAAAATATAACTGGGTTAAAATGTACTCACTTTTGTAACACAACATTTAAACAATAGAAAAAATTGATAAGGCTTTACTGATACAGTACTGAGATAGAAATTTCATTTCTAAAAGAGGCATTTTTAATGAATAAGAATCAAAAAACATTAGCTTCTCATCTCTTGCAAAGAATGATGTGAAGTATTGAAGCATGAATGAGAGGGATCTGGGTAGCTGCCCATAGTCTGATGTTTGCTATTGGTCTCTTTTAAACTGTTGGGGACATTTTTCTTCCTGGTGGGAATTATAAAGCTGGCACATACCGGAGAGTCATAAAATCCCCTCTCGTATCTTTAATCAATCATGACTAGTATATCTACCATACATACTCCAAGTTTAAAATAGAATGAAGTCACCTAATCATCTTTCTCCCAGCAGCTAGACTGCTTTGAGCACAATGACCCACACTCTATGGCTGTATTAACAGATACGATCTATTCTTTAATGGAGCTCAGTGTGGGGATTAGCTACCTGTAATGCAGTTTGGGCTGTCAAGCACTCTACCAAACTGCTAACACATTACAAGTTACAGGCATCAATTCTTTCTAAGTAAAAAGGCATTTCACATTCAAAACACTTCAAACCTCATAATAGTGAATTATCATGATGGATCCCCTTCACCAAGGGAAGGTAAAGAGATGGAGAGAAAAGAGACAGGCACCCAATCAAAAAATTTATATCAATCTACCCGGGGCAGATTAAACTCTAGTAGTGGATAAGGCTATCAGAAGCGTTGCAAGAGTTCAGTGTGGATCTGAGCTGTTTCTGTTTGATGGCAGGACACAAATCCTAATTGAATAGGAGTAAAGTCTCATAGAAGGAGATTGGTCTGCCCAGCCTGAGTGGCCTGACTGGCCCAGGATGTGCAGGCAATATACACAGAGCATCAGACTTAATTTCCCTCATGTGCAGTGTTTCTCCAGAGCATTGCAAATGTCCAGAGAAACTGATCCTAGAGGAGTTTCAAACTGGTAGGATCAAAGCTGCAACGTTCTGTTTTCCCCATGTGACTTCATCAAGCCTTCTATATATGTTTAATGTCTCTTGCTGTTGCTAACAGAATAAACTAGGAGTCAGTAATGTGTAAATTATCCCACACTTGGGACTATATGACAAAATGAAGGGCAGTATTCATATCTGTCTCATATCTAGTCATTAGTATGTTTATTAATTCAATTAAGTTTCCTGTGTGATTGTATATTTATAGATCCATGTACAGAATGAGATGAGAGATTATTTAAGAGTCATGTTGAGGGAAATAGTACAGGATTTTTATCAATTTTGTCATTTGTCTTGATCGCTCAACAGAACTTGAGAATAATATCCTTTTGCTGAAAATAACATATACATTGGTTATAGCACATATAGAAGCCACATTGGTATTGACTAGTCAGGCTCCTTCTAGTGGCTAGATTTCATATTGGATTGTACAATGTAGGCTTTGGGGAATCAAAGACATCAACCGTCTTACCTGGCTGTGGACCTTATATTCTACAATAATGACTGCAATGACAAGGTATGCCTATGAGTACAATGGTGGCACAAATGTTATGGGGTTAATCATCCACTTTTTAATCATATTTACAGTCATCCAGGCAGAAGAAAACACATGTCTGGTGCATTATATGTGGTTAAGAACCCGTAGGCAGAGACTACTGGAATCCCAGGTATCAACCTACTACTATTACTGTACTAAAGGAACATATCATCAAACTGCTTTCTAAATTCCTATTTCTCAGACCTCAATAGAGAAGTGGGTTTTTTGTTGTTGTTGTTTGTTTGTTTTGCTTTGTTCAGTGCATAGTAGTTAAATCAGAAACTCATAACCACTCAAAGTACATATAATAAGTGTCTCTGTAGTACTCAGCTACAGAGGAGGAATTTATATCATCCCTCTGCCCAAAATCCAGGTATTACCATAGAAGTAGTGTAGCTAGAGTTTTCCTGCCTGGCCCACAGTCAGGACAAATCTCTCTCACCTGCCAGTCCCACAGCCACTTAGACCCGACCAAATAAACACAGAGACTTATATTGCTTACAAACTGTATGGCCGTACCAGGCTTCTTGCTAACTGTTCTTACAGCTTAAATTAATCCATTTCTATAAATCTATACCTTGCCACGTGGCTCGTGGCTTACCGGCATCTTCACATGCTGTTTCTCATCATAGCGGCTGGCAGTGTCTCTCTGACTCAGCCTTCCACTTCCCAGCTTTATTCTCCTCCTTGTCCCGCCTACACTTCCTGCCTAGCCAATGGCCAATCAGTGTTTTAATTAAAATTTAAAGCTGACTTTGGAGTTGGAGAATGGCTCTCTCCTTCTTTAAACTCAAGCATGTTGTTAAAAGGAAAATGCAAACTCCCTGTATCATGCCAGAATAAAAGAGCCATCTTCTGCTATGAGACAGGAGAAAAGCCAAATTAATTAAGGGACTATTCTATTACTAATCTCAACTCTTTGATTCTATTCTGATTCTTTAAACTTTTCTTAAAGTATAAATTTTATATCAAAACTTACAAGATATATATATATATATATATATATATATATATATATATATATATATATACATTTTAAACTTTGTTAAGATATGAATGGCCATATAGAGTACTAATTAATTCCAGAAAAAAGGCTTCAATTAGCTGCATATATATGTCTTTGTGTTCGAGTCTCTTATCAGTTTTCTGCAGGAAATCACGGCCAGGCCAAACATCAACTGAAGTCTCCAGGAAGAAGTTGGGGCCCCACAACAACAACAATTCCACGTGGACAATAATAACATCACTAAGCTGACAAACATCATCTACAGATCAGCTTTGAAGTACAAGGTGCTCAGAGCAATTTTGAGATGACTAGATGAGATGATCCAGTCTCAAAGACTACTTGAAAAAGGACTTGAGATAAACCTTGAACTTTGGCATTATACACAGACTGGATAATGAAGGATATAGTTACCTTTCCTAGAATTTGACAATTAACCTAAAATTTTTCTTTCAGGATAAAGATAACTTCGCCCATACCCAGCAGGAAGCAACTTTAAGAATACGACGCCCACATTCCCAAAGAGGTGGTGTGGGGCGGGTGGTTTTTTGGTCTTTTTAATGGGTTTTGGGTCTGGGATAATTTTCTTTGTTTAGGGGGGTTGGTTACAAGTTGTTGTCAAGGGTTAGGAAAAAGCCTAAGCAGATTAGATTTAAGGTTCTTGGTTTTTTTTTAAAAAAAGAGAAAGAAAGAAGAAGAAAAAGACAATTACTAGTTTTAAATACTTTACATTGGATTGGATTGTTTTATATTGTATACAAATTATATATATTGAAATTGATATTGTTAGAAAATGCTATATGTATATTTCTAATTGTACTTATACCGTTCATTTAACAATGCAATTGTCTGATCCTTGAATGTTATTATTACCAACTATTAGGATATAAAGAAATGATAGTTAGTAGTTAGATATTACAATAGAACTTGTAGTCATATTAGATATGTTTTAAAAACTGAGCAGATATATTTTAGATAGGTCATCTTCAAACCCTTCAGAGAACTACAGAATATGGCATTTAAAATGTTTTAATAACTTAGAAAATTTTTCCTTTTTGTTATGACTATGAGACATGTCTGCTCCTGGCAGTACCAATCTACTTCAGAGAAAATATGGGCATTGAAGAAACTGCGTATGGAGTTAGCTTTCATTGTGGCAAAAGTTAGCCACTGGACAACAAAGTATCCTCGAATCAACTGCTGACAAAATGGACAGACAGGACATGAAACAAAGGACTACTGATTCTTGCCTAAACAAGCGTGGTTATGGCTTTATCAAAAGGCATCTTCTGAGGCCAGGACAATATGGCACCATCCCTGACGTGGCCTTCGCAACTCGGAAAAGGTACAATGCCCTTTTCTTCGAAGGCAGCTGAACAGGCAGTGGGCCGATGGCTTCTGATGTGCAATGGAACAGCAGCTGAAACAGTTATTCTTGAAGAGTAACTAAGCTCAAGCCTCTCAATAGTAGACTGGCATTTGATAGAGGGATGTGGAGAAGAATGGGATGCTGAGATGAAGCCATATGTACACAGCCAAGAAGAATGGACAGCTGAATTAAAAAATCATCAACAATTTCCAGAATTTAAAATCCTGAATCATGACATGACACTAGTGGAATTCGGGTGTTTCTGGTACATGGACTGCTCTCACCCAATGTGAGGTTGAACTGTTGACCCTGTGTACGTCCTACTTCACAAATGAGTCTGTCAGATATGCTAAGCCTATAGACTGAAGATGATGCCCCAGCATTGCGGAGAAACCTCAGGTGACTGTCCAGGCAGCTGGCTGTTTCTGTCAACTCACAAATTTTTTGGAAGTTGCTTGCATGCACTTTCTGTTTTTATTTTTGTTAGCTAATATTATTTCCTTCTTGGGTCTCTGAAGGAGTTGAAGATTAGTTAGTTATAGTTGAAGGTTAGTTAGTTATAGTTGAAGATTAATTAGGATAGAAAGTGAATTAGATACATTTTGGACTTAACAAAATAGGATAATGAAATTATTATCTCTGAATTTGTCAAATACAAATGACTAGACATTGTTTAGACATTTATTATTTGTATATATTGTATATAGTTATTGTACTTTTCTATATAGTTTTTTTTGTTAGTTATAACCTTTTTCTTTTTTTTCCTTTTTATTAAAATAGAAAAGAGGAAATGTGGTGGTATTTTACTTGTACTGAAATGTGATTTTAATTGTATGTTAATAAATAAAGTTGCCTGGGGGTCAGAGCTATTAGAGCCATAGCAAGTGCATGGCAGTGGTGGCGCACACCTTTAAGGACCTGGAGGGCGGTACATACAGGCAGTGACAAGGCAGTCACGTGTTTAGGTTGACAACTAATGAGAAGGCAGAACAGCTAGACTATATAAAGACATACACACAGGAAGTAGGCCCCCCTTTTTCAGAGAGCTCTCTTGACTGAAGAGGATCACTGAAGCAGGAAGGGTGAGGCTCTTAGCTCTGACCTCTTGGCTTTCTTCTCTGAATCGGCTCTGTGTATCTTATTTAATAAGATAGTTGGTTACATCTACAAAGTAGGACCAAAAAAATATAAAAGCCAGAGTCGGAGTGAAACATTGTCTTTTGGACATTACAAGACTATTACACTCATGAATTCACAGCAGCTGTGGGTTGCCTGCCCAGGATCAAGACAATCAATATTCTAGAATAGAAGAGGAAGGGATTCACTAGCCCAACTCCTAACAAAAGAGCTAAGGACAGCTGATGGCTTCTGGAGGAAGGAATTGAGTTTCCCATAAGTGTGTGGCTCCTGATAAACTGACCAACTCCAGTGGATGGCCCCACAACTAGAAATAGAATGTGGCCACAACAATGTGAGTTTCCTGCAATATTAAAATAAAAAGAGCCGGGCGGTGGTGGCACACGCCTTTAATCCCAGCACTTGGGAGGCAGAGCCAGGCGGATCTCTGTGAGTTCGAGGCCAGCCTGGGCTACAGAGTGAGTTCCAGGAAAGGCGCAAAGCTACACAGAGAAACCCTGTCTCGAAAAAGGAAAAGTAAAATAAAATAAAATAAAATAAAAAGAACATAGAATTCATGAGTATGTGGAGGTGAACCTTGGAGGAGTGGGGATTAATATGATAAGTATACATTATATGAAATTCTCATAGTATTAATAAAAATACTTGAAAAATATGAGTTTTATTGAGGGGACTGACTCAGAGACTAATCTGTGCTTAGTGGTTAAGAAGGTTGGCATTGTTGAAGTATCTGTATAGGAAAGAAGAGAAGCGAAGAGAATTCCTGTAAGCCCTTCATGTCTCTAACTCTGGCATTGGCATGCTTAGTTCTCCTCTCAAACCTTAAGAAGCCACTACATTTTTATGTCTCACCATTTGATATTGGATGACCTGAGTTAGTGACTTCATCAGTCTTAATCTTAGTTTACAAAGTATTTAAATGCATCTTACATGTTGTTTCTATATTTTTTTTATTTTAAAAGAAAGCAATTCATTGGGGCTTACTTACAGTTTCAGAGTTTTAGTTCATTATCATGGAAGGGAGCATGGCAGCTCACAGGCAGATATAGTGCTGGAGAAGTAGTTGAGAGTTATACATCTTGATCCAGAGATAGCAAGGAGAAAGAAACATTGAGCCTGGCTTGAGCTTTTGATACCCCAAAGCCCATTGCCAGTAACACACTTCCTCCAACGAGGACAAAACTACCCCAACAAGGACACTACTCCTAATTCTTCTAAGTACTGCCACTTGGTGATGACTAAGCATCCTTTCTTCTATCTTACATGGGCACCAGGCTTGCATGTGGCACACAGAAAGGTATGCCGGCAAGACACCCAAACACATACACACACACACACACACACACACACACACACACACACACACACACACACACAAATAAATAAATAAACAAATAAACAAACAAACAATCAACATGATTACAGGCCAAATACAAGATTCATGAATTAGAGCATCTAAGCTCACATTGAAAATTTTTTGAGAGTACACTAGTAAAATTTTGAGAGTTCTTAAACAGAGGAGAATTCTTTCTAGATAAATGTTTTAAAAACTGTCTCTCACAAGATTATAGAGTTCCTATTTGGGACCATATAATAAAGAAGCTGTGTAGGACAACACCTAATCTACTTTCTCCTTTGCTTCTTTCAGAGAAACATATAGGCAGACATCAAAATATTAGCTTTCTGTTAGGATTAGACAAATGGTGAGTTTTAAAGACCAGAGATAGTTATAAAATTAGTGATGCACAAATTTATGATTTTAAATATGGAACAAAACCCATTAATTATTTGTTACTTACTCTGAGCATAGTGTTTTGCTTTCCTGTGAGGAATCTGAATGTTGGTCTTAATTAACTCTCCCAAACACTGTCAAGAAGTAATTACTATAATCTCTGATTTATCTGAGGCTGGAAAATGTACCCAGACATGCCCCGTGGTTAGACGACAAGGCTAAGCTTAAGTTTCAGGAAACAGAAGGAATAAAACTCAAGAAGGTAAACTGATACCTAAAAGCAATCTCTTCATTGGCTGATTTATCTCCACACAGGTACTTTGGGATAGCCTCTGTTCCAAAGCTCTACTGTCCACTCCTGCCTGCAGAATATCCTCTGAGTCTACAATCTGTTGCTGAATCTTTCTCTTGATACACTAGCAAACAATGTAGCCGAGAAGAGACACTGGGGATGAACTTAATTTTCCTTAGATCTCATTTTCTGAAAATCTTCATGACTGAAACAGTGGCTCCATTTACATTTCTTACTCTGCCTGGAGCCTAAGGGGAGGACACATTTTCAGTCCTGTCAAAAGGGACTGAGGAAAGCATGGCTGTTAGTGCAGTTAGAGGATAGTCTAAGAGACACTGTTAAGACTGTCTCATTAGTAGGACAGCATTTGCACATTGATGACTGAAGGCAGAATATGACCTTAATTACATTAGCATGCTAAATATGATGTTTTTCTTCAGGGCCAAAGGAACAAGGAGAAGTTATGATTCCAAGATGCAAAATGGCAAGATGTCCTGCAACTAATAATTAAGGGAGAATGTGTGGAGTCGTGGAAAAGCGAAGACAATAGCATGCCTTAAGAGTATTTTTCTTCTAGGCAAAAAATGTTATCAAGATATATACATATATATCTGCATCTGCACATCAATATATACACATATAAATGTATTCACACAATTATGTATTTCTACACATGTGTATGTGTAGTCAATTTGTCTTAAAATAGCTAATAAGGCAACAATCCTAATTTTTTGGAGTTTACAAAGAACAGAAGAAATAGGAAGGCACCATTCTACTATTGTTTAAGGAAGATGAAAGTCAACCACTTTTCCTTCTCTTACATTCTAAAGTAACTGATAAATACAGAAATTAGACTAATAGAAATCATTTTGCTATAGTTAAAACTCTATGTGTTTGAGCCTTATGCTCCTTTTAAAATATCATTTGTAGAGTAAGCACAGATTTGAACTTAGACTTAGCTCCCTAACGAGAAGCAGGGGGACCTGGGATAGGGTGTCTAAAGGCAGGATACTGTATGGAACTTTTACCTGAAGACCATATACTTTTCCATCATCCAAAATTGCCATCTTCTTCTTAAAAGGATTTCAGCTACAGGAAGGGGCCTGAAGTTTTCCTCCCAAATGGCTTCCTCAGGAAAAAGCAACATGTAACAAGTTCCTGTGATCATATTGGAATCTTCAAAAATCCTGAGCTTAAAGAAAAACAGATGAGTCACTTCCCATGCTATTTACTATATTTCTAGGAGTAAATCTGGAGTGGTGATATATTTTACTTCCTTTATTGAGACACAACATAAGTACACTATGTGGGATATATCACATCATTGTAATAAATGTATATAAAGTGTAATATTCTAATATATCTGGTAACCCTCTTCAAACACTAATTATTCTTATATAATTCTTATATATTGGTAATTTTGTCCTCTTATTCTTTAGTCATTTTGTAATATAGATTTTTTTTCCTATAGTCACTCTACAATGCTAAAGATTAACGGGAGGTAATTTTTTTTGAGACTTTACTTTCTATTTTCAATTACACATATGTGTACGGAGATGGGTATACGCACTTGAGTACAGATGCCCTTGGAGGACAGAAAAGGTGTCAAATCCTCAGAGCTTGTATACAGGCAGTTGTGAACAGGCCTATGTGGGTGCTGGGAACTGAACTCAGGTCCTCTGCAAATGCAGAACATGTTCTTAACCACTGTGGCATCTTTCCTGGCCCTGAAAATAGTTCTTCCACTTGATTTTCCTGCACTTTATTAAATTAATTTACACTCTTCCACTTGTAGCAATCTAGTAACTACAATCCCCTTTGCTACAAGATTGACTCATTGGCTTCCCAAAATAAGGGAGAACATGTAATTGTTCTTTGGTGTCTGTATTATTTCACTTCACCTAATGACCTCAAGTCACACAAATGAAGCAAATAATAGAAGCCATTTCTTTTGTTTTTCTGAACAATATTTCCTGATATATATATATATATATATATATATATATATATATATATTTTTTTTTTTTTCCTTTACTCACTAATCTAACAAAGGGCATCTGATGACATGAAGTTATACATAGAGAGATGAAGTTATACACAGAGAGATAAACACAACTATTCTACCACAAAGCTGTGTGAAGTTACAAACAAACACAAAACATATGATACAAAATCAGTGCAGACAAAAATGTAGTAGCTTAGTTTTACAACAATATTGAGCTTTTGGAAAGCTGTTTACAATAATTCTAGATACAAACTATTCAGAATTAAATTTAGTTACAGAAGTGAAAGACATTTACAGCAAACCTTAAAGAATACTGTTGGAAGGCCATGCTGGCTGCTCAGAGGTTGCCATCTATCATGTCCTGGCAGCTTTTTCCAAAAGCTCAGGGACATGGAGACTTCCTCCCCAGAGAAATTTCCTGATCTCTACCTGCCCTTATCTGGAGAATGTCTCTGGGCCTAGAAGACCAAACTTATCTGAAAGCTGTCTCTAAGCCTGATGCCTGATTTACCTTTAGCTTGACCCTTGGCACAGATCCCTGATAGAAGCCTTTTCCTCTGCACATATGACAACTAAGGCTTGTACTAGAAGCCTTATAATAGGACTATGACACTTAATGCAAAATTGAGTTTGTTCCCCAGGCTCTCTAATCCTATATATTCCTTACACTCTGGAATAAAGTTAAGCCAATTCACCGAAGTCTGTCTCTGGAGGGTTATCTCCATCATGTTCACAGAGCATACAAGGATCTCTTCACTTCTGTGCTTTGTCTACATGGACTGATAGCCAGCAGACTGAAAAGACAAAGGGGACCCCCACAGAATACTATTGGAAAAACTAGGGAACACAATAAAATTCAAAGTTATTGCATATTCAAGCATCAGAAGAATCAGCAACATGTAAAAAGTGATCTACATTGTCAATGATATATTCACCAATGACATTATTTAGAGAAATGAAAAAAATCTAAAATTCATTAAGTGACAATGTCATATGTAGTCTCAGATATATACTTATTTAAAATAATTGGTGATGTTTTCATCTTGGATCTTCTGAATTAACTTTAATTATTATCTATTGGAAATTACATAAAAATGTAATAGTTAACATTTACCTTCATTTCTCAGGTTTTGGTGTCCTAGGATGCTATTGGACAATACATGAAAGTTAAACAAATATTCTTTTGCTCATTTGTGTAAAAGTCACTACTGTTTGTGAAGACATGCAATGCAAAACAGGATATCTTTTTCAGTAATTGTAACAATTTAGTAGGTAGCCCATAAATTACTTGTAGTGTTATGAATGATTTGAAGTTTTGATAAAAATAATCTTTAGCACATTGACAGCTCTGTGTTTGTTCTATAATCTCTCATACATGCATATATATATATGTGTGTGTGTGTGTGTGTGTAGTCAGTTCAAACTATGCAATTATATTAAAAGTTTAGTTTAGTACAATAGCTAAGAGGAAAGCTGAGAAGGAATTTTAATTTAGTTAACCTAAATAGGACATGACTGTTAAAAGGACAGTCTGCAGATTGGATAAACTGTCATAAACAAATGCACAGATGACTGAACTTCAGAAAGCCCTAATATAATATATAAACATTTTAAAGTCTGTAGAAAGAACATGATATGGATACTCTGGTATATGTACAGAACATGAGTAAAAGCAACTGAGTGAGCAGTAATAATTCACACTCCCCACTGGCCCAACTAATGGACATTTGTGAAGACTTTGAAGAAACAGTAATTGCACGAGGTCTTAAAGGCTGAATCAATGTCAAAACACAGAAGTAAGATAATTTTTAAAACTCTGAGGTCCAATCTATATACAGCATTCTATTCTGGGGTCAAAGCCTATTGCATTATAGCTTGCCACATTGCCATGTGTGAAGAGCTGGTTGCATTTCTAATCCCTGCAAAGAGTTATTTGTTTTACACATTAAGGTCACATAGTTGATGACAATAATTTCCCACCTCTCCCTTAACATTGTCTGTCTTCTAAATATATGCATCATGCATTTACAGCCAAGAACTCAATTAAGGGTGTTCATAGCCCCCACAAGTGTGATCAGCAGCACCTGAAAACAATAGCAACTTGTTCCCCCACACATGCTCTCCTTGTAATTTTTATATCACAAAATGAAAGCCAGTTATAGACACATTAAGAGAGGTTCTAATGGGAGGGAGGAGCAGGGAGCTCTATCTGGGTTGAAGAAGATAAGCTGCACTAAGTCAGTGCACCTTGCAGCTGAACATTTCTTTAAATAGCTGAACAGGAGGAGAACACACTTCTTCTATTAATAGCATCAGTATTTGCTCCTGTCTTTGGTGGAAATCTGCACAAAATGTAAGGAAGGGGGAAGAGCAGTAGCTTAGTGATGAGGCTATGTGAATTCAGCCTTGGTTGTGCCTAGTCATTTCTGCTGCATTAAACTCATCCTGAGGACAGAATTTCTGTCCCTGTCTCATTTATGGTTACTCATTTTGGTCTTCACTCTAAAAGTTTTCTTTTCATTTCTTGGAGACGTAGAGTTGACTAAGTGTTGATTTATTTTAAGTGGAAAGATACTACATATGTACCGCTAAGGTTGTAACTCTCATTTACAAAAATCCCCTTTCATGATTATAGATTTGTGATGAAATTTTACTTTACTTTGTTATTGTATGTGTTACACACACTCAAATGAAATGTTGTAGAGAGCAAAAGACAAGAAAACAATGAGGGACTGAAGAGATGTCTCCACTACTGAGAAAGCCAACTTCACTTCCACTGGACTCGTATTCAGTTTCCAGCAACCACATGGTGTCTCATAACCATATGTGACTCCAACACCAGTGATTTTAACTCCCTATTCTAGCCTCTGTGCATATCACATGCATATTGTACATAGACATACATGCAGGCAAATGACTCCTTAACATAAACGAAGGAGTTAAAATAAAGGATGTTCAAAACTCACTTCCAAAAAAGAAAACCATTTTGCTGTGATGATAAATAGTAAGTTCATAGTAGCTAGATGTGTTTCAGAACTGCTCTTGATTCGAGCATGTTGTTTGGGAATATACTCATTATCTTCCATGCCACTCACAGCAGATTCTAAGGCAGAATCAGTGGAAATTGTGAATATTCACATTATATGAGCCTTATATTGATAAATAAATCCATGCCAGGTCTAGTTAGATTTAGTGTGCCGTGATAGTGAATATCAAGGTGTATCTAATTTGTGGAATGTTTCTGGATTTTCGAATTGAACACTAGGGCTCAAACTATTACTATGGGTCCACACTGCATTTCCCATGAAAAATAACTAGGAACAACTTTCTTTGTGAAAAAATAAATGCCAGTACTATCACTGAACATCAAGATTTCACTGTTAAAAAATTAATGCAGCCATATTTTTAATGCAAACTATGCTGAAATCCCAAATGAAGATGCTATGTACCATTTTAAACCACCTGCAGAGATAACCACTGTTTACTGGCATATGCCTATATCAGCTTTCATTTTATTTCTATAATAAACTGAAAACATATACATACAAAGGATATTATTCAGAATGAGAATGTTGTATTTATGTAGCTAGGAATACACATACACACACTCCCATAGTTAAAAGAATAGCGGTCAAAAATTTGAAAGGGTGCCAGGAGGGGTACATGGGAAACTTTGGAGGGATCAAAGGGAAGGGGAAAATACAAAATAATTATAATCTTAGAAATAAAAAAATAATATTAATTAATTTAATAATAATAACATTAAAATAAAAATAAAAAATTGGAATAATAAGAACCATAGCATTCTATTTGTTTCTTCAGTACTGGTAACTGAACTCAGAGTCTTACAAAATCAAAAGAAAAATCAGTTTGTGTTGGTATGCATTTTATAATTAATTTGGTACTATTAATGTAAGACCAGCTGACTTTTTATAAGAAGATACAGATAATAGTTTAAATATGTGGATTTTTCCCTCTCCTTCACTTCTTTCTTCTATTATTTCATCCTTTATTACTTTCTTCTTTTTGGGGTGAAAAATGAACATTGTTATCTTAAGTCTTGGGGCTGCAACAAATAAGAATCCTTGGATTTCAAAAACAACTATTTGTAGAAAGAAAAGCAGTACTCAAGACCAAAAAATCTAATACATGTTACCTTCATTATTGAGGTGAAAACACTGTTAATGATGTGTCAATCTTGGAGGTATAGTTCTGAGCTGTGAGCTCTGTGAACACAGTGAGGTTACAATAATGACTCAAGAGAGAGGTACATAGTACATTGAATAAGTGAGGGTATGTGGCCAGCCAATACCTTGAAGAACAGCCAAAACAAAGAGGCATCAAGTGCAAAGATTTTAGTGCACGAAGCAGCCTAGAGTGCTCTGGTGACCTAAATTAAACTACCAATGTGGGAACCAAGTGAATAGATGGGACAACAGTGGGAATTATCAGGGGTGAAGTTTGTGGCTAGAATGCAGGCCCTTTAGGTCATCATAAAACTATGTTAGAAGGGATTTTCAGAAGAGTTTGAAAAGATAAGTGAATTTTATTTTAATAGGACACTTAATGATTATTTAATTTAGAATAAAAGAAGGGTGAATGCATAGGGTTTGTAAAGCCATTGTCAGTGGCTCCTATAATGATAGGGATAGATGAGTGTGATAGCAATTTGCTGGGGAAAGATCAAAGTATAGACATATGTTGAAGTTCTCAGTAGCAGCAACCATTATAAAGGGTAAAATAGATGCTAGATGAGATGTCTAAGAATGTTTATTGTTCAGGCAGAAATATGTTTACCTTGGCTATACTAAGACTGACATATCTAAACACACCAAATGGAGGTGTCAAAATAATAGTTAGAGGAAGGAAAAACTCCAAGATGGAGGTAGATGTAGGTGTTTTCAGTGATTTAAAGATACGAGATGACACAATCTGTAAAGTTGGATTCCAAGTTACAAAGAAAGATTTTGCTGAATTGCCATCCAATTTTTAACATGATTTTTTTTTCCCGAGGTGGAAAATGAAAATCTACTTTATATCTATGTATTGAATATGGGTGTAATTATTTTCTTAGGTCTTTCTTCTTCCATGCTTAGTTGCTTGATCTCAGCCACCTGTAAATGCATAAATTAAACATTATTAATGATGCATTGATGCATTGTGGATGAGATAAATTATGTACTCTGAAAATCATGAGTAGTCATGGAGCTAACAAGAGAATCTTGGAAGATTTGATTATGGGATTCCATTTAAGCAGAACATAAAGACTGAAATAATTTTTAGATACAACATGGGAAAGCAGATTCAAGGATAAGTGAAACATAGTATAAATGGATAAGAAAAATGAGAAATACATGATATTCTTTAAATGTCTCATTGTCCACATTAAGGAAACAGCTTATAATATCAACACTGGTATTACAGAGACAGTGAGTTACTTTGGGATCAGAAACTCCAGGCTAGAGTTCCAAGCTAGAATTTGCCTGTCACATGTTTATGACTTAGAACTTCTCAGACCCAAGGCAGACATCACAATTAAGTAACATTTCTTCCCCAAACAAGATTTAAGTATCATAGTCACTCTGGAAGAGTTGGAGCTTCATGGGAACCCCTTTTAATCCATCATGAATTGTTGATGTTTTTAATTGAGTGCAGGTCTCATGCAGATAGCTACAGCTGCAGTGGAATCATGATTGCAATAGCTTTGTCTTCCTCAGGGTGCAAGTTTTAATGTGTATCTCACCATTCTTAGTTTTTACATTTTTTCCACACACATGTTCTGCAGCTACGTTTCCTAAGCATTGGAGGAAGGGATATAGTTGTCTCATTTAGGGCTGAGTGTTCCATAAATCTTATTCTTTGCTTGGGCCAGTTCTACATTTCTTTCTTAATTACTGCATGTTTCACTGAGGAATAATAGAAGCTTCTGACTACAGCAGACAGTGGCTAATGAAGTTTTTGTTTTGCAACTCAGAGTTTTATTTGTTTTCAATCATTTTAGATCTTTATGAGAGACAACCTGTCCAATGAAGACGATTCCCAACTGTGATATGTGCCAGGACATGCTCTTTATCTCCTATTTACCAACTATGTGACTTGTTCCTACAGTTTATTGAGAATATCTGACCCTCTGTGCCATGACTTAGGAAATTAACTATACCAGCTTTCTTCTGCCCATTTCAAGTGGCTATTGCTAAATTCAATATATATACTGAATAGAGATATACACAGAGATATTATTTGAAATGAATTTTATAGCTATGGAGTGTTACACTGAATTATACTCTAAAACTATTTTGTTTCTAAATTCATTTGATGTCCATGGAGTGTATAAATGTATCAACAGCTAGATAAGGGTTTTATTATTAGAGATTTGTGACATGTCTAATTCAAATAATTAATCACTTGCTGGTTGCTCCATGGTTATTGTGATTAATAACTGAAAGCAGCTTCTATTCAATTTTAACTCAATTGATAACACAGAACTCTTGCTAATCCATGTCTTTATATGTAGGAGAATGCAAATTTCATTTTAGCCTAGACTAAATTCAAACAGAATTTGAGTTTGTGACCTTTTATTCTTTTATCAGACCATTTTGTAGATGGTTATTTTCATGTTGGTTAAAATCTTGTCCTGCCTGCAAAATATGCTAAGGTGATGGTTACACAAGCCTTGTGGGAACAACCAACTAATGCTTGATTTGACTTAAGGTTCATCTCATGAGATGGAAGCCATGACACTGTTTGTGTAACCAAGAGACTAGATAGCCCAGGGACCTAGATTAAAAAAAAATACTACTGGTCTAGAAAAAAAAAGTAATGAATTGATTCCTAACGATATTATGTTATACTCATAGATCATTGCCTTATTCAGCCATCATGAGAGAGGCTTCCTTCTGCAGCCAATAGGAACAAACACAGAGACTTACACGCAGATATTACACACGGACACACAGAAAGAGAGAGACTTTGAAACACACACCTCTAAATGAAATGTTTCCATCAAATTCCTCCCCTCAGAGCTCAAGGAATCCTGCAGAAGAGGAAGACAAAGGAGTTGGGAGGCAGAAAAGGAGGCAGAAGTAATTGGAGAGACAGAGGAGATGGAGGACACCAGGAAAACAAGGCCCTGTAAAACAACTGAGCATAGCTCATATGAACTCAGATACCGACGTGGCAATCACAGGGCCTACATAGGTCTGCATCAGGTCCTCTGCATATATACTAGAGCTTTCAGTTTGATAATCTTATGACACTCCTGAATGCTGTTCACATCCTGGTGTGAAGAAGTGGGTCTCTGATTCTAAAGCCTTTTCCTAGAGTTCTTTTATTTTTCTGTTAATTTGATTTGTCCAACTTTGATATGATGGTTTTGTTTTATCTTATATTTTATTTTGTTATGTTTTGTTTTTATCTCTTAGAAGCCTTTTTTTTATATAATAAAATGTAGAAAGGGAGTGGAAACAAATCAGAGAGTAGGTGGAGAAGACCTGGAAGAAGTAGAAGGAAGGGAAACTGTATTCAAATTATATTACATGATAAAGGAATCTATGTTTAATAAAAGAGAATATAAAGTAAACTCTTAAAGATAAATGAAATAAAATCCTCTAAGATTCTTATTTTTTACTTGTTAATTCTTGGAAAGTCACTGATCTTCTGAAATAGAATCCAACTCTAAGAATAGAAGGCTTTCAAGTCTAATACAATGAATTATCTCACTTAGAGATATAAAGTCCAGTAATTCAGATGGGACAGAAAAGGACATAATGGACAAAGGCTTGAGCTGGGTTTTCTATGTATTGCAACCTCAGATAATAATATTTTATGAAGATTCTGTTTTAAAAAGGCCTCGAACTTTGATGCTACTGGTACATATAGACTATAGCTGATACCCAGTTCACTTATTTTACTTGTTGGTTTTTTCTTTCATTCAACACACTTCTAACCAACATTTTCTGCATAATTTTCATACATAATCACTCTGAAGAAATATATCTATACCACCTCAATTCTCTAAGAGATTCAAATGTCTTCTTTTTCAGTTATAAACTATTTTAGAGGAAAAACTAAATCTCCTAATGCATAACAAAGCAATGGGATAATATTGCATGCTTGATAAAACCCTTCTGTTCTTTTTTCTATATACTAAGACACGTTTCAAATTGTTAATCAAGACTTTTCTCTAACTAACCAATGATTTTATAAAATTTATTACATATTGTCTTCAACATTTACAGACTGCAGGACAGTGGTGGCGCAAGCCTTTAATCCCAGCACTCGGGAGGCAGAGCCAGGCGGATCTCTGTGAGTTCAAGGCCAGCCTGGACTACCAAGTGAGTTCCAGGAAAGGCGCAAAGCTTCACAGAGAAACCCTGTCTCGAAAAACCAAAAAAAAAATAAATAAATAAAAAATAAATAAAATTTACAGACTGCCGTATCTATTTCTTCATCTTCTCCAGATACTCAAATGTTTCTGAACTCAATAAATACTTGATTTGAATTAACCCTAAATAAGCTTTTCTGAAGTGATGGTTTAAAGAACAAATTTAAACACTGTTATTCTTCCCTTTAAAATGGAAAGCCTTGGGGCAGGAGTAGCGACTCATCAGTTAAAAGCAATTGGTGCCATTTCAGAGGACCAGTGTTCAGTATCCAACAAGCACATGATGTCCCATAACCATCTGTAACTCAATCTCCAGGGTATCTGAAACCATTTTCTGGACTCCCAAGGCAACAGTCATGCATATGGTACATATATGGTGCAGGTAAAATATTCATACACACAAACAGGTTTTTTTTTTTTTAAATAAAAAAGATGGCTCTCAGACATAAACAACACTTTGGGTTTTAAATATTCTATCATCCAGGACAGGTATACTAGGAGCAAAGAGTGTAGGGACATTTAAATGAGGCCAGAGACAGGACAGCAGCCCCTGTGTGAGACACTGACTGAAAAAAATCTGCACTGAAAAGGACAATGGGGGGAATTGGTTTAGACATTAGACTTTCAGGACATTCTGTGATTGGCTTTAAATTCTTGCTCAATGTTTAGTGTGTCTGAGTAAAGCCACCATTCTCTGGACCTGTTTCCTCACCCAGCACACATAGGTTATAAGTTTTTATAGCTGTCCTCCTATTAAAAATAAAAACCTGTCTTAAATGCTTATCATATTACCTAGTGTATATTGAAAACTAAATAAATAGAGATTTTTGATGCTGCCTTAAATTGAGACATCTTAGCAGTTGGCTTATCTTATATTTCCCCATTGAACGTTGCCAGACCTTTGCCCTTCCAGCATTGTGTTTGGATCAGAAAAGAAAATATCAGACAAAGGCCATTTATCTTACATTGTTGAGCCAATGCAGAAGAGAAGAGTTAAGAAAATGACCTAAGGAAACCTCTCCACAGGAGATTCCCAACACAGTTTGAGGGTCTTGTGGATGTTCAGAACACACCTCAAAGTTTAAGTTGTGAAGATTTGCCTTCCTTGAATCAAAGCCACATTCTGAAACTGTTTAGCATTCAGAAACCAGCTCCAGCTGTTTCCTCTTGGAGCAAGTTATTCACCTTCTCCTTCTGTTATCATGGTGCCCTTTGGCCCTCTTTGAAGGTGTATCTATGAGCCTGGGTCATGGCTCCCTTGCATTCTCCACAATGCCTGAAAGATTTTAAATGCAATTCATTAAAAGTTGCAGCAATAGTGATTCCAGTTATTTGAAATAGCTAAAAGTTTGAATAACCTTATTTAACTTTCATTTAGTATTTAGTAAAGAAATAGTGCACATTCATTTATTAATTCTTCATTTATTGCAATGGATCTCAAATGGAACAATGATTCCTTACAATATCATGGCTTGACATAACTGGAGATTGAAACTAGTGCATATTCATCCATTCACTCATTCACTCACTCACTCCTTCGTTTATTCATGAGCCTCAGATAGAACCAAGCTCCCTGATATTTGTACAGCATAGCAGATTTTCACAAATGCTTCATAGATGTAAACTAAAGTCACTGACCACAGTTCTTCCTCATATTCCCAACTGTGCCCAGCACTGATGGGGGAATTTCTTTTTGTATACTGTGAAAATATGTTGTTCTGATTGGTTGATAAATAAAGCTGTTTGGCAAATGGTGAGCCAGAATATGGTTAGGTGTGACATTCTAACTAGAGAGGAGGAAGGAGAAAGGCAGAACTGAGAGGAAGCTGCCAGCAGCCACCATGAGAAGCAAGTTGTAAAGATACAGGTAAGCCACAAGCTACGTGGCAAAGTATGGAATTATAGAAATGGGTTACTATAAGATGTAAGGTCTAGCTAGTGAGAAGCCTGAGCCATTAGACCATAGAGTTTGTAATTAATATGAGCCTCTGTGTGTTCATTTGGGTCTGAGTGACTGCAGGACTGCAAGGCCACAGGAACCGGGTAGACACAGGAAATCTTTCAGCTACACAGCACACAGTAAATGTTTCTTATACATCTGTCAACTAACAGTGGAAAAATCATGTAAACTCTCTAGACTATATTTTTTATGGCTATAATATGAAAATAATGGCAACATCAAATTCTCAAAATAATTTTGATGATTCAATGAGAAGTTACTGGATGTTCTAAGAACTGTGAGTTACTTACAATCAAATTTTAACCTGACCACCCAAACTGAAATGGAAACATTGAATGGAGGTTAAGTAATTTATTAATATATTAGTCATTAAGTAGATAATTTATCTGAACTGGAAAATGCTCAGGTACCTTAAAAATATGAAGTTATTCTGATTAAGTTCAGTACTCCACAGGAAAGTAGAAATCTAACTACAGAAAGGACACTTAAAAAGTAGGTTGGAAGTATCCTCAAGTGGAAGTACAGAGCAGTCATTAGACTTATTCTGCCTTATAAAGAACATTCATATCCTAAAAATATCAACTATCTGTTTCTGATTTCTGAAGTATTCCTATTCTGGAGATGGTCAAGTCAAGGTCTATTAACTTGAAGTAATACGTGTTTCTGTGGTAGAAACTCACTTGACTTGTTCCTGGACTTGTTCCTATCCTGTCCTGGTCAGGCATGCCTTCTGCTCATTTATCTTTCCACAGAACTGGTCTAGGCTGACATAAAACTCAGTCTACATTGACTTTATACTTTTGGGTATAAATTACCACAGTGTTCTGGTTCCATTACCCAATCTTTTGTGAACTTCCTTAGTATGAATTTGGTAAACTCACAAACATTTTTAAACAATTGATATATAAGACAATCAGTCAGTACAAGGTCAGTCTTGGCCTTAGATCAAGCAAGATAGTCATACCCAAGGAGAGGATGGAAATAACTGAACTTTGCCCACTAAACTCTTCCTGTGGTTTAGTTTTAAACACCACAGCACCAATATCTTCTTTATAGTTACTTCTATTTTATGTGTATGGATGTTTTCCCCAAATATACGTGTATATACCACATATGTGCTGTAATCACAGAGCACAGAAGGGAGTATTGAACCCTTAGAACTAGAATGATAGATAATTATGAGCTGCCATATGTATGTCAACTATGAAACCTAGGTCCTCTAGAAAGGCAGCCAGTGCCCTTGACCATTGTGATATCTTTCCAGCTGAACATACATATTTTCTATGGCTATATTATATTGTCCTGTCACTTTGCACATTAATTCAATAAAAATAAAATCATTAGAGCTAGAGAGTTTTCTCTGAAAAGGAAATACAAGAAACATGGCTAGCTTTCAGGGATTCAGAAGTAGAAGAAAAAGGTCATGAACATGCTACACTTTTCCTTGATTGAATTTTAAGATATGGAGATGTCAGATTACTTATAAAAGGGAAGAAATAATAAAATTTATGTCCATCTACTATTGTTATTTTTTCCATTGTTATCCAATGTAGCATAAAATGAAAGAGTAAATACAATTACAAAATAAAAAGAAGCTGAACTCAGATCTTGACCCAAATAACCTTAAGTTCTACTTGCTATTTTTTCAATGTGTTCAGTGAAGCATTTCTGTTGAGGCCACAGATTTCATTTCATCACATGGAATGACCATAGACATATGATGTACTTATTTACATAGACATTCTCAGAGTTGGAAAAAAATAGCCAGTAGAAACAAGTATGTGAAATTTACAAGATTCAGGATAAAACTAATAATATAAATTTTATAAAATAGCTACAAAAAGGAAATTAAAATAAACAATTACAATTTAAAAATAAGAATTTTATAAAATTAATAAGAGAAAATTAAAGAACAGATTAACTGCCGGACGGTGGTGGCGCACGCCTTTAATCCCAGCACTCGGGAGGCAGAGCCAGGCGGATCTCTGTGAGTTCGAGGCCAGCCTGGGCTACCAAGTGAGTTCCAGGACAGGCGCAAAGCTACACAGAGAAACCCTGTCTCAAAAAACCAAAAAAAAAAAAAAAAAAAAAAAAAAGAACAGATTAACTAAATGAAATCTTCAGAACGGAGGTTCCTGCCTGTCATCTTTCAGGGTTTAAAGAGTCAACTTTTACTGTTATTTTTTCTTTTGAGACATTTGATTTTTTTCCTCCTCAACACTCTTCTTGGATTTGTTTCATGTCTATGAATGAAGTCCATTCCTCTCCTTGTGTTACATGGCCTTTCGGTTCCAGTGCCAGCTGCCAAGATTGAGTCCCTTTACCCCATATCAGTGAATATGTACCCCATACCAGATGTCTTCATGATTTTTATGAGTTAGCTCCTTATGTTGGTCAGTTTTATTACAACTGTCTCTAAGTACTGTGCCTAAGAGGAAAGGTTCATTTCGATTCACATCTTTTGTGATTTCAGTGCTCTGTCCTTGGCTCCAGCAATTCCCATCCCATGGTGATGCAGAATACCATGACGGTACGTGAGTTTGAAGAAGAAACTGTTCACTTCATGGCAGAAAAGAAGAATAGATATAAGGGAGGAAATATGTAGACAGATAGAGATAGAAAGATAGATAGATAGATAGATAGATAGATAGATAGATAGATACATATGTACATACGTACATACATACATGCATACATACATTCATAGATGATTGATAGATACAGAGATAGATAGATAGATAGATAAATAGATAGATAGATGATAGATAGACAGACAGATAGATAGATAGATAGAGTGATAGATAGAGTGATAGATAAAGTGGTGGATAGAGAGACAGCAGACAGAACACAAACATATCAGGTGTAGAATTCTTAATGCATACATATTTCTACGTATATATAGAACTTACTTCCTAAAAGTTCACAAATGTAACGAAGTAGCATCACCAACTAGAAACCAGTTGTTGAATGTGTGTCTCTTGGGAAGTTTGGATACTCAAACATTGACATTTCCTTTCCTGGAACACAATTATCTCTATTTCTTCCTTCTATAATCCTTTACTTGTTGGATAAAATCTCCCTTTAGCAGTTCAGGCTACACAACTGTCTCGTGGAAGGCCTTGCCTTGGAGGAGGTGGCAATAGGGGGTAGGTTGGAGGGAGGGCTGGGGGGCAGGAGGAGGGAGGAGAAGGCAATCCGTGGTTGGTATGTAAAATGAATAGAAAATTTCTTAATAACAAAAAAAATTAAAAAAGAGGAGATGTTATCCCCATCCTTTAAGAAAATATAATCTTCCTTATGTACAGGATCTTTTTGAACTTTGACCTTGGTTCAAGGACTATAATTGTGTTAGCAATTTTTTGGTCACTTTACTGCAAGGGACTGGAATTTATGGGGAAAATGATTTGTGAAATAAGAATATAGCTATTTTAATTGTACCTCATTAGAAGCAAGGCAGTGAGACTGACTTCAATGCCATCAACTCACATATGTGCTGGACTCTTTCATACCTATTGTTTCTGGTTTTAATCTTTCACTGTCCCATTGTGTCTCAGTTCAGCCTCTCTTGTGTAACTCTCCTTGGGTCAATCATTTTAAGGTATCTGAGAGGAAATCCAAGTTGTTCACTTTATCTTTGGTTTTCCTGTTGTTTTTGAACAAATCTTCAATGGGAATGTATGTCTTATAGTATTATAGCTTGTAAGTACATCATTTTCATTTTAATTTTCATAGTGACTCACAGCTAAATTGGTTTTAGTCTCGAAGAGAATTTTTGACATAAACATTTGAACTAAACAATTGTAGAGCAAAACTATAATTAAAACTTAGGGATATATTAAATGCACGTTTCAACATGAGATCATAATAGGCTTCTGGAGACCAGAAACAGAAAGTTATAGCTTATATCTCAGATACTGTTCAAAGTCCTATATGTTACACACTAAGTTTTCATGTTGTGTATTTGAGAGGTAGAGGAAACTTTAAGAAATGAGAAGTGGTAGAAATTTCTCTTTTCACTGGGACCATGTTCTTGAAAGGATAGTGAGATCATACCCTAATGTTAATTCCCAGGCCCTTCCTCTCTCAGGTTGTGCATCACAGTGTTAAGGATGTGGAAGATTTTGCTCTGCCATGGCCTTCTGCCATGATGGACTATACCTCCAACCACCTAAAGTAGGAATCTAAGAACAATTGATTTCCTCAATCATAGTGTGATTCTTCTAAACTATGAAACAAAAATAGCCTTTTTCTCCTTTTTAATTGATTTCAAGAAATTTCTATATAAGTAGAAAACTGACTAATAAAAAAAATGCCAAAACTTAAAGCTGAAGACCTGGTATCTCCAGATGAGGTCATGAGAAATAATATATTTTGAGGTTGGTCAGTATAACTCTGATACATCATGAGAGTATGTACATATTTCCATAATAGAACTAAAACCTTTAATTCCATTCTCATCTTTCTGCCCTATATGATTGACAGCTTAAATGCATTAATCAATTTTCTTTGTGATTATGCATCCACTTAGCCAACTTCTTTGTTCTGTAATTAAACAGACTTCCATCATCTCATTGTCTAAAGAAACAAACTTCTAAACTCTGTCTATGTCTCTCTATTAACAATTATATGTACACATCTCATGTAAAATGCTCATTTCAGATGGTTAAAAAGAGCTCAGAGTCAACCTGTATGGTTACACCTCTTCTCTTTACCAGGTCTGAGCACAAAGACAGCCAACAGCATGAAATCAATTTCCATCAGACAAAGATAAACGCTTTTTCATGTTGTCATGTATAATTACTATTTGGAATGTTTTTATCAGTAAAATTGTACAAATTACATCTGGCTAAATGGATTTTATTTGTGTTTTCTCTCTACACATCAGTTTTTACTGAGCCAACAAATTATTTTTCCTATGCTATAAGAATTTTAAAAAATCATAAGATATACAGCCAAACTGTACCCAATGAGTTGCATTGCACAGTTTTGAGATTAATGTAATATTTTACACCAAAGTTGAACATGTATCAGTGACTTACCTTCTGCCTGAAGATATTTCTGTTATTCTTAAGAATAAGCTAATGGGAATACATAAAAAGGAAGCATAAAGACTACATGTACCTTAGTAACTTTGAATGCATAAACTCTAATAATACCTATAAAATGCTTAGAGCTGCATAAATTATTAAAAGGGTTAATATGTACCTGTCTATTCTTCCAACATAACTCTAGAGAGAAGACATACAAAGTTATCACTTTTCTTAGTAAAAGTTCCCAGTATCAATTTTATTGTAGCTCCAATAATAACAATATCCTTGGATTACTAAAATCTGTCCTTGAATATATCTTGCCATTATACATCTTTTCATTTGTATTTTAGAATACTTTTTAACATACCCTTGTCACATCTAGTTATTGGTATTCTCATTTTTATTATAGTCATCTTAATAATTTGAGCGTGGACTACGATAGTATATGTGTTAGTCACATTCACATGTCACATTTTTGTCTTAAAGTTTTTTTCCTAGAAATCACAATTGTTTTTTCTTAATTCACTGTAAATAGCAGTGCTACCCCAGAGCCTTTCATAGTCTTTCAAAGCCACATGGCTATATTATATCAACTACTGCATGAATTTTCAAAATCTATTCACATGTTGGTCTTCAACATACATAATTTTAACATACATAATTACCACACCCACTAAACTATGAGGCGCTTTTAAAAGTTTATTTTATTAAAGCTTCTATGCAGGCCTGGATGAATAATGTCAAACACTTTATTTTAAAAAGGTATAGTGGTTATTCAAATTATGGTCTAATAGCTAATCCAGGAAAAAATAGGGAAGAGGGATGAGATGAACTTAAACATCCCAGAAGTCCAGAAAGTTTTTGTAGTTCTTGAAAAAATCATAAAATGTCTTTAAACTAAAATTCAGTCATGTCAATAGCTGTTCACGGTTTACAAAAAAACAAATAAGCTTTCTAGTAAGTTAAAATAAAAAGGAACCACACAAATATGATAAAGAAAAAGCACCTCCAGAAACTCCTCAATGAACCTCATAAACAGTAATAAAAGTCTGAGTGCTTTTTCTTTGAAGCACACTCTTACCAGCAGAGCATTGAAAGCTCCCAATACTGAGCTTTTTTAGTACCAATGAGGCCCAGAGAAGAAGTGAAAGGCATGCACATTTGAAAGGAAAACAATCCTTATTTGCAGAAGGCTATGTAAGTTGGAGAGTTAATGGAGTACATACATCTCCAGGAACTAAAATTCCCCAAGCAAAGTCACACGATGGATACAAATAAATCACAATAAGTCTTATTTGTATACACTAACAGTGAACTGATGCAAAGAATTAAAAACACAGTATTTACCTAGGGTTACCAAATCTGTATGTGTTTATATTGAGATACAGCTATTCAACTGGCATTGTACTCATAATCTGTCTGCAAAATCTATAAAGTATCAATGAAAGATATTAGAGAAACCAAAATGAATAGTAATGCATACTATCTCTACAGATTGAATTGAAATACAAAATAATATGATATTTTTTGAATTTATAATCAACTTCTTATTTCTAATTTAATATAATTATCACCAAAATCTCAACAAGTATTTTGGTAAGCATTGAAGAATTTATATAAAATTTTAAATGTAAATTTAAAAAGATGCTTCAAAGGATATGTTCTCCACCTGATTTTAGGAACCAACACACAGCTATAATAATCACAATAGCAAATTTTTTTTTTTTTTTTGGTTTTTTCGAGACAGGGTTTCTCCGTGTAGCATTGCGCCTTTCCTGGTTCTCGTTCTGTAGACCAGGCTGGCCTCGAACTCACAAAGACCCGCCTGGCTCTACCTCCTGAGTGTTGGGATTAAAGGTGTGCACCACCACTGCGCGGCAACATAATATTTTTATTAAGAAATTTTTTTAATGGTAACCATTTCATCCTAAGGGAAACTGAATAGTGAGTCATGACTTCCCACTTCAGCAGACCCAAGTCCATGCACATATATGATGGAAACACAACCTCAATGCACACTTCATCTTTACCCATCCACTTGTGCTGCCCAACAGAAAAAGAGGGGTCAGCATTCCTGGACACCATTACTGATAAGTTCCTGTAGCATCAAGGAGCTGTGTCTCATTGTGTGGCTGGTGCCTCAGTTTCTCCATCTGTATAATAGCAATTTGTTGGTTAATTTTTGTCAACTTGATACGAACTAGAGGTACCTGGGAAGAAACAACCTCAAGTGAGGAATTGCCTCCAACATATTGACTTGTAAACGTGTGTCTGATGGACATTTTCTTGTGTAATCATTGATATAGGAGGGCCCTGCCCAATATAGGTAGTGCCGCCCCTGGGCAGGTAGGGTTGAGTTGTAAAAGAGAGAAGATTAGCAGAGCAAGGCATGGGGAACAGGCCACTCAGCAGTGTCCTCCATGGTCTCTGCTTCAGTTCCTGCCTTGAGTTCTTGCCCTGACTTCCAGCAATGAACTGTAACCTGTGAGCCAAATAAACCCATAGGGGCACATCAAAGGCTGCAAGAGCCAGCTCAGAGTAGCCATAGCCACAGTCTGTCTGAACCTCAAAATAAAAGGCAGCATCAATGGATTATAATCTACCAAATAACATAGGATGCTACACGTCCATTCTGATGTAAGTATACAAACAATAGAGCCAGCTCCTCCTTCCAGTAAATGCCAATAAATGTGAATGATAGAGTCAAAGGATGTTTTGCAGGCACCACGGTCATAACGGATTTAGGAAAAAAGCATCAATGAAAGTTAAAACAGTGGGTAAAAGTCTGATGAAGAACAAAATATTCATTTACTTAAAAAAAAAAATTCCTCACATGGCATTTACTAAGATCAGAGAGGACAAGAATTGCTGATGGTGAAGGAGTCCTAAGAATTTTGTTATTCATTTTACATACCAATCACAGATCTCCCTCTTCCCTCCTCCTGTCCCTCCAGCCTTCCCCCCAACCTACCCACCATTCCCTCCTACAAGAAGGTAAGACCTCCCATAGAGAGTCAGCAGAGCCTGTTACATTCAGGAGAGGCACGTCCACCCCCGCCCATGCCTCAAGGATGTGTGAGGTGTTCCACCACAGGCAGTAGGCTCAAAAAAGCCAGATCATAAAGCAGGGGTGGATCCTGATTCTAGTGCCAGGGGGCCCCTTAAGGAGATCAAGCTACACAATTGTCTCACTTATGTAGAGGGCCTAGTCTAGTCCCATGGAGGGTCCACAGATGTTGGCCTTAATTTCCTGAGTTTCCACTGGTTTGGGATGGTTGTCTCTGTAGGTTTCCCCATCATGATCTTGGTGCTCCTTGCTCATAGAATCCCTCTTCTTTCTCTTCGGATGGACTCTTGGAGCTCGGCCTGGTGTTTGACTGTTGATCTCTGCATCTGCTTCCATCAGTTACTGGAGAAAGGCTCTATGATGACAGTTAGGATATTCACCGATCTGATTACTGGGATAAGCCAGTTCAGGCACCCTCTTCACTATTGCTAGTAGTCTAAGCTGGGGTCATCCTTGTGGATTCCTGTGAACTTTCCTAGCATCTGGTTTCTCCCTATCCCCATGATGTCTCCTGTCATGGTATCTCTTTCATTGCTCTCCCACTTCATTCCTGTTCTAGCTTGACCACCCTATTTCCTTATGTTCTCATGCCCCATCCCCTACCCTCCATTGCCCTCCCATCCCCAGTTTACTCATGGAAATCTCGTCTATTTCCTCTTCGCAGTGTGATCCATCATCCCTCTTTGGGTCTTCCTTGTTAGCTATCTTCTCTGGAGCTGTGGGTTGTAGTCTGGTTATCTTTTGCTTTACATAAGTATCCACTTATGAAGGAGTACATACTATGTTTTTCCTTCTGAGTTTGGGTTACCTCATTCAGGATGATATTTTCTACTTTCCTCCATTTGTCTACAAATTTCATTATGTCATTGTTTTGCTGAGTAATACTCCATTGTGTATATGTATCACATTTTCTCAATCCATTCTTTGGTTGAAGGCAATCTAGATTGTTTCCAGGTTCTGGCTATTATGAATAATGCTGCTATGAACATAGTTGAGCAAGTGTCCTTATGGAATGATTGAGCATTCCTTGGGTATATGCCCAAAAGTTGTATATCTGGGTCTTGAGGTACATTGATTCCCAATTTTCTGAGAAACTGCCATACTGATTTCCAAAGTAGCTGTACAAGTTTGCACTCCCACAAACAATGGAGTAGTATTCCCCTTTCTACATACCCAAACTTATGAGATACTATGAAAGTAGTGCTAATAGAAAAAAATCATAGCACTAAATGCCCACATAAAGAAGTTGGAGAAAGCTCACACTAGTGACCGCCAACTAAGTTCACTTAAATTTCCAACATAGTATTTCATTTGACTGTCTTTTCTCTGGGCCTCAGATGGACAGATATGGCAATAGATTTGTGGACAGAAATAAAGTAAATAGAGCTGAGGAAGATTTGTATTGGCACTAAGAGGAACAGGATATTCCATTAGTTAAATATGGTTGGAAATAAACTGGTTAGGTTATTCAATGTGATTAAAATATCTAGAAAATAATTTGTTTGTATTTTATTCAGTGAGTCTATAGTTTGGTTTATTCTTAGTGGCAAAAGGAAGGAAATCTTGCTAATCTAATTAAAATAGAATTATGGGAAATTTATCAAGATGCCATGAATATCTGGATGTCCAGGATGATATAGCCTGTGGTAGATTGCTAGCAAAAACATACTACCAGGTTTACTCTCAGGAATAGGATGGTGTGACTGTTTGGTGTGTAATTCCTGGGTTTCAGGTTTCCCTACCATACTGAAGTCATGTTCTCAAGTGCAGATACAGAAGAGAGAATTCTATGATTTTGGGTTCTATACTCACAGATCCTTTTATGGGTGTGGAGAAAGTGCACCTATCCTGTTTAGTTTATGTGAAAGAAGGTAGTCTTCCTGGAATACTCTCTAAAGTCATTTTCTATTGTTATATAACAATTAAAATTACTTCATGATCAACAATGAGAACATATACTTATTAGCTATGTTGGTCAGAGTTCTCAACAAGCTTATTTGGATATTCTACTTAAAGTTTCCAAAGGCCAAAATCAGACTTTGCCTTCATTGAACTATCATCTGGAATCTCTGGGCAAGAACTTCTTCCCAACTCATCAGATTGTTTACAAAGTCCTGATCTTGAAACTCAGCAGTCTGAGCTCACCATTTTCTGGGTGGCTTTGACTCAGGGGTCACTTTATGCTCCTGGAGAATCTGTACTTCTTATATTTTAGCTTTACAATTTGTAGGCACAACCTTTCAATACCACACTCATGGTCAGTCTCTGTGACTTTTTTTTTCCACTAGCAATTAAGAGAGGAGCTTTTAAAAATCACTGTATGTTCAAGGTACAAAGTGTGGATTTCATAAGGACATTTATTCTCAAGTGCATTCTGAGCTTTGATCATATTTGCTCCACATCATGCTGTCATACACATCCTCTCCTCTCACTGTTAAATTCTCTTACCAAACAACTATTTTATGTCATATGTATGAGCATATAAAACTATGTTCCACATGAGAGAAGTCATAAGGCTTAATGTTATGACTTCCAATTGTATTCTTTTTTTTTTTTTTTTTTTACAAATGATCTATTCCAGTCTACTTTTGGTTGAATATAGTTCCATTGTTTCTACACATGACATTTCCTTCCTTCATTGGGATGCTGAAGAACATACAGGCTGATATTATAACTTGACTGTGGTGAGTAGCACCAAAGTAAATATGGTTGAGTACTTGTCCCTGTGGTATGACAGCTTAAATTCCTTTTGATGTATTCCCAGTAATCAGACAGCTGGATACTACCCTGTTTCTATTTTCAGATTTTTGAGGAAAACTCTCCCACTGCTTTCAAGAATTGACATACCTGTTTATTTTTCAACTATCAAAATAAACATAATCTTTTTCCTCTACATCCTTAAAAATTATTTGTGTGTATGTTTGTGTGTGTGTGTGTGTTTGTGTGTGTGTGTGCATACATGCATATGTGTGCATGCACATGTACATGCATGAGCACGCTTATTCATAATCACTGTCATTGGCAGGAGTGAAATTTAATATCAGTATACTCTCAGCTTTCATTTTCCTGAAGATTGAAGATGCTGAGCATATTTTATGTACCCTATCTCCACATGGTTTTTCCAGAAGTTTCTTTATATTATACTTTCCTTTTATTAATAGCATTTTTCTTATGCCTTTAATTTTTGGTTAATTTTAGACTATAAATAGAAATGTGTTCTGTCTGTATCTGGCAAAGATTTTCTATTCTGTGTGCTCTCACTTTAGTGTTGATTATTTCCTTTCTGCTACAGAATTTGTCCAAGTTAATGTGGTCCAATTTGCCAAAACTTCTTTTCTGAGCTATTGGAGTCCTTCACAAACTCCATACCCATGTGAATTGTTCTACTTTCCTTTCCTAATATGATAAACCACTTTCATCAAACCAACTTGTGGAAGAAAAGGTTTATTTGGCTTATACTCTAAGGTCACAGTCCATCACTGAAGGAGGTCAGAGCTGGAACCCAAGTAGGAATTTGAAGTAGAAGAAGAATCATGAAGAAATGCTTTTGGCTGTCTCCCTTACAGACTCACTCTAAGCTAGCTTTCTTATTCTCCTCAAGTCCATCTGCCCAGTAGGTTCTGTCATCTAACAGTAGTTTGCAATCAAGACAAGCCCAAGGATCAAATGTGATCTGGTCAATCCTTCAACTGAGATTCCATTTTCAAATAATGAAGTTATGTCAAATTGACAATGCTAGCTATATCACAACGTATTTTGAAATAATGTCAAAATGTAGCTTTTTAAGGACTGGTATAGTTGAAATAACTCGAAGTACATAATGTACCTGACTCAAACCAGTGTATTAATTCCTTAATTATATCTGCAAAAACCTCACCACCATGTAAGTTCTATATATCTTCAGGAAGCCATTTAGAATTCTGCCTAAAATATTCTCTACAACAAAGAAATATGGTGATGAAGAAATAATGATATCAAAGAATATAGAGGTCTTAGGGGTAGGCTCCTTAACACCACAAACAAAGTTCTTTAGAACATCTCAAGTGTATAAATCTTATTTTTAAAAATGACAATACATGCTTGACATAAATATATACATGCAGACATTGATTTTATAATACTAACAATAAAATATTTATAACTAATATTTTCAGTTATACTCATCCTTGTGGATATGAAGCTCCAGGGACTCTGAGGTGATGTAATGAAACACTGAATGTGTTGGAAGGTCAAAACTCAATTATCTGCTTCAACACAATGTACTTAAATCATCTTGAATAAATCATTGACTTTCTCTAGGTCTCAGTTTCTTGAGTTGTAAAATAAGTGAGTTGAGCCTGGCTGTGAAATATTTTTTATAGTGAATCCTAAACTATAAAATCATTGTAGTAAACTACTAGAAATATCCTTTTTGTTTATAACCAAATAAAAGGGTTAACTACTTATATTCTTCATTTTCTAAACCATGTGCATAGTATAGATTTTTTATGATAGAGTTATAGGAAAATGTTGTCAATGAATATCTTCTAAAAGTATAGGGTTGAATAACATATAAAATATTAAAAATGAATTTATTTTTGTTATATGTTTTCACAAAATTTCTGATCTACATAGATAAGAAGTTTTTATTGGTCCTCAGAAATTATGTCTAACTAAAACAATAAATCTCTTCTAGCAGCTATTTTCTGTCATTCACCCACCCTCACTAGAACAAGCTAGAAAAAAACAATCATTATAAGTTAAGCATTCTAAGATAATATCTGTTTCTTATAGATGAATGGAGACACAAATTTACCTAATTAGTACCTTACATCTTTAAAGGAAGTTTTTCTGGTAACAATTTAAGATCTTATCTTCATTCATGTCCACAGCTGTCACTCAGTTTCTGCCATGGACAGATGGTCCCTTAAATAAACATACTATGGTACCTGTTTCTACTCGCCTCCTTCCAATTATAGGTCTTAAACACCAAAGTTCTTTCAATATGCACCTATATCCTGACTACATAAGTAGGACTGCTTTATTTATTTAAAAAATAAATTGTTTATTTTTTCCATATTACAGACTGTTACTAGTATGGTATTACCAGATCATCAGATTTAGGGTCTAGACTTCAGATATAAAGGTAAATAGAATAAATTAAGTAACATCTGCCAAGACTACAAGGTTAATAGGAGTATGAGTTAGTTTGTTTGAAAAATGTCCACAAGTTGCTTTTGGTTATTTATTTTATGACAGCAACAATAAGCAATTAATACAGAGGAAGGTAAAAAGTAGCCAAGAGTCCAGTGCTGGGAATGAAACCAAGGAAAGAAAGGAATAGAGAGCTTAGGCTAACACATTGCTTTGGTGGTACCCTCTTAATAGCTGACACTTCTGATGAGCAATATATAGCAAATATATATGAGAGAGAGAGAGAGAGAGAGAGAGAGAGAGAGAGAGAGAGAGAGAGAGAGAGAGACTGTTAAGAGAACTCAAAACAGGTGAATGAGTCCATTGAAGTAAAGTACAGAACCCTGGGAAGTAAATTCTCTGCAAATACCCCCAAAAACATATAAACACCTCAAATGTTAGTACATCTGAATTCCAGTAATTTTCATGACTAAACACAATCACCCACTAAATACTTGTATCCCAAATTCATTCTCCAGCAAACAAAACCTACCAGATTGAAAATTTATTGGCACCTGTTGTGTTGTGATTATGGCTTTTAAATTGATTCATATATGACATGTAAAATGCACAAATATATTTCACTATTGCAGCATGCATAGCATTTTAGTCATATATAATGACAGATTTTTATCTAACATGAGATGCTGCCTTTTTTATTACTCCCTACAGAGAAAATGCTTGGAATGTTATTATTGGTTTAATATAATAATAAAATGAAATTGCACCCAACACGGAAGCCAGAAGGACATTCATGTTGAAGAAAGCAGATTAATTGATTTCTCTGAGGACATAAACTGTCTTTGTAAAGTTAAGAATAAGGGTTGTTTGAATAATTGTGTTTTTAGGTGTCTATTCTCCAAATGCAGTTTCTGATGTAAATGAAAAATATTTTACTCAACAAATGGAAAGGTTTTATGTGTTTATGTGAACCCCTGTGATTTCCAAGGTGACCCACTCTTAGTAGATGAGGCTGTAAAAACTGTGAATTGAAAATTCTCAGAGAATAGTCTTGGATTACACTAATATTTGAGTTTCATAAAGACTGATTCCCATTTGTTCATCAGCAAATAAATCAATAGAAGATGTGAATCTGTAGTGATTTAGATTACTCAGTGCTTTGTGTCTCTCTTAGAAGATTATAACTGAAGGATACAATGAGTTTCACTGAAATAAAATAATAATATGTTTTTTATGAAATTCAAATGAATAAGAAATGAAGGAAGAGATCCAAGTGGTATTACAACACATCTCAAGCTTTCAGTAAATGATTGATACATGGATGAATGAATCACTGAATGTGTGTTTACCATTTGGTAAGAACAAAGTGAGGATTTACATTGGTGCACCCACAAGACAGATATTTTAATCCTGAAATAATGTACCAAGATAGCATAATGACATTATGTATAGTTTATGCATGAACATGGAAGAATAGAAATCACCATTTCTTCAGCACATTAAGTCTCTACCTGTAGACAGGATATTTAACCTTACTATGCTTCTCCTCTTTTACTGAAAAAGAGTGATAGAGATTAATAATAGCTACTGTCTACACTGTGTTGGTGATTATGAGTCAGTATACCTTAGGTACTGTGACTGTCAATACATAATAAGTAAGATTCTGGCCAACTATATATATATTATTTTTATATAAAATCATTGCAATATAACCTGAGTTTTGATATGTTTCTTAATTCTCTTTCTTCTGTCCCATCATCTGAACATAATAAGACACATTAAGTAACTACTCAAATTATTCCTGAAAATTCCAATATATGGGGATTTGAAATGGGGATTTTACATAGAGGTATAGAGAGGATGCATGGAATTTTCCATTTAAATGACTTTCAAAATTCTAAGCATCAGTAATAAATTTTAGAGGCTCTAAAGAGAAACTAACATCTTAAATATAAACCTGAACTTCTCAACTTTAAAAAGAAACAAAGCACTAAAGATTCCACTTTAGTTTCAACTTTGTTTCTTTGAATAATCCCAGGTATCTTTCACAGAAATTTCTATTAAAAAAGTACAGAAACATAATGAATCCCTCCAGTTAGGAACTGAATGTAAAAATGATATCTTTCACCAGAGCAAGAACTATAAAACAAAAATGCTGTGGGATAATGCTTTTGTACACTGGTTTAATAAAATGCTGATTAGCCAGTAGCCAGACAGGAAGTATAGGTGGGATAAACAGACTATGAGAATTCTGAGAAGAGGAAAGCTGAGTCAGGAAATGCTACCCTGTCATCCAGGGAGCAGCATGTAATGACACACAGGTAAAGTCACACAAAATGTGGCGACATATAGATTAACAAAAATGGGCTGAGTTTAAGTTTAAGAGCTAGTCAGTAGGAAGTCTGAGCCATTGCCTAAGCAGTTTTAATTGACATAAGCCTCTGTGTGTTTACTTGCTGGACTGTCAGGTGAGACAGATTTGTCCTGACTGCAGGCCAAGCAGGACACAAGAAAACTTTCAGCTACATAAAAACATTATATATATATATATATATATATATATATATATATATATATATATATATATATATATATATATAAACTTGACAATTCAACTCCATTGGACCTATATTTCAAATGTCAATGATGTTCATTTTATTTTAAATAGTGGTTTATTTCAGGAATCAGAATTTTTTATGGTTTTTCGAGACAGGGTTTCTCTGTGTAGTTTTGTGCCTTTCCTGGAACTCCAGGCTGGCCTCGAACTCACAGAGATCCGCCTGCCTCTGCCTCCCAAGTGCTGGGATTAAAGGCGTGTGCCACCAATGCCTGGCAGGAATCAGCAATATTTTTTCCCTAGACACAGGGCTTCTCTATGTAGCTTTAGCTGGCATGAAACTCACAATGTACAGAAGCTTCGTCTTGAACTCATAGAGATCCATCTACCTCTGCCTCCTAAGTACAGGTTTAAAAGAGAGCACAACCATGCATGGGCAGCACTAGAAATATTCTTAGTGATGAATTTCTTCCTGGGTTTATGGAAATACTATGTTTATATAAAAAGAAAAAAAAAAACCTGAGACCTAGTACAACTGTGTACTGTAAGGTGATTTTGTTAGCAAAAAAGACTGCAACATATTTTAAAATATTTACTGAAAGTATTATTAATAAATTTACCTTAAAGAAATGATACATGTTTTAGGAGATAGATTCATTTAACCTCATATAAGCATTATATGATATATGTGTACATGTAGAGAAGTATCATGTTTGTATTATATGCATAATTATATTTTTAAAGATACAATTAAAATTTTCAAAAGAATAATAAAAAATGAAAAAGAAATAATAAATAAAGACAGACCTAGTGACTTGTGACTGAGTTATCATAGTATCTTCTTAAAGAACTAGCACCCTGTCTGTCTCTTGTAAGTTCCCATGCCTCCTGTGACCAAAACTCCAGGTCTTTGTGGATTTTATTATCTGCTATTTTGTCACAACACTCTAGAGTGCATGGTCAGTTCTGTGGATTTTCCCTATTTGAGATCCCTTTCCTGTGCTCTGTTGACATGTGGGACCCCCTCCAGTGGATATAGAATTAGACTTGTGTTTGTCAGGAAAGTAACATATTTTGTTCATGTCCCTCCTAGACATTTCTTTCAGCAGACAGATTGTCTTCTGGATGTTCTGTAGAGCTAGGTTTATTCTTCCTTTGACAGTCTTCAACATCCCAAGGTCAGAATATTTTCTCTGCTGAGTCTATATATTCTAGCCATACATATATCATGGACCAAGTTACATCTGAGGTGTTACAAGATGATACAAGCAGCGACCATGTCCTGAGTATTTCCTTATTGTCTTTTACACAACAAAGCTCATTCAATAGTTTACCCATGAGTTTGATTACATATTATACATTGGTTAGTTATCTTGCTGAGTTCATAGGGTGTCACTCCTGAATCACTGTTTTCTTTCCCATCACTAGAACAGCCTAAGTGAACTCAGGAAAACACAATCATATTTACACACACACAGACACAGACACATACACAAACACACAGACACACAGACAGACAGACAGACAGACACACACACACACACACACACACACACACACACACACACACTTAAATAAGATATACTGTGCATTTTACCTCTACTAAGTTCAGGAATTTATAGAATGAAGACAGCAGAGGACTCCCGACACTTATAGACTGAACAAAATGGCTTCATTGCACCTCACTGTGGCTCAATTAGCACTATAGTGCTTATTATGTGCTTTCAGTCTGTGATGCCATCATTTGCTGAGAAGGTGTGATGTCCCAAGAGAACAGCAAGAGTTTCTGTCAACACTGTCCAAATAAAGCATCATATAAAAGAAAAACACAATCCCTAACTCTCATACTTTTAGTCCATTTCAATTAAAAAGTTCAGAGTGAAGACAGTTCCAAATTATCAGCTATGAACTGTTACAACTATGCTGTTCACCCATCATTATTGTTTATGGAGACCTAAAGGGTACTGAAGAGCAGAATGGTTCAGGCTAGGACACTGAAGCTGACATCTAATCCTTTGACTTTCTACTTAATGTTGTCTTTTCAAAGTCAATATATGAATATTTGCATGCTTTCAGTATCTTGAAACTTATGATTGCATGTACTGTAATTGGGACACATAATGAAGGATAAAGGGGTCATTTCATCCCTATGAGGCTCATAATGTATGAAGTCCATAAGTGATTCCTCTGTGGCCAGTATCTATGGAAGCCTTTCAAACATGGAAGTAGACACCACTATTTGAGGTTTTTACAAGGCCAGAATTAAGAGGTATCATCAACTCTACTATAGTACATTTCAATTTAACAAGTACCATAGGTAGAAATATATGTCTCTCTAAAAGGCATACTTGATTTTCGGTGTTAGCCTCATGATTACAATGATGTATTTCATTGCATGATTACATTCTACATTGCAAGTTCCATGCTTTTGTAAGAGACTGAGTTTTTCTCATTCATCAATATACCACATCTGTCTAACAAAGTATATGATATAAAATAAAATATGAATAAATTTTACTTGTCCTAGTAAAATTACTGAAATTACTGAAAGCATAATGAAGATATTTTCTTGGGAAGCATGACCTAAGAATCAGTAAGTAAATGACATGAACAGAAAAGCAAATAATAATGATCTCTACTTTTCAATTCATATATAAACTTGAGGTATCAGTTTGAGAAAACTATATATCAATAATCATAAAGGGAAACTTTTATTTATGTATGGGTCACCAATGAAACAAAAATTATAATTTGATGATTTCATGGAACATTATTTGTTCATTCATGTACTTAAAAGACAAGTTCAGACTGAAGTTTAGAGCCTGGAGAGATAGGTCAGAAGTTACGGGTACTTGCTCCTCTTGCAGAAGTCTGACACATGTATGTTCATAACTATCTATATCTTTACTTTTAAGTAATCCAATGCTCTCATTGGCTTCCATGGGCACAAAACGTGCATGTGTTACACAGACATTCATGCAGATACATATATATATAATAAAAATAAATCTTTAAAAATATCCAATATTCTTATATTCTTAATTTTAAATTCATAATGTTTTATTAATATTATAAATATTTCAGAGCCATATTACAGTGACATGATTTAAAAGACTAAACCTGAATATAAATAATATAGGACTTGTAAATGATGTAATATTTAGATACAAATGAAAAAAACTAACAGAAAATTATACATTAGATAAATAATTTTGTCAGAAGTACCATAAATCAGTGTGATGCATAGGTTATATCTGTACACAAGACTGAAGAAAATAGATAGTTGATTAATTAACTGAGAACAGCTATTAGTATATTCTCTTAAAACATGTTTAGAACACCACTGGATTATTACACTAACCCTGGGGATCCCATTTATAATGGAAATGTATCCAAGTACAGTATGTTCGTCTAGGGTAAAAAGACCACCATTGAGAAAGAATGACTTGTCTATAAAGAATAAAAAGGTTTATCATGAGGTATAGTGGGCACAGCTGGAATGGTTTGGTCACACCCTTACAATGACTGGTGAGACATTGTGAGAATGTAATACAATACAACTTTATTCAATCTTAAGAATAATATGTTGACTAATATTTTAAATTGAGAAGAATCTTCAAAATGGGGGTTTTATTTAAAATAGGATACTGCCATGAATATGTGGTCTATGCTATCTTGGATATATATAGAGGGATCACCAAATATGAGGCATGCCCTGTCAGCTCGGTAAAGGTATCTGTTAACAGTCTCAGTATTTTCCATGATGCCCACTAAGAATTTGTGAGTACAGAACAGCAAGAATCCATTTCTAGTAGATCACAGTTGGCATGAGTAGTGACAGCATTGTTCTGCTCACTGTAAATGTGGATGTCACAAAACAGATTCCATAGCTTCATTGCACAATAAAATCAGCTCTTGAATTTCAGAACCATTCAAATATCCAGATTTCCAGACATCAACCAAGGTCTACTGAAAAATACCTTAGTCCAGAAATCTCTTTATGAAAACTTAGCTCAAATGACTCAATATGGCCAAGTTAATACAGACTTGAAGCTACTATTTATCAGCAAATGACCCACTATAAATATTTGCATCTGTGACTTTAGAAAGCTAGATGATTAGGAATAAACATGCATATACGCCCTTGAATATATGGGCTCATTTTGCTTTTGTTTATGTATGCATGTTTATCCATGCATGCAACAGTCATGAGTGCCACATGAGTGAAATTATCTGTGCATCTCATCCCACTGTGCAGATTTATGTATGTTTCAGACTCCTGACTTGTATGGACTGGATGAATCATGCTACCTGTTAGAGTATGAAAGAGCAAACATTAGTAAAACTGATAATACGCCTTGTGGTGGTAACTCAACCAAAGCCAGCACATCTGTCACAGAGAAGCAACCTGCCAGCTTTTCACCAGGGGAAATGCAATTGAATGATAATGTACCATACATAAAGACACTTCAATAATGCTTTCCACCTATTGAAATTCTCCTGGTTGGAAACATGCGCACAGATGGGACAAATGCAAAGTCACATAATATAAACAGGCCTAAAAGCAAGTGTCAGGCATAGAATTCAGAACTAAGGGGACAAGATTGAATACAACATAGTCCCTACACTCTTGGTCTTCCCAGTACAGTAGGAAACATATGGAGTGTTGTATTTGGAAGTGTGTTGGTCTGAATAAAAATATCCTCCAAAGACCCATAGGGAATGACACTATCAGGAGGTGTTCCCTTGCTGGAGTAGGTGTGGACTTGTTGGAGTAAGTGTGTGACTGGGGATTGATTTTAAGGTTTCAGAAGCTCAAGCTAGATCTAGTTGTTCTCTGTCACTTCCTGCTGCCTGTGGATCCAGATGTAGAACTCTCAGCTACCTCTCCAGTACCATGTCTGCCTGCATGCAACCATGCTTCCTGCCATAGTGATAATGGACTAAATCTTGAAACCATGAGCCAGCTCCAATTAAGTTTTCTCCTTTATAAATGTTTCCATGGTCATGATGTCTCTTCATAACAATAGAAACCCTAAGGCAGGAAATAACAAATGAAGCTGAAGCAGAAACAGAGCTAACTTCATAGAGTCTTCTCCAATGAGATATATTAAGAAGTTTAACCTTTACATGGCAATTGGGAGGAGTGGCGAGTGTAGAAACTTTTCAGAACAATTAGTGTAGTTTGCATCTTACACAGAACACTTGAAGTGCAAAGGATATAGCCTGTATTGCACAGACAAAGTCCTGGGTTTAATCCTTTGCCCTGCATAAACTGAATTTCTTGAGCACTGTAAAGGGAAGTTTCTGTCCTGCCTGGTCCTGTAGCCGTTCAGTCCCAAATAAACACACAGAGACTTATATTAATTATATAAACTGTTTGGCCTGTTGCTAAGGTTTATGACTAACTAACTCTTATGCTTAAATTAACCCATAATTCTTGTCTATGTTTAGCCACATGGCTTGATACATTTTCTCAGTCCAGCATTCACATCTTACTTCCTCTGTTTCTAACTGGTGACTCCATCTCTGCCTTTCCTCTTCCCAGTCTTCTCCCAGTCTTGTCACCCTGCCCACACTTCCTGCCTGGCTACTGGACAACCAGTGTTTTATTAAACCAATAGGAATGACAAATCTTTACAGTGTAAAGAGTATTACCCCACAGCAGAGCACACTTGTAACACCAGCACTCTAAAAAGAAGGAGACTTGGAAGTTCAAGATCATTTTAGACTAAGCTATATTATGAGAAACACCTATATTTAAAAAGAAAGATAAGAAAACATCTTAACAACAAGAGAAAATGCACTGGGCTATGCTTTAGAAACAGAAGACCAGCCATGATGTATGAAATAACATGATTAAGAAATAGATGTCTTTGTTCCCTTGACTACATGGGCTATGTTTATGTGTCATCTATGCATACTATAGATATGTTCCCAAGTAAAGATGGTGCATTAGGCCACTTCTGGATTAACAGATAGTATCTCACCATTTATATTCAATCTGAATTCAGTGACTTCACCTTGGTGATTTAAAATTTGTGTGTCACAAGATATTTGCCAATGCTACAGAATCTGCTTCAAAAAGATACAGGATAAAGTCTTATCTGCATACTTATTGATGTCAAATATATTTTTGTGCTTCCCATAGTATAAAATAAAACACTTACAAAAGCCTAACTCCAAGGACTAATTCATTGGGAAAGGATATCTCATGAAGAAAGAGCTTTACTGATCAAAACCATTATTGTTCATAAATATATTTGCTTACAAAATAATTTCATATTGTTCTTCTATTTACATTTCTTCTTTTGTAAAAGAAATATAATTATGTTTTAGAGACAAAGAAGGAAAGTTTAGCAGAGAAATTGAAATTTTGAGAAAAGTGAATGAGACATCCATATAAGACATTACATAAAATATCAGGAAACCCTGTCCTGAAAAACCAAAACCAAAGGGAAAAAAAAAAAGGTCAAGTTACATAGTAAGTACCAATAAAATTTAGCTATTATTAAAAAAATATTTTATTGTGAAAACTCTTCTGTACTCAGGTCTAAGAGGCTTAACTGTATTTCCTGGGTAATGGATACTGAGCTCAAAAAGCTGAAAGGAAGTGACTGAGCCCTGGCACAAATGATAGGATACTGATTAACAGATAGAATTGGTTTTTACTTCTCTCCCAAGAGATGTCCACATTGCATGCTCAAGCTTACTATTTATTAATACATCTGGAAATATATACAGTACACCCGATACTGGTTCTGAAATGGAGAAACAAAAGCAAAACAATTACCTTTGTTTCCATGAGAAAATATGAAAGTAAACCATTAAGTACATAATAAGTTTAGGTGACTATAAGAGCTGTCAAGTAGAAAATATCTATCTGAAATAAGGACTGACAAGGGTGCTGTTGTCTTAGGTAAGATGTTCCTCAGAGGCTTTTCAACCGTCTCAAGGAAGAGTGAGTGTATTGGAGAGAACACTCTGAAAAAAGAAGACAGTTACTGCAAAGGTTCTGAGCTACCAGATGATTTAGTATCTTAAAAAAATTTATGGAAAGCACAGTAAGTGCAGTAAAATGAGCATGGGTGAATGAGTGGACAAAGGAAAAAAACCAGAAAGCACATGTCAGAAGCTAGATTACAGAAGCATAATCAGGTCAAGTTGTAGCATCCACTATTGAAATGTGTGCACGGCAGTAATAAGCATGGACTGATTTGAGTAATGGGGGGTTCTCCTCTAACGTTGTCAATGTTTTCCTGGTAAGCTAATAGAATTTTTCCACTACAATTCAGAGGTTGGTTAATCTACATGACTTACATTAATCTCTCAGTTCTGTTTTGTATTGAGTGTATGTGTGTGTGTGTGTGTGTGTGTGTGTGTGTGTGTGTGTGTGTGTAGGTCTATGTGTGAAGATGTCTTTCTGTATGCTGTGAATGTGTTTCTCTGACTGATTGATAAATAAAATGCTGATTGGTCAGTAGCTGGGCAGGAAGTATAGTATAGGCAGGATAAGCAGAGAGGAGAATACTGGGAAGTGGAAGGCTGAGTTGAAAGACATTGCCAGCCACCACCATGAGAAGCTTGATGTACAGATACCCATAAGCCATGAGCCACGTGGCAAGATAAAGATTTATAGAAAAGTGTTAATTTAAGATGTAAGTCTAGCTAGCAAGAAACCTGCCATGGCCATACAGTTTATAAGTACTATAAGTCTCTGTGTGTTTACTTGGATCTGAGTGGCTGTGGGCCCAAGCAGGACTGGAGAAAACTCCAGCAACAGAACTTCCATGCATATATGCTATCATGTTTTTTTTTTTTTTTTTTTTTTTTTTTTTTTTTTTTTTTTTTTTTTTTTTTTTTGTGGAGGTCAAAGAATAACTTTCAGGAGTTGGTTATCTCCTACCAATGGGTTCTGAGGATTGAACTCAGGTTATCAAGATAGTGACAGTGCCTTTATTACATCTTACTGGCTGGAGTAAACAGTTTTAGCTAATGAATTAACTTTTATTTAGAATGTTACTACTATGTTCAAGTCATTGGGTTAAACTCTGAAAGAAATCAGTGATCTAGACAAGAAAAATTGATGTTTTGAGGCACTGACAACTCAATAGTAAATGCATGTATTATCATAAAAATACAGTCCAGAGTGAAAAGTGCTATATGTACAAAACATTCAGAGAACACTTGCATGATTCTGTGGCCATTCTTGCTCATAACTACCCTGGTGCTGGCCATTTTAAAATGCAGTTCTGTGGTACACAGGGTGACAGACATCTGTGAGTGAATACAGAATGCAGCATTTTTTATTTTGCCAAGTCTGGAGAAAATAGCAATAAAGACAGGAAAACATTATTTTGTTGTTGTCTTTAACTAAACTCAATAATTTGAATAATATTCCCCTAAATGAGGCTGGGGAACTTCCTCTGAGAAGTCTAAAGCCCTTTGCTGATGCTTTTCCATTAATTCTCCCTGTATCTGGAACTTGGCACCTGAAGCACAATGCATTATGCATAACCAAAGTACACTTTGCACAGAGAAAGAATTGCGTTTCAATGTCTCCCTAGTGCTTAACTTCAAAATACCAGCAGGTCTGACATCAGGACTGTGCCTTTACCCATGCTCTTGATATTGAAGTCATCCTAAGTGGCACATATAATCAAGATTTTTTATATGCAATATAAATATAAATACAGGCACACTTACAAAGAGAGAGAACAAGACAGAGATAGACAGATGGAAACAAGATTTTACTTGGCACCCATGGGCAAAAGATTATATCTCCAATCTTATATTACATTAAAGGATAGAACTGTAGGCAGTATCTAACCTAACAGCACTGTTTGTGAAGTTCTGTGAAAACCCTGAGTGCTTAAAAGCTAAGTTTATATCTGAGATGACTCTGTTTACAAAACAAGCATGAGGATCTGAGTTCAGATCCCATCCACATAAAAAACCTTCAGTTTCATGTTTGTAATCCCATTACTGGGAGAAGGGAGCCAGGAAGATTCTAGTAGATTACAAGTCGGACAGTCTGAATTAGTTGATAAGCTCTGCATTCAATGAGACTTTCTTTCACAAAGTAAGATTGAGAGTGATTGAGAAAGACACCCAATATCAACCTCTTGCCTGAATAGTAAACATACATGTCTATGTGTGCATGTCAACTATGTACACAGACATGTATACAAGCACAGGAACATATATACACACAATTATACCACACATATACACAAAAAGCATAGGGATGGAATATATGAGCAAGTAAATTTTGATACAAATATCATGTGCTTAGATAGTTGATATTTTAAAGACCGAAAATAAGATTAAGAGAAGCTGTATATTTCAAATTAGAAGAAATAAATGCTTTTCAAAATGGAAGTACTTCACAATGTAAAATAGAAAAGGCTAGAATGGATGATTTAGTCTCTAAGTGCTTCTTGGAATTCAAAGACAGTAGAGATCAATGTCATCTGAAACGATGAGAAGATATTTATGATGAACAATAGATTTGAACTGATCTTTGAAGATTGCAAAAGGTTCAAAGGGGCTGTTGCAATACCTTTCCAGGGAGAGAGATGTTGTCTGAAATGTAGACAATCTTAAATCTGAGAGTAGTCATAAGACATCCATTCTCTGTGATGATAGAGGACGATTCAACAACATGCAAATTATTTCCTGTTCCTAAGAAGTCCCTAAACAGTGGTGTCAGTTCACTGATCTTGTAGGCTCCTTGCCTACTTCTCATGTACACTCCTTTTTGGTACTTTTTCTTCCCACATTGAATTTTCTTTGTCCCATATATGGTGGTATTTTTTTTTTTTGTACTGAAATGTGATTTTAATTGTATGTTAATAAATAAAGTTGCCGGGGGTCAGAGCTATTAGAGCCATAGCAAGAGCATGGCGGTGGTGGTGCACACCTTTAATCCCAGCACTTGGTAGGCAGAGCTAGGTAGATCTCTGTGTGTTCAGGGATACAGCCAGCATTGGAGACACACGCCTTTAATCTCAATACCAACTATAGAAGACCTGGAAGTCTCTACAGACAAGCAGTGACGAGACAGTCATGTGTTTGGGTTTACCACTAATGAGAAGGCAGAACAGAAAGACTATGTAAAGACAAACATATAGGAAGTAGCTCTCTTTCAGAGATGTCTCTTGGCTGAAGAGGCTAGCTGTAGGGTAAGGCTCTTAGCTCTGATCTCTTGGCTTTCTTCTTTGCATTGGTTCTGTTTTTCTTATTTAATAAGATGGTTGGTTACATCTACACCCATACTTCTTCACACACACTCTGCCCCTTTTGTCATCATACCTGTGTCTTCTTCCTGTTTCTTCACCTTAATGATTCACTTAAGTCCACAGATACATGATGTAATCTTCAGTGCTTCACTTCCCAAACACCTGTAGCCTCTATTCCTCATACTGTGTTGCCTTACCCAGCCTTAATATAAGGCTGTAGCAGCGTCCTTGCTGTTGTTCCCTTTGGGGGTGGAGGCCAAGTAGATGCAGAGTCAAACCACACAGACACCGGGAGAATGTGGAAACAACAAGCTCAGTTTATTCAGGAAGAGGCAAGCCTTATATAGCCTCCACCCCACCCTGGGGGGAGGTCTGATGAATATGCATCAGCTGGTGTGACATGGCTGCCTCTCATTGGTCCAGGTCATCTCCAGATCGTGTTTCAGCAGCTGTTGCTAAGACCATCAGGCAGACCCAGACTGGCTCTCAGAAAAGTATCTTTTATACTGGTTTGAGCGTCTGGCCCTCAAGCCCGTTAGGGATGAGTCATCCCACACAAGGCAAGGTGCAAAGCCTTACACAATTCAATATGCCATATTTTGTCAAAGGGAGTCATGTCAATGTCAATGTCCATGGGGGCGTGCCCTATTCTGAATAGAAATGGAGGAAGAGTGGATGGGAGGGAGTAGGATGGAAAGAGGTTCAGTTAACTTGGATTGGGATGTAAAATAAATACAATTTTTTAAAAAGACATAATAAAAACAAATTTCTTGCAAACTGAAACAAAAAGTATTATATATATATGTATGAATATAGTATAAGAAACCATCACAACTTAAGACAATGAGCATCTCATTTCCTAGCCCCTCCACAAGCGTGTCTTATTATATACTTTCAATTCACTGTTAGACAAAATACTTAAGGCTGCATGTCAGTAACTTCACATTAGTGTTGTGAGAACGTGAGCAGTTCCATCTCATGTAAGACAGAAAAAAACAATACTTATACATGGAATTATTCTAGGGACTGAACAGTTTGTATAAAGCACCAATGCTTAGGCAGTTTCGAGACTATCTAATAAGTATTAGCTATGAACATTATAATGACTCCCTGCAAGCGAATAGTACTTAATATGTATATGTGTGTATGTTTATTTCCCAAGAGACCAAAGAGGAACATGTAATCTGTTATTTGAAGACTCATAAGAATTAGGCTTCCTGTATGTTATTCCCTCTTGTTATGTGATATTCATCCCTCCTTTTGACAGTATTTCCTATTATCCGTTTAAGAATCTTCCAAAGGGAAGAGATTGTGTCCCTAAAATCAGCTATCTTCTTTAAGTATAATTTTTTCCCTTACAAGAGTTGTGAAGAATCATATAATCATAGAAAAACTAGAGATCTGAAATGGTCCTTAGGGATTCATAGAGACCAACTGCTTCATTTTTCAGATGAAACTGATACTCAAAACATAAATACAAGTTTTCAAGATTACTTTCCCAATTAATATCAAACAAAATTGATGCTCTGATTTCTTCCGTCTCTCTTCATATATCTATATATCTTCCTGGGGATGCATCACTGTCAAACTCTTTTCATGAATGAAAATACATCTGCTCAATTTGAAAACAAAGCAGGTTATATTCAAACTATGATCAATCCAAACATTTGATTATTTTTTAATTTTTGAAGACCACCAATCAAATTCACCTTAATCTTTCCCTTATCTTAAATTTAGACAAGTTTTCCCCTGACTATAAAGTCTTGACTTTACTTTTCTTAGAACGTTAATTTGGAGGAGTTATAACTTTAAATTATTTCCCTGATCCTTTGAAAAACAAACTTCTTGGAGAATCTGAGAGCACGTGATCATTAAAATATATCCCATTCCCATCTCTCATTTTTTGTGGGAGGATAGGAGTCCTTATTAAGGAAAAATTAGCAAATACAGATGGCCTCACTTTGACCCAACTCCCCACCAATTTTCTGAAGCAATTTTCCACTCTCTTTTTACAATGTTAAAGAAAGACCAAGCCTTTAATTTTTTCTTCAGTAGAGCTGACCTTAATTTCCTGAAGATCTCTTTCTTCTGTCACAGTAGCCTGAGCAAGAACAACAAAATATGTATTGCCATTTTTAACAAGTGGCCATGCAATTTTATTTTGAAACCACATAGTTTAGGACAAAAGGTTGCTCTAGTATAGTTTGCCCTGTCTTTTGGGAAAGTGTATGCAAGTTAACTGGAAGCAGACCAAATATTGCCAATTCATTTGCATTTAAATTGTCCAAATGGCATTTGGTAGGAGCTATTTGATGTCCAAAGAGGCTTTGGAGGCTTTTAAACTTCAAAACAGAAGGTCAGAATTGATTAGCAGGAAAAGAGCCTCTGTACTCAGTGCAGAGTTGATTCCAAGCTCCTGAGCTCAGGGGCTAGGATCAGACTGAGCCCTCCAGAGAGGTGACTCACAGCAGCTCACTCCAGGAAGCAAAGCCATGCAGGATTGGAGAAGGAGGGTGGGCACTGTCTTGAACTATTACTTTTTCAGATGCCTTGCTGTAGCTACCCCTCCTTTTCCATGATTTCCTGAGGACATAGTGGAAAGGGATTAGCATACAGCTAATACTCCACTTTCCTCTTACGCAATATTTACATATGCTGAAACATCATTTTTAAACCCACTGACATGTCCAATATCCATGAAAACTGGAATTAAAAACAGTCATGCAACTGTGGTAACCCTTTCTTGTTAAAGTATCCTGCATTTAAAGTTGCAGTTCACCATGTTCTGATAGTTTTCTGAGCTCTGCATAATATGGAGGATTCCCTTTGCAACATGACTCCCTACCCACAGCTTATTTGGATAGTGTCTCTAGGCCTGGATGCCTGACCTCATTAGGAAGCTGTCCCTGAGCTTGGATGTCTAACATATCTGAAGTGTGACTCTGACACAATTCCTTGCAAATGCTCTCCCCCTGGTGCCCATATGATAATTTGCCAAACATAACTTAGGTGATGTGCCCGCTGCTGTCCCTATCCTACATATTTCCCTTACCGTGAAATAAAGTTGAGTTATTTCACTGAAGCTAACTCCTGGAAGGCTGTTTCTGCCATACTCACAGGCTGTACAAAGCCCTGCATGCTGCCTCTGTTCCCTTTGTCCTGGAGAACTGGAGGCCAATGGACTACAAGAAAAAAGGAGACCCCACACCTTCTTATAATTCCATTATTTGTGAGGCTAAAGGAAGGAGAATTGCTAGGAAAATGTCAATCTAGGTTATGTAACAAGGTCAAGGCTAGTCTGGGCTACAAACAACACTAGAAAGCATGCCTGATGTACTGTAGCTCAAATTACAGAATTAAAAAATGCTACATTAAGGAGAGTGAGAAATCTGAAAATGTTAGAGGAAATAGGAAATGGATAACATATTTATGCTTCATGTTTGGTAAGTGATATGTTACAGATGAAAAGCATGACAAAAGTGTGGGGATAGGAGATTATCAAACAGAACTCAGACATAAGGATACTGTTCTTGGGGGCATCAACATTAGCAACCATGGCAATAGGTAAGAAAGGATGCATAAAGTAGAATTTGTAAGTCAGACATTATGGGATTCTCTTCATACCAGATTAAAAACAGGACAGAGTCACACCTTGCTTTCTCAAACACGTTATCCAAATGACCACCACAGGCAGAGGAGGAGAGGCCAAATACACAGGTTCAAACTTAACCTTCCCATCATCAAAATCCTCTAAATTTCTTTAAGGTAGGGTGTATTTACCTGCTACCTACCCAGGTGTATGCATTTACTTTATCTGATCTTGCTTTATAGGCCAACAGTGATAAAATGGGTCTTGGGAATAATCTTGTTCAATTTCTTTGTTTTACTACTAAACACAATTTTGTTTAAAGATGAAAAATGAAGAGGTTTACCAATGTCACACAGCTATCTAATGACAAATATGGAATAGAATTAGGATTAAGACCTTTTAAGAAAGGGAATTAAGAACATGCTGAAATTAAGTACACTACATTTTAGAAAAGTGCTTTAACTTTCTTAATTAAATCATGAGTCAAAAATTGTAAATGCACATTATTAAAGGATTTTTTCCAAGATGCATTCAAGAGGTGCAAATAAATTGAATATAGACATCATTATTTACATTAACTCATCTAAAAGCCATAATGGGAGAAGAAATTTAAGAAGCAAATACACTAATATAAAATAAATAACATCTCCTTAAGTGAATAGTTTTTTCACTCCAGTGACTAGGAAGGAACATCAATATCTTATAAATAAATAGTACAGTGATAGTAGAAATGACATGAACAAAACATAGAATAGGAAAGAACTGGGCAAGGGGGAAGAGCACAGGTGGTAGAAGCAAGGATGAAGACACTTGTAAATGTTGCAGTTCATTGCAAATGACTCTATTTCATTCCCTTGTTTCATCATCTGGGTTGCTGGATTCAAACCCAACACAAACTCACCATTTGTGACACCACTCCTGACTGGCTGGTGTCACAGGAAATGAATGAACTATTTGGATTATCTGACTTCTTCAATAGTACCACAAAACACAAAGGAAAGATGAATCTGGAAAGAAATTATCATAACTCTTCATATGAGGACACACGCTCAATCTTCTTCCTACTCCTGTATCTCTTTCTTTCTACAGACACACAGACACACTCACACACTCACACACACACCACATCTCTTTGTACTTAGAGATATCATTTAGAGCATGTGGAAGAGAAAACATTTTCTTGGGTTTAGTCAGGGTACAGGTATAATAATCAAGTTATATACATGCAAACGAAGATGCCGAAAGATGGTAGAAGGTAGCATCAAACTTTGTGAATTATTATTAAAAACTAAAAATGGTGATAGAGGAAGTTAGGCTTGAGCTTCCACTCTATGTTGTTTTTTGTTTATATTAATTTATTCACTCAGGAAATTAAATCTAGAATCTTCACTTCATATCATTGAATTCTGTTCTACTGCTTCTTTGAGCAATACTAAATCAGCAATGGAAAGCATTATTTTGTCCAGAGATTAGACAAAGCACGTACTTAAGACAAACTTATAACAGGACTGAAGAATTGCTCTGTGGTTAAGGACACTTGCTGCTCTTTCAGAGGAAGACTCAAATTTTAGCATCCATGAAGAGATGCTCCCAACTGTCTATAGCTGCAGCTCCAAGGAATTCAGCTCTTCATGCACTCAAGTGCTTATACCCACATGGAAGCACATAAGCCTATCCTTAAATAAAAATATTATTTTTTAAAAAAATCATATATATTCTATAATAGATAAACAATGTCAAAAGAAATATTGTCGATTTTGCTCTAGGTAGGTCTTCTTGCTTCGTGTTTTAACAGAATTTTTTGAGTGTGTGTTTGTGCATGTCTATGTCTGTATGTAGGCCTCTGTATGTATTTTTTGGCTGTTGTGAGTTGCTGATGTGGGTAATGGGAACCAAAGTCAGGTACTCTATAACAGCAACACATTTGCAACTTTTGAGGCATCTCTTTTGCCCTCTTGGACATATTTTACAGAAAAAACAAACAAACAAACAAATGGAAACTCTGAGGAAGGTAAGCAAATTGCACAGCATATACTAGTACCTCATAAATAAAGGACTTGGAACTGAATTTGTCTATATCCCAAGTTTATTTGTTGATGTGTGCCTATTTCCAACATTAAACACCTTAAGTTATTGAAATACCCTTTGCTGTTGTTTACGGTTTCCATTATGCTTGAAGTATTTTCCCTCATACCCACAACCTATTACCTATTCTAAATTCAAAACTATCCTTTGAGACTTCTTCCTATGTCTGTTTTAGCTGTAAAACTTTATCTGAATCTATATAAAGTGGAATACTATTTTTTCTCTTATTCCTTTTCTTTCTTTCTTTTTCTTTCTTTCTTCTTTCCTTCCTTCTTCCTTCCTTCCTTCTTTTCTTTTTTTCCTCCCTTTCCTTCCTTCCTTCCTTCTGTCTTTCCTTCCTTCATTCCTTCCTTCCTTCTGTCTTTCCTTCTTTCCTTGTTTCCTTCCTTCCTTCCTTCCTTCCTCCCTTCCTTCCTTTCTTCCTTCCTTTCTCTTTCCCTCTTCCTTTCATTTTTTGTTTATGAGCCAGTCTAATTATGTAGCCCTAACAGGCCTGGAACTCACTATGGATATCAGTCTATCAGGCTGTCCTTGAGCTCCCAGAGATCCACCTGCCTCTGCCTCTGTCTCCAAAGTACTAGATTTAAATGAGTGGACCACCTTGCCCAGACTAGGAAAAGTGTTTCTTGCCTTTGGAACTTTATAGTATTTTATATCTACATTTCTTATCTTATCTCATATTAAACCCAATACCATAACTCTTTACATAATTATACAATTCATATAATTTCAGGCTTCCTTTCAGACTGAGAACACTTACTTTTCTCCACTACAATATATTCTGAAATTTATATAAAGTAGCACTTGTTTAGACTATAGATAAAGCCTATGGGTTAGGTGCCATAGGCACTGTAAATTCCACTTCTATTACCTATGTGAAATCAACTGATGTGCTTCACTTTCTTAATACTTATAACAAGATATACAAATTTGACTTTTCTGGTCTTGGTTAGGCAGTCATATTTTTTGTGGTATAATGTGTATAAGACATTGGAAGGGTACAAGTGATTAAAGGAAGGGGAATGGTATGATTATATTTAAATTAGAAATTTCTAATTTAAAAAAGGTAGAGAAGGGTTTTCATCCCATTATCTGCTTGAGAATCAATTCAGTTGAATGGGGAAAACATATTTTATAACATATTAAGTGAGTGAGTAAAACAAATATTTGGTGTTAAGGAAGATACTCCAAAATAAAAAAGTTCCAATATAAATGAAGGTTTATTATCTTACACAAAACATTATCAAGAAAGTATTTCTTGTTGGGTGTTTTATCTCTAGTAAATGAAGTCATATAGGAATATGGGTTTCTCTGGCTTGTTTCTTCTTTCCTGTTCATTTTTTCCCTTTTAAATTGGTTCTTAGAATCAAACATGTTTCTGCTAGCAGGAAGAAGAAAATGTATAGTCAAGATTCACTGCTTTCGTCTAAGAGAGATGATGCCCCAGGCACATGCAGAATTTCTTCTAATTTCAGTGAAAATAATTTTTTTTTGTTTTTGTTTTTTGTTTTTGTTTTTCGAGACAGGGTTTCTCTGTGTAGCTTTGCGCCTTTTCCTGGAACTCACTTGGTAGCCCAGGCTGGACTCGAACTCATAGAGATCCGCCAGGCTCTGCCTCCCAAGTGCTGGGATTAAAGGTGTGCACCACCACCGCCTGGCTGGTGAAAATAATTTAATCTCCTCATTCAAACTCATATATGATGTTCTAAAAAAAAGAGAGCTAACAGTAGGAGGGCCAAGAGTCAACTTAAACTCTAGTACTGTAAAGAAAGAGTTAATGAATCTTCATGAAAAATGTGTAATTTCTAAGCATCAGTAACCACTAAGGCATGAAAACTCAGAGTACATCTGATAGATAGGTTTTGTGTAGGCAGAATGATCTAGATCAGTGCAGCTCAATAAGCATAATGAGGTTAATTGGCTTGGAGAAATGATAGGGTTATTTGTATATGCTAATTGTGGGTATCAGTGAATTTATGTATGATTTTGAGAGCAAGTGCAGCTGGAGAATACTGTACCATCAAAGCAGGTGATGTCATGCTCCTTTAATAGCAACTTCAAAAAATTCTTTCAGTCATCTACAGTAGAAAGGCTCATTGTTTATTGGTTTGTATTTCCTCTCTTAGCTGCATGGTACCTGATAACACAGGTTATTAATAGATTGGTTATTCACATGACACTTATTTTGAGGGAGGTGGGAGAAAGATTAAGAATGCTTGGGTTAAGTACTAATGAGAGGTCCCTTATTAAGGAGTGGTAAGTGATACTAACACTTCCACTAGAAAAGTATAGCATATCTCACATGCAGACAAAGGAGTAGTCAAGACTACATCAGTAGGACCTCACACGTAGCCAATTTTGAAACAAACAGGAATATGGGACTGATATGATGCAGATGCCCTTTCCAAATGAATGTCAGATGTTTGGTAAGATAAACACAGGCAGCTAAGAGCAACTCTACATTCCACAGTGCTAAATGTAACTTGTTATTTCTTCTTTATTTCCAGTGAAGGAATATTTTTAGAAACTGCTTGGTAAATTTTAATTATTAATGAATGTAACAAAAATATTTATAAGAAAATAGTGATGAAGTAAATGAAAGAGCATTTAATTACTAGACATTGCAAGAGGCAGATAAACACAGTGAGGCTCTTAACAAGTAGATGGAGACAGAGTCTCAAACCTGAGTGTCAGATCTGCTGAGGACACACATTAGCCACACGGGGCTACTTCAATATTATTGTCACATGTAACTAGGGGGAAGGTGCTGTTTGTGTTAATTTTTACACCAATAGTGTTCTGTTTTTACAGTTCAGTTTAAAAACTATAGTTGAGACAACTTATCTACTGGAAATACTTTATGCCATAATGAGTTTCTCATGTTTAAGAATCATATATTAACAGTGAATCATAAATCATGTGGCAGATGGGGGTAGAAAGTTTTTAACATGTTATATCTTCTTTTATGATATTAATTCATCAACTTATATTTGGGAAAATATAGGCTTTTAACTGGAAAACTCCCTCTGACTGTGGCTCAAAAAAGAGGCTCTCATGGAATTCTCTAAAATGTGCATACAGATGGGGAGGAGATTTATCAATGGTACAGAGTGCTTACTACTATTGCAGAAGACCTGGGTTCCATTCCCAGCATCCTCATCAGGCAAGTCACAACCATCTGTAATTCAGTTTCAGGGAATCCCATGCTTACTTTTGGCATCCTCTAGTATCTACTCACACATGGTACACATAAACTCATATAGGCACATATATGAAGAAAATATATACATATATATATATATATATATATATATATCTGTGTGTGTATTCAAAATAATTAAAGTTTACTTATATAATGGAGTCTTTGAGACCATGGCACAGGTCATAAAACACTGCTTTATGCAATATGAAGTGATTCCTTCCAGTGTTATGATTCTCTTCCCAGTTCACAGCCACCACAACACCTCTGGAAACTGATCATTTTTCCACCACCCCATGAAGATAAACAATTAATATTTAAACATCTGTGGCTTACCACTTACAATCCCAACATGTATTTGTCTGTAGGACAGAATACCTATGACAAAATAATTCCAACAGTTGTCACTGGCATATGGAATTAGGACTGGACTGGACATCACTTTGTGATAGATTCTATGTTTTGAAAGGCTGAGATCTGAGTTTGGCAATACTTTCAAAATTTTAGCCAAATGCAAATGTGTCTTTGTATAGAAAAAGATAAAAATCAAAGTCAGTGATAACAAAGAAATAATGTTGAAGTCTTGCAGGTGCTTCTTCTAGTCTAATGATTTCTAAATCTGTCCAATATTGTCATCTGGGGATGTTCAAAGTTTTTAAAGCCTAAACCACTCCCAAGATCTACTAAAACCCAATGTCAGAGTATAGGATTTGGTACCAGAATTTTAAATCTCTCTTACTCTAATGTTCTGTGGGATGGCATTCTGTATGCTGTGAATATGTTGCTCTGATTGGTTGATAAGTAAAATGCTGATTGGCCAATAGCCAGGCAGGAAGTATATGTGGGATAAGCAGACAAGGAGAATTCTGAGAAGAGGAAGAGCTGAATCAGGAGTCATCAGCCAGACACAAAGGAAGCAAGATGACAAGGCAGAACTGAGAAAAGGTACCAAGCCACATGGCTAAACATAAATATGAATTATGGGTTAATTTAAATGTAAGAGCTAGTCAGTAATAAGTCTGAGCTAATGGCTGAGCAGTTATAAATAATATTAAGCCTCTGTGTGATTATATTATAAGCAGGCCACAGGACTGCAAGGGACTGTTGAGACCAGAGAACCTTTCAGGCTACATTTGGTGCCCATTGTGGGGCCTGAACACCAGCCAGCCGGGACATAGAAAAATTTCCAACTATGTTTGGCATACCAATGTGAGGCTCTCGAATTTTCATAAAGCCTAAAAAAGTTTAAAAAGGGCTTATAAACATACACAGTAATGGAACCAAAAATAGCTTTCTACTTCATGACACATGTGGGTTGAGATACAGAGATGCCAAGGTACAGAGATGCCATAGCATGAGAATTTGAGCTACAGTATGGAGGGTCCACAGCATATGGGCTTGATTACAGCATGGCAGATTCCTATCACTGCAAGCTGTGCAGCATTGTGAGTGGTGGATATAGCATTTGTTAGTACAGAAAAAAAGAAAGAAAAAGGTTTTGGGTTATATGCTGCTGGATGAAAGCACAGACCCACTGCTTCACAGAGTCAGCAATGAACATGGTTACCCCATAGCTGGCAGTAAACGTAGTTCTTCCATGTTGGAAAGCTGAAGTGGGTGGTTCCAGCAGCCAAAGCTGCCATTTCAATCCTGGTAATACTGCAGTTTAAATCAATAGATTCACAATAAAACAGATTCAGATTAAATAAACCTCTAAATGGTTTACAATATGTATAAAAATATACATAGGCTTGGAAGACAGAGGAAAAGAAATATAGACGGTTATATAAAGAAATTGAAAGTTTTAAAAAAAAGAAGTCTTTAAAGAGAAAATAAAAGTAATATAAAAATTAAGCCATGTAAAGATGGAAATCACACAGAGAGTCTGGATTATATTATCTTTAGAATTTTTAACTACAGAGAGACATTTAATTGTAAAGGTTGCTCAATTAAACCAATATGCATATTTTAAAAGTATCTTGACTTCAAAATTTGGATCTAAGGATATGTTGCTTTGGAAAGTAGGCTCTGTTTTTGTTTCCATAGGAGACAAAAGGCTATGGATTTGTTCCAGGTTAAGATGACTCAGATTTGATCAAGCCAGACCTACTGAACCTTAACAGATGGTACTGATCAACAAAGATTATAGCTGATCTTCCAAGGACTTGACCATTATCTTGAATTTTCTCAAGATCCTCATAAGATAACCAAAGCCTACTATCAGCAGTAAGTAGCCTAGAACACTACACCCACATTCCCAAAAAAAATAAATTATGAATGTTTGTCTTTGCTTAGGTTGTTGGTTACAAATTATTACTGGTCATAGTCAATATCCTTCTAAAAGAAAAAATGGGGATATAATATAAAAATATAGGATGTTGACATGATAAAATAAAAGGGTGGATTATTAAAGCTACTTTTAAAGAGCAACAACTTGTTTAAAATATTTTACATTGGTATGGATTTTGGTATATTGATACAAATTTAAAGTTAATTTTGTTATATTATATCTATATCTCTATTCTTCTTTAAGGTATTATGTAACTCGTTTAAATTGTAGTGGATAATGAAGGAACAGATTAATAATTGGTCATCTATGATAATCACACTTGTAGTCATGTTAGTTAAGTTTTCTGGATATACATAGATATAATTTTAGGTAGGTAGGTGATCTTCAAACACTTCAAAGACCTACAGAATATGGCATTTAAAGTGTTTTAAGAACTTAGACTTTTCTGGACAATGAGACATGTCTGCACCTGCCAACACCAAATACTTCAAGGAAGATGATGGGCATTGAAGAAACTCATTACAGAGTTTGCTTTCTTTGGGGCAAAGTTTGACACTGGGGGGGAAAATTGCCCTTGCATCTACTGATGGCAGTATGTTGTATAAATTGGAAATGCGGGACTCATAGGAAGGTGACCACTGAACTTTGCAAGGAAAGATGGTCCTTCAGGTTCCTGCTTTGCAGAGGATACTGCCAGACACTCTACAGGACACAGGAAAAATGACTGAGAGACTCTAGACCTATAGGCTGAAGATGGATGCCTCAATGTTGCAGAGGAACTTTGGATGACTATCCAGGTAGCTAGCTGTCTCTGTCATTCTAGATTTTTGGAAGTTGCTTATAATGCTCTTCCTGTTTACTTAGGTAATATTATGTCCTTCTGAGGTCTTTGATGTAGGTGAAGACTAGATAGTTATAATTTTCATTAGTTATGATAAAAGATAAATTAGATATGACACTTTAGACTCACGAATATAGGATACATAGAATATTTTCTTTAATTTTGCCAAATACAAATAGACTAGATATTATAACTGTAATTCTTGCTTGGTAACTGTTTTGTTATATGTAATTTAACTATGTTAAAGTTAAAATCTTCCTTTTTGATTAGACAAAAAAGGGGAAATGTTGTGGGATGCTGTTTTTTATGCTGTGAATATGTGTTGCTCTGATTGGTTGATAAATAAAACACTGATTGGCTAGTAGCCAGGCAAGAAGTATAGGCAGGATAAGCAGACAAGGAGACAAGGAGAGCTGAGTCAGGAGTCATCAGCCAGGCAGATAGGAAGCAAGATGACAAGGCAGAACTGAGATAAGGTACCAAGCCACATGCCTAAACATAAATAAGAATTATAGGTTAATTTAAATATAAGAGCTAGTCAGTATAAGTCTGAGTTAATGGCTGAGCAGTTATAAGTAACACTAAGCCTTGGTGTGATTATTTTATAAGCAGGCTTGGTGGGACTGGAGAAAATTTCTGGCTAAAATAATGAGTAGAAAATTTGAAACCATTGTTCCTGTTAGTTTGTAATTGGGTTTTCAATATAACCCATCCATGTATTGTTATAATAAGATAACTTTACATTTGCAGTTCATTAAAATCAAGCAGTGTGTGCCTTATGCTGATATAGTTTATATCGAATAAAACATTGGTTTTTTGTTTTTTGTTTTTTTGTTTTTGTTTTTGTATGACCTGTGCTATGCTCTCAAGGACTCCATGACATAAGTAACCTTTAATTATTTTGGAAACAAATGAAGAAACAAGAGACCTTTGTCCATTACAGAATACAGGACAGCATCTCTTTACTAAAACTTATAAAATCAGAAGTTATTAGTAGAAGGAGAAATGTGTTCATCCTATAGATTTATCAAAATAAATTGGAACTGAAGGAGCATAAGAACATACTAAAATCATATTGATAAAAACAGGTCTGAAAAGTTACCAAGACGCAAGACTGAGAAGGGTACAAAACCCTCATGTGGGACTTCAAAAAGAAAATACTTAACATTGCACAGTGATGGCCTCATTGACTTGCTATCTAACTATTTCATGTGTACATCAAGGACCAACAGGCAGAGAACTCCTCAAGACGCTTCATCCCATGTTAGTTTCTGCTGTTTACTCTGCCTACTTAAATTGCTGTTCCTCTGTCTGTCTTTTTACTTCTGGACCTAGTCTTGCTATTCATGTAAACTCCTTCCACAGTACCTCATCTCTGATGTTCATCTCTGACACTGTGAGGTGATTCTATGGACATCTCAGCGGTAGCAGTAGCAGCAGCAGCAGCAGCAGTGTCTCCCTCAGATCACTACCCTGGATTCATTATCATATTCCTACAGAGACCATCTTTCATCTTTATCTCTTTGCCAGCTTTGCATATTGGGGGAGGAGAGTCATTTTAATATAGGAGTGTGCACACTGACAGGTACCTCATTCTCTATTGGGTGAGCTTACACCTATATGTTTATGTGTCAAACAGTTTGATTCAGTAATTTAAAAACAAATCAATGTTTTAAATATGAGTACATAAATTTGGGATGGAGATATATAGTATGATGCTGTGGGGTGTAATGGATGCATATGACCAGTATATTTTCTGAAATATGCAAAAATAAATATTAAAATGATTATGACCCCTGGTAGGTAGAACATGTTCCAGTATACAGCCCTACAACTATGCATATAAGCCAGCACAAATTAGTCCCAATGCATAACTTACAAAAAAAAGACATGAAATTAGGAGAGATTAGAAGGATTAGACTTGGACTGGGGGAAAGTTGGAGGAAGGAGCTGGGATAATATGATCAAAATGCATTGTGTCCATATGTGAAATTTCAAATAATTAATCAAATTATATTAAAAATTAAACTTCAGCAGATAGAATTTAGTTAAGTATTCAAAAAATTCTATGTTAGAAAATCCTCAAATGTACCTTTATTATTTTCCCACTCTTTATTTTTATCTTCAGGCTCTATTTACTGGACATTTATTAGATCTATGCACCATCTTTCTCATAAATCTTGTTAAATATGTCTTTTAAAAAAGTTTTTAGGTTAAATTTTGTTTCCATTATTTCTAAGGAAAAAAATTGAAAATTTGGGGACTACATTGAGTGTTTCAAGATTACCAATGCACAGATATTATAAAGAGAAAATGAGACATTCTTTTTTAAAATAAGACATTAAAAATATGTTATTTTGTCATACAGGAATTTGTTTACCTTAGAGTGTGAATAACAAAGAATCATATAAGAAAGTCAGTGCAGCTCATGACTCAGTTTCTTCAGTGCCAAATTAAGGATAACAGTGATTTTAAATGAAGTTAGAAGACTTTAGAGGAACCATGGCTTCCAGGTGCAAAATAAGATTAGCATGACAAGAAGCATAACAAATTGATCAAGCTGCTGGTTAGACACCAGAGTTCTCACAAAACATCATCTAGTAGCACTAAATGCCAATCAATGAGGATTAAATGGATTGAATTTTCCTTGGAGAAACGTGAGTTTTTAAAATGAAAAGGAAAGAATCTTGGATTAATGGCTACTTAAGCTTTTTCAGACACAATACTGAAGAAACCAGGCATTTGATAAACTGACTTTTAGAAGTACATGCATAGAGCTCAGAATCATGGAAACATAAAGTATAAAGAAGTGTAAAAGGAACTATGTGAAAAAATGTTAGTATTATGAAACTAAATTGTGAGTGTATCCAGAATACAAGGAAGAGAACCATTATTCAAGTTGTATTTTAGAGTTCAGATTTTATATAAAGGATTTTCAAAGGGATATACAGAAAAGGCATAATACTATAAAAAAAATGCCTACAGATATTTCCAGGGAGAATAGTGTATATGGGACAGATGTTTTATCTCTATATATCATATACTTAATGTAATTGTAATGACTTGTGTATACTTAGTGTGGTGGTATGAATGAGAAATATCCACTATATTCTCAGGCATTTGGACATTTGAATTCCAGTTAATGGTGATTTATAAGGGAGGTTATAAAACATTTAGGATGTGGGGCCTTGTTGGAGGATGTATATCATTGGAGGTTTACATTGTGGGTTCAGAGAGTCTTCCCACTTCCAGGTTGATGTCTCTGTTTCCTGGCTGTAGTTAAAGATATGAACTCTCAGATTCCTGTTCCTGCATCCTGCTGCGATGCCTCCCCTGTACTATGGGCTCTCCCTCTGAAACCATAAACCAAAATAAACTCTTTATTCCATATATCAACTTTGCGGTACTTTTTATCCCAGGAACTGGCAGCTGAACTTGGTAATGTAAGTGTCACCTATTAGTACTGATTTTGAAGTCATGTAGGGGTCGTGGAGGGCAGCTGAAGCTTAATACTGTAAAAGACCAGGAGTATCCATTGGTGGAGGTGCTTGGCAAGGGTAGAGAAAATACAGAATGGGTAGTACAGGAAAGTAGTTATAAATATCAGCTAAGGACATGTGATCAGTTGCAGAAAAGAGGATTACAATTGAGACGAGTGTTTCTGTAGTATTTTGTTAAGAATGCATTTGTACAGATGTTTGTATTTTCTTTCCTCAATTTCCTTATCATGTGATGTAATTTCAATTAAGAAAATATTAATGTTTGTCACATTTAACTTTGAGATGCTAAAAGAATATCCCTCAAGGGTCATTGTCCTTATAAATGTATAATGGATTTGCAATTGTATGAAGGATAGTTATAACATGTTGGGTGTAATTGTGACCTAATTAAATATAGAATGCTTTTGCAATTTTATTTGGGATAGCTGCATCATGTTTAGGTGTTATTATGACCTGGTTGTTTTCATTTGGAAATTAACACAATACATAGAAGATATGATTATGTCTCAAGTTCACAAGGAATGGACTTGTGATGGCTATTCTTAGTTGCTAACTTGACTACATCTGAAACTAAAACACAAAATGCTGGAAACACCTGTGTGGAATTTTTGCTTAAATTGAAGCAGAAAGATCTACTTCTAATTCAGATATTTTAGGTAGATAGATAGATCTTTAATCCAGATGTTTTGAGCTGGGAAAAGATACACCTTTAATCCTGATTTTGAGGTGGGAAGACATACCTTTATTCTAGCTCTTTAATCCGAATCTAATCTGGGCCTTGCCCTCTGCTAGAATCCTATATAAGGACATAGAAGAAGGAAACTTTTGCTTCTTGCCTGCTTTCCCTTCTCTGGCTAGCAAGTTAATTCCTTCACTGGCTTTAGAGCCTTCTTTGGACTCCAGTGTATACTGTAGAGCAGCTGAGACATCTGGCTTTGTGGACAAAGCAAATACTGTATTCTTGGATTTTCTGTTCATAGCTAGCCATTGTTGGATTACCTGGACCACAGCTGGTAAGTCATTCTAATAAATTCCCTTTCTATATATATTTAAGGAATCATTCTATAAGTTCTGTAACTCTAGAGCAATGGTTCTCTGTAGATGAAATTCTAAACGGTCTTATTAAATAAGAAACACAGAGCCAAATGCAGAGTTAAAAGCCCCGAGATCAGAGCAGTATCCAAGAGCTAAGACCACCTTATCTTATGACTTCCTGCCATCCTTCCCCTGGGAGAGAGACCTTCTTCCTGTTTCTTGTCTTTTTATTGCTTTTCTGTTCTGCCTTCTCATTGGCTCTAAACCAAATCACATGACTTTCTCATCACTGCCTGTCTATACAGACCTCCAGGTCTCTATGGTTGGTACTGGAATTAAAGGTGTGCGTTACCATGCTGGCTGTGTTCTTGAACACACAAAGACTCTGCCTGCCATGTGATCGGATTAAGGTCATGTGCTACCACTGCTAGACTTCTGCTAAATGGATTGCTATTAGCTCTGATCCCCAGGCAACTTTATTTATTAACATACAAATAAAATCACATTTCAGCACCAATAAAGTATCACCATAGTTCTCAACCTTCCTAATGCTGTGGCCCTTTAATAGAGTTCCTCAGGTTGCGGTGATCCCAATCATAAAATAAATGTGTTACTTCATAACTGTAATATTGCTACTGTTATGAATTATAATGTTAATATGCGTTTTCCGATGGTCTCAGTCAACTCCTGTTAAAGGGTCCTGTAGGTTGAGAACCCCTGCTCTAGAAAATCCTGACTAATGCAGTAATCAATATATTTACATACATATAATGGCCTATCATAAAGAAAAGGGAGCCACAATGCTTATACAGACCCATTACTGTTACCTAGTGTTTAATCAAACTCAAAACACTATGCCTAATGTGGACCACAAAAGAATAGAATAATTTCAGTTGGTAAATTCACTGATTACATTTATTACACATTCCTTAACTAAAGATCTTTGTGTTTTACCAAGTATTTGAGGGGTCTTTAAGATGCCTTAGTAAGCAGTGATCTTATATTGGTTAATAAAGATAACAGAGGTACAGTGAGGTAGATGTATCTGTATACTTTCTTCAACTGTTTAGTGGGGGTGCTTGACCCCGTAGATACAATGTCAACCCAGATTTTCAACATGGGGCTCTCTTTACCTTTGTTATTTCTTCTCTGAATTGTTGACTTCTCTTCCTTTTGAGCTGACAGCATCACCAGGCTGTCAGCACCTGGTTCTTACATTAGTGATCTATAGCCACCATCTAAAAGTTTCTTCTTGCTCTTAACCTTGCATGTCCCTGCCTTAACTTTAGTCTTCATTCTCAATATCGAATTAATTCATTCTGAAAAATGTGTGCATTTATTGACTCTTGTGGGATGTTAGAAGGGGCACTCTGGAGATACCACATCAGCAAGATTAGCATATTTTCTGCCCCCTTGAAACTGAAAGTTTAAAAGGAAAGACAGATGATGAAACAATCCATTCCCATTAGTGTATTAAGCAATCTTGTGGGAAGGATAACAGAAGGGCTCCTGACATGTTATATTGGAGTCACAGAAGAGATTCTGATGCAGGTGGCAGTTAATATAAATGGGAAGAAAGATGAAAGTAAAGACAGCACAATTGGTGTTCAAGTAGAGAGAACAGCACATGCATGTGCTTAGAGGGGAAGGGAGTCAAGTGTCTTCAAGGGAAAGAAGGAAAGGATGTGAAGCAGGGTAAATCATTCAGCTAGAGCCTTTACTAAGAAAGAAGTTAGAGGGGTGGACAACTAGCCTATCTGTAAGAGCCTTGAAATCTGGGCTAAGACGTTCATAATCTGTTTCTAGTATAAGGAAAGCCCATTAAAGGGACTTAAGGGCCAGATAGGTGATGAGAAAAATCATTAGAAAAAATTATACTAATGGGTTAAGATAAAAAGAGCTGTCCCCCTTTCCTGCCCTGATAGTGGCAGCAATGAAGTGAGTCTTAACAAATCTGTGTGGATTGAGTTGTTGATCTATTATGGATGCTGGCAGAGTTGGCTACCTCTTTGGGTACCATTAATAGACAATTAATATGAGCCTGGCAGAGCGTTTCCATATCTGTTCTAGTGATAAGACTTGGAAGTCCAGGTAAGTGGCATCTCTGAACAATAATAATGCCCAAGTAAGGCCCACTATTCCTTGTATAAGCAAGCAAGCAATGACTCAGACAGTAACTGAAAACCAGACATTTTATATATCATTCCAAAGACCACTGAGGGTAAATACAATTCTAAAAAATGCCATCCATCATCCATCCAGGCAATTGTCTGCTTTGACAGCTTACAGAGGAACCAAGGACATATTGCTGGGAAACTTGTGGCTGCAGGGGTGGATTTTGTGCTCTGTGGCCTTACAGGTGGGTTTTAGATTGGGACTATCAATCAATTTCTCATCTGCAAAAGTACATTTGTCTAATAATCATTGAAGAGTCTTCCTAACTGGTTAACATTTCTAATGTATATGGAAAAGATTCTAAAAGCCATCATGAATTAGCTCCAGAGATTTCAAAATTAGTATTTGCAGATCTTATGATTCAAGGAGTGTGCTTTAATGCCAGCAACCCACCACCTGCTTTAATGAGAACAGCTCCATTATCTCAGCTAATGTATTGAGATACACTGATATATTGGATTAAGTAAGCAGTTTCCTTATTGGGGGAAGGATACTAAGAATTAGTCTGGTGAGAAACTAAGTGAAAGACCCAACTTTAACTACTTGTTTGATGTTTAATAAGTACCTTCTACTCTCTGAGACACTATCTCCTGGACTGAACATGAATAAACACTAGGGTTGCTTTCAAACTCAAGATTCTAATATATGTTTTAATAGCTAAATGAATGTAATCCAAATGTATACTAACTTCTCTTATGAAGTATCCTTTGGTGGGAGAAAATTTGGTCACATGTTTTATTTATGAAACACCCGTTTGTATTAAGATTTATTTAATCAATCGAACCTACATTTCCTTCATTATATCATTCTTGTCATTTCAAGCTAATTATAATAAACACGCTTAAATTTTTAGTCACTTGTTCTTTTTTTTGCATTAATCTTTTTTTTAAGTTTTATTTTGCAATACAATTCAGTTCTACATATCAGCCACGGATTCCCTTGTTCTCCCCCCCCCCCGCCCCCCTCACCTTTGTGAACATGTTTCCAAGGACTGGTCACGTATACATTTAGATTTCCATAAAACTTTAGACTCCAGTCCACCCCTTTATGAGTATGTTAAAATTAGTGTATTTTTAACCAAGTATTTACTCTATCATTTATTGCCTCACATTTTACTTGCAAGAAACTATAAAACAGACACAATTATTCATGTAGGGTTGTCTTTTATTATTGCAGAGGCCCACAATCAACAGAAATAGGCAGATATGCAAACAAAGCAATGGCCCAATAGTGGCAGTGACTGTGATGTCAGGTCAGAGTGGGGAGCTGGCAACCACAGCCACACAAGTAATAAACAGTAGAGGGAGAGGGGTTCCAGTCTTGTTGGATCATTGCCAAATGATTTTTTGTATATAAGATCACAATAGTAGATAGAATTTATTCGTTTTTTGTTCTGTGAAGGACATCAAATGCTATAAGAAGACATTAGATGGTCCTTGACTAGAGTCATTAAAAAACTAAATTACAGTGAAATAGTCCATAAATCAGCAAATGAGTGTGACTCACCATAGTGGCAAATGTGAAAAGAACTTATCATGAATGACAGACACCAGAACCAGGTTGAAATTTTACAGAATACCTATAGGGCTCATGCTAAGCATGCAAGGTACTTCCTTTTGGCATGTATGTTTTCCAGGAAAATAATGGAAGAGATTTCATTTCTAATCTCTAAAATCACTAGATTATCTGTGAGATCAGATGACTTGGTTTCAAATTCAGGATTTTCAGTACATTATGTGACCTTGGAGAGTCTATACCATCTTTGAAAGATATTTTACTAACTCCATATTAATGTTCTTTGTTTATGAAATTTTCATTCAACTATATAAAAAGACATGAATCATACCCTTCCATTCTTTGCCCCTCCAATTTTTTCCAACCCTCCCTGACATAATCTCTTCTTAACTTAGTGTATTTTTTTAATAACCCACTCAGTTCAATTAGTACTGCTTATGTATGTTTGATGTACAAGTTAACAACTGGAGAATGGCAATTATATCAGTATCTATACATTTTAAAAAAGAACAAGAACAAAAACTATCCCTCTGCTTGTCAGTTATCAACTTCCATTAGCTTCCCAGTCAGAAAGGGACCTAGAAAACTCCCCCAATCATATATGACAGAATTTTGGCTGGGTTGATCTTGTTCAGATCTCACATTAGTAATTACAACTCATGTGAGTCCATGAGTAAGATAGTTATGAAGTCCAGAAGTTTCCATTGTACAACATTTGTCCACATCCTCCAACTATTAAACTCTTTTCTCCTCCTCTTCTGTGACATTCCTGCGGTTTGGTGGGGGCAGTAACATTACCTTTCAGACTAAGTAAACAATCTATTATTCTCATCACTTTGCATAATTATGCATCTTAACATTGACTGCTACCCACTGAAGAGGAGAGGCACTTCACTGAGCAAGTCGGAATGCACTCAAATATATGGGTATAAATATAAATATTTATAATGTAATTTGAACATCTAGAAAAATAACAATAGCAGACTAATCTATGGACTCTGTTTTCTCCACGTAAGTTTTTTGCCAGTATGACTTGACTCCGTACCCCAGTAATGTAGTGTCAATTCTGTATTTGCAGTATGCACTTCATAGCTCTTTCTTTTTAGATATCCTTGGAAGCTTGGTATATATAAATGTGATAGGAATGCTATAATAATATACCACATTGAAGCCATGAAAGTATGTTTTCTCACTGTTTTGTAGGCCTTGTGTTTAAGATCAACATGGTAGAATGATTTATGCTATAAAGACTCTATTTAGAGGATAGGTGGTCTTTGCCTATCTTGGTTACTTTTCTATTTGTGTGATAAAACATCATCACCAAGGCAACTTACAGAAGAAATAGTTTAAGTTTATGGTTTCAGAGGGTCAGGGTCCATAATAACCAATAAGAGACATGGCTCAGGAACAGCTTTGAGCTCATACCTCATCCACAAACTGAAATCAGAAAATGAAACACAAAATTCCATAAACATTTTTAAAACCCAAAGCCCAATTCAGTGACATCCTTCCTTTGGTAAGGACAAAACTATTAAGCTTCCCAAACGTCTACCAACTAGAGGTCAAATATTCAAATATACTCAATTCATGGAGGACATCTCAGTGAAACTACCACAATGGCCTTCTCCTAAGGACTACGTTTTGATTGTGCCCATACCTACAACCAATTATTCTTCTAAAGATTTCTGGCATGTAGGGTAGGTGCCCGTTTTGATGACTGTAAACTTTATTACCTTTTTAAAGGCAGTGTCTGCCTCCAAATAAAGTTGCATTCTGTTGCTGTGGGATGTTCTGTATGGCAAATGTGTTGCTGATTGGTCAATAAATAAAACACTGATTGGCCATTAGCTAGGCAGGAAGTATAAGCGGGACAAGGAGGAGAATAAAGCTGGGAAGTGGAAGGCTGAGTCAGAGAGACACTGCCAGCCACCACGATGAGAAACAGCTTGTGAAGATGCCGGTAAGCCACGAGCCATGTGGCAAAGTATAGATTAAAGGAAATGGATTAATTTAAGCTGTAAGAACAGTTAGCAAGAAGCCTGCCACGGCCATACAGTTTGTAACCAATATAAGTCTCCGTGTTTACTTGATTGGGTCTGAGGCTGTGGGACTGGCAGGTGAGAGAGATTTGCCCTGACCATGGGCTAGGCTGGAATACTCAAGCTACATTCTGTAGTAATGGATGTTAAGATTTTGACATGCAATGTTCTGGGGGAGAACCATGATTTATCTCACAAGATAAGAACACAGCTTTGTACTGCATTCTGGTTATCACTATTTTTATGCCAAAAAAGGTTTCATTTAATGCAAAGGACAATGGTTTAGAAAAATGTGTTTTTTCTGACCACAGACGAAGAACAATGATAATGCCAAACCTCATCAAAGAAGTAATGATTTTGAGTAAACGTGATTTCAAGATTATTGATTAAGAAGTGAATCTATAGTATAAAATTACCTATACCTATAGTCATTGTCATGAGTGATTTTATGGACGATATGTTTAACCTCTTATAGAAAAGGTATGAAACAATTAATGTTTTAGTGTACAGAATAGGAGTAAAACTGCCTTATCATAATCTATATTGAATTGTTTGCATTTGGTGAAAGATGATACTTGAATTATTAAGTGTTTCATAGGCACATATGATGGATACATCATATACTATGCTACATACAGAAGTGGCTGTAAAGTTATGAATCTAAAATTTTGAATTTGAAGAAGAATTCAGATCAAGCTTGTCAAAGCAGAGTAGGGAAAAAAGGCAGAAATGTGCAATACATCATTACCTTCATAATCCTGTATAATTTTTATAGTAACTATCCTTTTTTCTGTTGTGTCTCTTGGCATTTGGGAAAAGATGTAATAGAACTCATTGTTCTCCAATCCTGTCTTCTATAACATTGTCCTATTTGACTGCTTTAATTCAAGCTACAGTCATAACTGTACAGGCTCCAACTTAACTGTGATGAGATAAGGCTGGTGTTAGGATCCCATCTTTCTCATCTCTATGCAATTGTTGAGACTGATTGCCATTTATGCTTGTAGATGGTGACAGAGTTGAGATAAGGGTGATTCAACAGGATTTGCCTGACAGAGACGAAAAATTGAAGTCCGTATTATGACAGAAAAGTCATTTCAGTTAGCAGATGAGGCCATGTCCATATGGTGGAGGTCAGGGAGTCAGTGAGAGAATAATGAACAGGTTTTGGAATTGTGGTTCTTGGATGAAAATGGTTCACTCAATGTTTATTTAGAGTTGGTATCTTTCTAAAGAAACTTGATATCATGCATCATGCTTAATCAAAAATGTAAGTCAATGGCACCACAATTTGACAGAGACTTTTATGTATTAAACATGTGTTAAACTTGAAGAATATTGGCATTCCCTCTTTGCTTTTTTTTTTTTTTAACACATCCTTAAGTAGCTTGTTTACATACAGAGTTCAACCTTGTTTCTTTTATTTTGAAGGACTGTGGTACTGGTATTTACTTTAAACTCATAATTTTCTTTTCCTCTATTGATATTTTGTGTAGTAACTATGTTTACATACCATGGAATTTGGAAAGATCTGTAGGTGAATCAGCAAAGAGTATTCTGAGATTTTCCTTGTTGTTAAGTTTTTTTTTTATTTAATTACAAATTTGTCTTTCAAATTGTTCAAAGTTGCTTGCAGTTTTAAAATATCTTCCCAAGACTAAATCAGTTTTCTGCATTCTCAATTTTGTAATTCTGTATTTTAAAACAACAGTAGAGCAAGTTTAATTAAGAACGGGATGAATTGATGCTAGCTGAGGAGGTGAGTCTGTGCTGTGGGAAGGATAAATTTATGATCTGCCATATGGTGAACATTCTAGTCAGTGCTGGTGATGGGAGACACTTGTTGGGTATAATTTACAATTACTTGTACTCAGTAGTTCAATAATAATTTACATAGAAACAGAAATAAAATAACTAAATAAAATACATATAAATAAAAACCTAGTTTATCTGTTCTTTTATCTATCAACAACTAACCAAAAGCCAGGCTTCATTTTGAGGAATTGTGCTGTTGTTCATTTGTTTTAAATTTGTCTCTTCTTCTCCAATGTTAGCTTTGTTCCTCCATCCTTAACTTTTAATACATACATTTCACTCTTCCTGAGCCGCTCTCTTTTTAATCACTCTCTGAATATTCCCCCACTACCTACTCTCTTCCTTCATCTCACAGGCCAGAGAGCTGTTTCTGACTGAAATTTCCTCCCTCTAGAATGGCAGGCAGCCCAAAGATTGCAGTCAGAACTTATGTCGGAGTGAGATAACAAGGAGTTGGAAGTATGCAGCTATTTTCTGCCATCATCAACAGAAAATACAAACAAGTACAATTACCTGCTTAATGATAATTCTCCTTGTATTCCTTTACTGAATGTGTCCTATGAGAAGGTAGGGAGTAGCTGAAAAGGGAGAGGGTTCTTGCTGATTTTCCTAAAGGGTGATAGACAACCAACAGACATCCTTTACTCTGTCTATAATCTGCCGTGAGGGCAAGAGCAGATTCAGCAGTTTTTGCAAAATTACCAGCACAGCAAGAAAGGCAGGCAAACAGATTGCTCAGACGTATAGACTTTTAATAACTGGATCTATCAAATCCCAGATTCACTGCTTGCTGGGAGACTTCAAAGTGGGGCTGTTTTTAAACAGGGGATTTCTCCAAATCAGAGAAAGTCCTCTACAATGTGGAGCAGTATGAGCCCCACTTTAGAAAACTCAGAAGGGCTGGCTTCGATGTCATCTCTAGGACTTCACTCCTCAATTTCTCTAAAGACTTGTGTAGATACCCTTTTCTTTGTCTTATCTATGAAGGAACCAACTGTATATATTAACTGACCATTTCCCTACACTTCCCATGCTTGTTCTGTGCCCAGAAGACTGGTTGTTATTTCTCACGTAGATGTGTCTCATGGTGGGTTTAGGCAATAGGTGGCATTGATAAGGAAATGTGATCCAGTAATACCTATCTGTCAGGTCTCTTCCTTTTAGATTATTGTGGTTCAACTATATAACACTATGGAAACCACTGGGACTATTAAGTGGACTGTTAACTTTGTTAATTATAATTTAAGAATCCAGATTCCTAAAACTGTTATTCAAGTTAATCACAGAATGCCTTGAGACTAAGGACATCAGTAGCATCATGTTTCTGGGAGGACTATAGTACTTCTCAGTTTCTCTGAACCATATTATTAAAAGTCATTACATTAAGTTCTTAACCTATTTTTAGTTTGGTATTTTGTATTTGGCCAATGAAACATAAAGGTACTTACTACTTGCCACTGAAGGCACAGATACAATGTATAAATAAATTTAAGTTTACATATCCATATAGAGACTTGAGGTGGTTATGTGCTTTACTCAAGGTCACAAGAAATCTGTTAGTTGAAGGAAAAATTAATCTTCTGCATCTGTGTATCTAACATAAAGTTCCAAGTGTATTCCATGGATCATAGCCCCATGGGTTAATATGTTTCTAAAGATAGAAATACATATACTTAGTACAAGTATCTCAGGGAGTCACAAAACACATTATTACTTTATAGGCTTTGAAAAATCCTGTAGTAGGGAAACTGGTTAAATGCAATTTTATTTAAACTAGAATTTGCTACACATATACTACAGAGCTTTTTCTCTTTCTTTCTTCTAACACCCAATTGCATCTCATAGATGTAATGGTCTGTGAAATCCTGATTGGATTTCTCTGCTCCCCTAAGCATACTTGAAAAACAGCCCCATTCTAATACTTGAAATTTTGTGTTCCTTCTTTCAACCCTCTGGAATGTGGTGGGTAGAATATCTCAGCCCACACTCAGTAATGGGATGTAATGTGATAGGGATTTTGATGCAATTTTGCTGGTGTTGGTTCCAATACTGAGTGTCCATATTGGTGAACACATATAGTTGAAACAACATTGATGAAAAGGGGTCTGTTTTGGGTATGTCTAAGGCATGCCTAAAAAAAAAATTTCTTCTGAAATCCACCTTCTTCTCCCATTTTGTGCATAGATGTCTTTCTGAACATGCCTGTGTGCACATGCTCTCATACACACAATGCACACTGCTCTTTTATAGTACTCTCTATTTCCTGTTTCTTTTTGTGCCACTTAGTCTTACTAATACAGCTTCTGCTATTAAGACAAGGGGAATGGAAAGGAAAGTTAGAAGTATTGAAAACATATATACGTCAACTTGTTCATATCTTGATATTCTATTTATTCTTCAACCTACATAAGGGAACTGAGGCTTATCACAGATTTTTTTATTTTATTTTATTATTTTTTTTAGTAGCTCAATGCTATAAGGCTAACATGTGTTCTAACAACTGACTGCCTTACTTATATTCACTTATTTAATTCTGATGTTATTTAGTAATGCCTGTTAGCTATGCAATTGCTACAGATACTGAGGGTAAAAAGGTTGTGTAAAAATGATCAATTTGCAGCAATTAAAATATGTCCATAAAACAAGGAGTCTAAACATCAGACAGTAGCTAATGTAGAGATGGCATATAAATAAAGGTAAATTTCATAGCAGGTCATTTAAAAATATCTACGTGTATGAAGTGGTTTGTGGGTGTGTATATGCATATATAGCGCATTGTTGTCTGTGAATGAGGGCATGTACTATAGTTTGTGTATAGAGGTCAGAGGAAAACATCAACTGTCTTCACATTTTCCCTTGGAGTCAGTAGCTAATGTTTCCTGCTGTGTATGTCTGGCCAGCTGGCCTGCAAGTTTCTGAGAACTCTTCTGTCTCCAGTTCTCATCTCCTTGTAGTAGTGTTTAGATTAGTTGTGGGATACCCACCTGTGTCTCCAAGGCTTCTGGGAATTTAAACCCAGTTCCAGATCCATGGATTGCAAGTGGTTTTTCACACTGAGCCATCTCCACAGTTCCCACAGCCTTTTTTTTTTTAATAAAAGAGTATTGACTGGGTATGTTAAGGTATGAGTCCTAGGCAATGGGGAAGAGTAGAAGCAAATGAAATTAGCAAGACTTGGCAAATGTGTTCAGGAAAAGATGATCTCTTTAATTTTTTTTTTTTTTTTAGCTCATTTAGGCTTTACCCAGCAGGTCTGCACAAAGAGGATGATTGGACACCACAGGCCCAAGTGTCTGAGATGGTTTGCATGTGGCTGTGCTGGGGGGAGGTCTTTTGCTCCACCCCTTTGCATTCTGATAAAAACCCTAGAGCTCACTGTGCACAAAACTTAAGTCCAAGTGGATCAAGGACCTCAATATAAATCCAGCTACTCTGAACCTGCTAGAAGAGAAAGTAGGAAGTAGTCTTGAACGCATTGGCATAGGAGATCACTTCCTAAATAGAACACCAGTAGCACAGACACTGAGAGAAAAAAATCAATCAATGGGACCTCTTGAAACTGAGAAGATTTTGTAGAGCAAAGGATATGGTCAACAAGGCAAAGTGACAGCCTACAGAATGGGAAAGATCTTCACCAACCACACATCTGACAGAGGACTGATATCCAGAAAATGTAAGGAACTCAAGAAATTAGACATCAAAATGCCCAATAGTCTAATTAAGAAATGGGCTATAGAACTAAACAGAGAATTCTCAACAGAGGAAACTTAAATGGCTCAAAGACATTTAAGGAATTGCTCAACATCCCTAATCATCAGGGAAATGCAAATCAAAACAACTCTGAGATACCACCTTATGCCTGTCAGAATGGCTAAGATCAAAAACACTGAAGACACCTTATGCTGGAGAGGATGTGGAGCTAGGGGAACTCTCCTCCACTGCTGGTGGGAATGCAAGCTTGTACAACCACTTTGGAAGTCAATATGGTGCTTTCTTAGAAAATTGGGAATCCATCTCCCCCAAGATCCAGCTATACCACTCTTGGGCATAAATCCAAGGAATGCTCAATCATACCACAAGAGCACTTGCTCAGCTATGTTCATATCAGCATTGTTTGTAATAGCCAAAACCTGGGAACAACCTAGATGCCATTCAACTGAAGAATGGATAAATAAAATGTGGTACATATACACAAGGGAATACTACTCAGCAGACAAAATCAATGACATCATGAGGTTTGCAGGCAAATTGATGGATCTAGAAAAAATCCTGAGAGAGGTAACCCAGACTCAGAAAGACAAACATGGTATGTACTCACTCATAGGAGGATACTAGATGTGGAACAAGGATGACTGGACTGCTACTCACATCACCAGGGAGGCTACCTGGAATACAGGACCCCAAGAAAGACACGGGGATCGCCCAATGACAGAGAAATGGAATGAGATTTACATGAACAACCTGGATGTGAGTGGGTGTAATGAAGGGCGAGGGTCGAGGGAAAAAGAGCTTGGGGGAGCGGGAGATCCTAGCTGGATCAACAACAGAGAGGGAGAACAAGGAACAGGAGACCATGGTAAATGAAGACCACATGAGAATAGGAAGAAGCAAAGTGCTAGAGAGGCCCACAGAAATCCACAAAGATACCCCCACAATAGACTGCTGGCAATGGTCTAGAGACAGCCCGAACTGACCTACTCTGGTGATGGGATGGCCAAACACCCTAATTGTCATGTTAGAAACCCCATCCAACGACTGAGGGAACTGGATGCAGAGATCCATGGCTAGTCCCTGGGTGGAGCTCCTGGAGTCTAATTAGTGAGAAAGAGGAGGGTTTATATGAGTGAGAATTGTTGAAACCAAGTTGGATAAAGCACAGGGACAAATAGTCAAACAAATGGAAACACATGAACTATGAACCAATGGCTGAGGGGCCCCCAACTGGATCAGGCCCTTTGAATGGGTGAGACAGTTGATTGGCTTGATCTGTTTGGGAGGCACCCAGGCAGTGGGACCGGGTCCTGTGTTCATTGCATGAGTCAGCTGTTTGAAACCTGGGGCTTATGCAGGGTCGCTTGGCTCGGCCTGGGAGGAGGGGACTGGACCTGCCTGGACTGAGTCTACCAGGTTGATCTCAGTCCTTGTGGGAGGCTTTGCCCTAGAGGAGGTGGAAATGGGGGGGTGGGCTGGGGGAAAGGGAGAGGGGCGGGAGGGGGGAGAACAAGGGAATCCATGGCTAATATGTAGAACCGAATTGTATTGTAAAGTAAAAAAAAAAAAAAAAAAAAGAATACTAAAGAAAAAAACCCTAGGGCAGATACAGTCAGATCCAGATGGATTAGGATCCAGGCCCTCTCAAGGCTATCCTATATTTTCTATCTTTTTCTCTCCCCTCTATCCTTCTAACTAATATTTCTTGCTGTTTCTACTCAAGAGTACCTTGGGGAAAATGTGGGGGTGAGGGATGGCCCCCACATTTTTTGAAAATAGAAAACAAAAAATCAAGAGAAGCAAGGAAGAAAATGAAGCTGTTATTGTAGACGTTGTTCTAGTAACACAGAGGCACAAATACCATTTCAAAGCTAGCAACTATTATACAAAATGCATTAAGGCAATCCAGCAAAGCAGGTTGCATGACAACTGTAGCGATCTGAGGTGTAATAAAGAGGACAGAGAATTCAAAACTTGGCCTGATATTAAAAGTAGAACAATAGAGGTGGTAGATATATACTTCTCTCATTAGCTTGGTCTCTTTGGTTGAAAGACCAAACATAGGAGCCTGAATTACATAAGCATTTGTCTTAAAACAATGAAAGCCTACTGGCTTTTTTTGAGACTTCAGCATGAACTTCAAACAAAAGGCCTGTCTCAGTGAATATTTTCTCATTGCTCTATATATCAACCTATAGAATTTTTGGTGTATGAAAAATGTCAGCAACACCCATATAACTGTCCACATCTCTCCCTGAAACTGTGTTGTTGGACAACTAAGTTTACAGGGAATAATACTAGTTTACTTTAACACCCCTAACAGGAAGTTTATGTCCTCTACTCCAGTTCCCCACGGGGGCTGTAAATTTGCTGGTTTAGCACTATTTCTCCCTATAGGTTGTGCAAGTCTCCCAGGAGTTCTTATCCAGAAAACTATCCCAAATTCTCCTCTGTATGCTAATTGATAATATACTTTTTAAAGGTAATGTTTCCATCTTGTGCTACTTGAATTGGATTCAGTGTAAGTTAAAATAAGGAATGGATACTGCTGAATATTTGCAGTTGACACAATACTAAAATAGGTGACATTCTCCAAAGTTCCTCAGAGAACTAAACCTTTGACCTCGAGATTCTATTACAAACCAAACAGAGTGTATTATGAAACTAACTAACTCATGAACTTCTAAAAATGGAATTTAGGGGAACAAAACAAATGTTTTGGAAAATCTATTGCATTTGTTCTTGTAATTACTCAGTTCAGATGCGTCCATTCATTCAACATTTAATTAGATTTCTTGTTTATAACACATTGAACTGGGTGCTATTGAAAGACAATGTGGCAGTACTGTTGTAACAGTATCATTAGAATGTCAGTTCTCTAAATGTAGACGTCAGGAGGAGTTAAGTGGCTACATCCTGCAACACACTGGAAGTTAGAAACTGAGATGGATTTGGTGATCCATCTCTCATTTATCGTTCAGTAGAGACAGTATCAACATTTATTTATAGTCCCATCTGATGCGGTATTATAGTAAGAAAATATAGCTGATGTCTCATATAGTGGGTTTTGATTAATGTTCTAGAAAATATTATATTATGCCAAATATAATGCTCTGAAAAAAATAATTGGGAGAATTCAAATTCTACTTCTTTATGTAAGGTGGTCTCTATTGTGAGTCTATTTTGCCTATCCATTGCAGGTATTAGAATTGAAATAAGTGAGTCTAAAAGTAATGGACAAATCCTCATTTTCCAAGCCTCTGCATGATAATTTGCAATGCCAGTTTCACAGAAACAAAGAGTGCTTGAGGGATTAAAGACATCCATAAATATTATACCAAAATTTCCCTACATCATGAGAGCAGGGTTATCAGGTGCTTATATTTACACACAAATCTTTGAAATCGCAGAAGTTCTGCATACAGTTACATGAGGACATAATAAATGTCTCAGTATTACCTCTTCGAATACATTCTTCTTGAAGGGCCTTGACTATGAGGCTTAGAAATTTGAACTTCATCCTGCAGGCAAATGTGAGCTTCCAGTGTGGCAGCAAAAAAGGAGGAGTAGCTTGGAGCAGTTACTTTGTAATGCCTGAGCAGTAGTAGATGCCTCTTTATTAAAATGGTAGCACTGTGTATCTATACATGGGATTTAATCACATTAGAAGCACATGAAGAAACACAGACATACATGCATGCACACACACACACACATACATACACACACACAAGCACAGACACACAGACACACGCAGAGAGATCAGACATAAATAAGAACTGAATATTTACAGGTGTCCTGGCATTAATATGATAGTGTTGGTGTTCTGGTTGGGACATAGCACTAGAGTTTCACAGCATGTCACCATTGTCAGCAAGAAATTAGAACAATCCTTGAGATCTTTATACTATAGTCACTCGTTGAAAATTTATTTCATAAAATATTTTTGACAAAGTTTAGATGGGGATATATCAGAGAAAGGGGCCATAGAGGAGATGGGAGGAAGAGATAGAGAGAGGGCAGATTCCTATTTCTACTTCACTTGTAGAATTTCTGAGTTTTGGCAGCAGAGTGAGTTGACATGAAGAAAGGGCAGAGGCAAAGTCTTTCTGTGGAAACTCATTCCTCTGTCTCTTCCATTATTACGTTAGCAAACATCCATTTTCTAACCCAAAACTTTTGACTTTGAGAAAAATTAAAAAAATGTATCACAGACACATAAAATATTTAAAAAAAATAAGTATTTTTATCATGTGTTCAAGTTTAGTACATCCACTGTGGGAGAACAGCCTAAAGTCAGAAGAAATGTGTAAATGCTAGATAGGGATAGGCTGTCTTTAGAAAACAGAGTATGAGTTCTTCTGACATTGAAGCTTTAGTGAGTCTTCACTAAGCTTTAATAGCATGTCAACATTAGTTAAAATTTCCAGATCCAGAACAAAATATAACCCAAGGCAGAGCGTGCAGCACAGAAGTATAACATATTTAAGCAAAGGAATTTCTAACACCTACATTTTTAAACCTATTTCTGGGATTGTAATAATTATTTAAGAGAATTTCTGATTAGTTCTTTAATTATCTTTATATATGTAATAATAAACTGGTTCTTTATTAACTCTATTTTACTCAGAGGAAATTGAGACATGGGGTGATTAAATGAGTGCCACTTACATCAGCCCTTAAGAAGATCAAATGAAAACTGAAACAACTCTGACCTCTGGAAGAAATGCCACGTTGGCCATTGTCTCAGTTAGGTTTCTGTCACTGTAGTAAACACCATGGCCCAAAGCAACTCAGGTAGTAAGTGTCTTATTTCACCATACAACTTACAGTCCATAATGAAAAGAAGTCAGGGCAGGAACTAAAGGCAGAAACAGACACAGAACTGAAAAAGAGAATGTACAGGGATGCTGCTTTCCTGCTTATTCTCCATAGCTCCTTCCTTATACACACCAGGACTACCTGCAGAGGGCTAGAGCTGTCTACAGTGGGCTGGACCTTCCATATCAATCATTAATTAAGAATATGCCCCCAAAGACTTGCATATAGTACAATCTGATGAAATTTTTTTTTCTCAGCTGAGAGTCATGCTTCCCAGATGACAAACCCTGCAGTTACTTTGATAAAAAAAAAAAAAAGCACAGTCGTGAGTCTTTGTGACTATACTCAATGGTTGCTATCAGAACAAACACCTTATACTGAATTATACATGAGAAAAAGACAAAGCTATATGTTCTCAGGAAACAAAGCGAATATATTTTTCTCAGTTTTGCAAATGGAGTTGTAACCAGTTGCATGAGGCTTTCATTTAGATGACAATCCAAGAATGTTAAAGTAACAGAAGTTTAACTATCAATAATTGCTAAACTTGAGGCTTATTGAAATCTGTAGTGTAGCACGAATCTTAACAGATCTTATTAACAAAATCAAACCTGGTGCCAGGTAATGGAGTGAATGCTGGAAGATCAGAGAAGCAGAACAAGCCACAGCTTCCTCACCTTGCCAGTTCCTCAGCTGATCCTATTTCCTCAGACTGGAAACCTCTGTGTCCTCACCCAAATGGGTCTCAGCTGAACTGCTTCTCGAAAGCCTGAAAGCTTAACCAGCTTTCCTGGTCTTCACGTCTTATATATCTTCCTGATTTCTGCCATCACTTCCAGGCTCACTTTTTGGGATTACAGATGTGAGTCACCATGCCTGGCTATTTCCAGTGTAGCTTTAAACTCACAGAGATCCCAATGGATTTCTGCCTCTCAAGTGATAGGATTAAAGATGTGTGTGACACCATTTTCTGGCCTCTATATCTAGTGGCTGTTCTGTTTTCTGACCCCAGATATGTTTATTAGGGTATACAATATTTGGGGGAACACAATATCACCACATTTTCCCTTTTTGTCTAAAATTTAAAAAAAACTTAAAACTAATACAAGAAAAACTATATCCAATAAGTATATACAATATATACAGTCAAGAATTACATTAACAATATCTAGTCCATTAATATTTGACAGATTCGGACAAAAATCCATATATATATACAATGTCCAGTCCAGTAACGTTTGATAAACTCAGACAAAAAAAATTTCATTACTTATCCTATATAAAATAAGTTCTTTTTTAAAAGTACATTCAATAATTGACATTTTTATCTTACTATATCCATATTCTCTCTTTTTTCTTTTCATAATAAATTCAATTATGTACCTTTTGTCATTTTTATATCTTCCCCTTTTTCTTTTTAGAGTATATTCAATGATCTACCCATTTATTCTATTATTTCTTTATCTTTTTTCCCAGACTAGATTCAATGATCTACCTCATATCTATATTCTCTTTTATCTTTATCTTTTTTTTAAACAAAAAACTCTGAATCTAATCCCCTTGTTCAGCTTTTTTCCTGGCCACTAACAATTAACAAGTTGTAACCAACCATCATAAACAATGACAATTATCCATAAGCCATTGAACAACCAAAAAGCACCCACCTCACCTCTTGGGTATATGGGCATAGTTTTCTTAACATTACTTCCTGCTTTCTAGGGGTGAAAACAGCTTTAGGGAATCCTGAAAAGAAAAATTTTTTGGTTAATTGTCAAGTCCTGGGAGAGGTAACTGTATCATTTGTTGTCCAGTCTCTGCATAATGGGAAAATGTAGGGCTTATCTGAAGTCCTTGCTTGAGTAGTCTATGAATCTGGATCATTTCAGCTAGCCATCTCGAAACTGTCCTGAACAGTTTGTAGTCTAAAGTTGATCTTTCCGTGGTGTTAATCAGCTTAATGGCTTTATGATAGTCCATGCAGAATCAACTTTGTGGGGTCCCGTTATCCTTTTGAAGATTTTTTTGTGTGTGTGCCTCCTCTATGGTTTGGAGCAATCACAGTCTGATAAATGTCTCTCGGAACCATGAATGTTCTTCCCTCGAAGAAAATATCTTCACAGCAATTTCTTCCTACAATTTGTCTTGCCAAACTTTTCCAAACTGACCTTTGCCGATGCTTTCTTGTAACATGATGGTCCTGGCAATTCTTCTCTGAACAAGCAGCAGTAAACCCTTCGTCCCAAGTAGCAGCATCAACACAGTCACCAACAGGATGAGAAGCAGCCAGCAAATTGGAGCAGCAGCCGCTGCCTCCATAGTCCCACAGATGCCACCATTTGTGGCTAGGCCCGGGCCACAGCTTCTCCTTAGCAAGGCTCCCAGGCTGGCCTCAAACTCGGGATCTTCCTGCCTCTGCCTCCTTCAGTAAATCCAACCATTGTGACACCACAACTGGCAAAGTATTGCTTGGGTTTGAACTGGGGCCCACAAGGCCACAGGCAAGCAGCTTTTGTGTGAATTCATACCACAAACGCTGGGCATCAGATGTAGTATGAATCTTAACAGGTTTTATTAATAAAATCAAACCTGGAGCCAGGTAATGGGGTGAAAGCTGGAAGATCAGAGAAGCAGAACAAGCCACAGCTTTCTCACCTTGCCAGTTCCTCAGCTGATCCTATTTCCTCAGACTGGATGCCTCTCAGGTGAACTGTGCTGCCCAAAAACCTAAAAGCTTAACCAGGCTCTAAGTTCCTGGTCCTCATGCCTTATATACCTTTCTGCTTTCTGCCATCACTTCCAGGGATTAAAGGCTAACTTTATGGGATTAAAGGTGTGAGTCACCATGCCTGGTTGTTTCCAGTGTGGCTTTAAACTCACAGAGATCCTGATGAATTTCTGCCTCCCAAGGGATAGGATTAAAGGTGTGTGTGCCACCATTTTCTGGCCTCTATATCTAGTGGCTGTTCTGTTTTCTGACCCCAGATACACAATATCACCACACTGTAGATTTTACTATAGATATCAAGCATATCCCTTTCCAAAAGATTCTCATTCCTCAGACATACAACACAGTATTAATTTTCCTATATTTTGACAAACAGTAGAGAATATGATTCCTGAAGATTTGCTACCTAGTTCACTGTTTGGATGTAGTTACAGTGTCAGGGGAAATGTTGTTTTCTTAATTGGGACTAAAGGGTTCAAAACAAAACAACAACAAAAAAACTGTGTTAAGTTCTGGATGGATTTGAAACTGGTTTGTAGTACTCATCAGTTTAACTCCATCAGTTAAAGACTTAAAAGTCATGAAGAAAATGAAGTCACAAAGAAAATGAAGCTAATTTGCAAGTTTTATAGACTTCTTGGATAGATCATGAGCACCCAGAACTCTGGGATAACCACCACCTTTAAGGGGGTTTGTGTTTTCCTTTGCATTAAGGTGTCCTATCAGGTATTCCTATTCCATCTCTTTTGCTATTGGTGTAAAGATGTCTATATGCACTTTCTGTAGTAGGAGTTGGATCTCTGTCCCTGTTCACAGTAATGGAAATAAATGAAGTATTGACTGTAAAAATGGTCACCCCAACTTCCTCTGCTCTTTGATGTATAGCAGATTCAGAGATCGACCATCAGGCAAGCAAAACAGGCTACATTGCAGAGATATTGAAACTTACTGCTATGGATAAAATCCATAAAGAAATGAAAATGTGCCTTCTGTTGCTGGGGATACAGAGACACTAAAGAAAACAACATTAAATCTGTGCTTTTATGCTCCTTTGTTTCTCATCCTATGGCTTCAAAACCACAGATTATTGTCCTAAATGTAAAGAAAAAAGAAAAAGATAAAGACTTAAAGAAAATCACAAGAGAGCACTGAGAATAGGCAAAGAATTTTAAACAACCAGAGAAATATCAAAGGAAAAATATAGATGGAATTGTGATTAAAATCAAGTGTTTTATTCACCAAAAGATGTTTTTTTAAAGTGTGTGTGTGTGTGTGTGTGTGTGTGTGTGTGTGTATGTGTGTGTGTAGACATCTTCAACTGCTTAAAAGGAATAGAAAGAGATCAGCCAATTTATAAATAATGACTTTTTTGATATTTGTCAAAGTAAGATATCAAGAAATAATCAGGAAATAATAGGAAAAATTGATATATTTTATTCTTAGTAAGAAATATAAAGTGACTAATGAACAAAAGAAAGCCAAATATCCATGCTGATATTATGGTGGTACAGTTAAAATACTCATGCACTGTTAGTGGGATAATTAAATAGACCAGACACTTTTTAGGTCAGTGATGGTGTCTACTAAAGACAAATATGTGAGTCACTGAGTGTACGATTCACATATAAGCCAGCAATTAGATACATATGTGTTTATGAAAACATATCTACCTATCTACTATCTGTTGGGAGCTGTGCAGCATATATCAGCTTATGGCTACCTGTCCAATGGGTTTTCTGGTAGCAAGGCACCTGTGGAAATGGACTCTCACTTGGCAAAGACCAGTAGTCCATGGGACAGTGTAGGAATTTGCAAAATTCGTGCAGCTTGCAGGCTCTTTTCTCTCTTATTACATTTGTGATTCTTTAGGCAGGTTTTAGTTTTAATTTATCAATCACACTTGCAATAGCTGTAATTTTCCCTGGAATTTCTGTTCTTTGCTGCGGGATGTCTTTCTGTATGCTGTGAATATGTGTTGCTCTAATTGGTTGCTCTGCATTAGCCTACTGCAAGGCAGCTTAGAGGCAGGCAGAAATCCAAGCAGATAGAAAGGAAGAGAAAGGAGAGGCAGAGAGACACCAGCCTATGGCCCAAGGAACAACTTGCCAGCAGAGCAGTAAGCCACAGAATATGTGGCAAAACACAGATTAATAGAAATGGGTTAATTTAAGTTATAAGAGCTAGCTAGCCATATATCATGCAATTGGTAATTAATATAAGCCTCTGAGTAATTATTTCATAGGCGGCTGTGGAACTGTGGGCTGGGTGGGACTGGGAAAAAACTGACTACAGTAATTCTTTTTTTTTCTTTTCAAATATGTTCCCTTAAGATTCAACAGGGGTCAAGGGCTTCTGAAATCTCTTGTATGGAATAATTAAGTACAACAACTAATCCTGGGAACTTTTCTGACTCAGTAGAGACAGTTAGGTACACATGACAAAACAGCACTTGGAACATTAACTATGTCTCACAGTTCTGGAAGGAAGAGTAAGGCATGCATACACAGAATAAGGAAAAAGCCTCAGGAATACACATAGTTGTAGATGAATTTCTAAATGACCTTGTTAAATAAGAAACACAGAGCCAAATATACAGGGTGAAAGCCTGAGAGATCAGGGAAATAGTGATAGCCAACAACCTTACGTCTCCAAGCCCTGCAGCTACCAAAAGTGAGATACTTCCAGTCTTATCCATGTCTTTATTGCCTTGATGTTCTACCCTCTCATTGACTCTTAGCCCAACTACTTCATTTCCTTGTCACTGCCTGTCTGTACAGACCTCCAGTTCTCTATGGTTGGTACTGGGATTAAAGGCGTGTGTCACCATGCTTGGCTGTTCCCTAGTTTGTCCTTCAACACACAGAGACTCTGCCTGCCACGTGATCTCAGATTAAGGGTGTGTGCTACCACTGCCTGACTTCTATGTTTACTTAAAAATGACTGACCTTTTCCCCCTTGATCTTCAAGCATGCTTTATTTATTAACATACCAATAAAATATCACCAAATTTCAGCACAAATGAAATATCACCACACATAGTATCAATTGTTGAAAGTAAGTTCCCTTACACCAAGCATATAGAATCAATGATAGTATCTAGTACATTCCAATGGGAAAAATGCAATGTAAAATATGGGATGGAAAGATCTGTGTTTTACCATACCCAGGAGCTTTTATTGGTGGAAGAAGTATGGTACAGTGGGATAGGAAAAAAGAGTGCCTTATCAAAACCTGCATTTTACAGAGAGGTTGAGACATGGGACCCTCCTTTAGAAAAGGGAACTTTACAAAAGCATATCTTGCAGATAGGAAAGAATTATTTGCGTTTAAATATTGTTGTCCTTGAAGCACTATACCCATGTCTACTACTTTTTAACTTTGTAACCACAAGTAGCTGCCAGCTGACATAAGTCCTGCAAGAGTAGGAAGTGTCTGATTCAATATTTAGTCAAGCCTACAAAAATGCTGAACTCTATGTCTAGAATAAGGTTATGCAGAGGGTGAGAAAGTATGACCACAATGTATTTCTTAAAATATAATGTATTTCTTTTTTTTTTTTTTTTTTTTTTTTTTTTTTTTTTTTTTTTTTTTTTTTTTTGGTTTTTCGAGACAGGGTTTCTCTGTGTAGCTTTGCGCCTTTCCTGGAACTCACTTGGTAGTCCAGGCTGGCCTCGAACTCACAGAGATCCGCCTGGCTCTGCCTCCTAAGTGCTGGGATTAAAGGCGTGAGCCACCACCGCCCAGCATAATGTATTTCTTAAAAATCAAAAATAAGAGCCAATAATAAAGTTGTTCCTGTAACTCTGGTAAGAAAAATTCTGTTTAAGTAAAGATGGCTCAAACCATTTGAGGCCACTTGAGTGCAGTCAACTTGGTGCTCAAATTTTTCCTTGCACCAACATTCCTTGCCCACATCAGGATGTGAACCAGAGCTGGGGCTGGACCCCAGCAACTATCCTAGCATATTCACCCAGTTGTTGTTAGTCATAGCACTAAATAGAATACTACCCATATTCCCATCATCAAAGTTAATAAATAAATTAATAGAAACACACATACTGAAACAATGAGAATAAAAGATCTATCATTTTAAACAAAAGATAATGGCTTCTGTGTCGAATACAGAACAACTGAATTAAAATGGAAATAAATGAGTTCACAGTTGATGTCTTAGTTTATACAAAAAGTTATAAAACAGTTGGGCAGTGGTGGCGCATGCCTTTAATCCCAGCACTCGGGAGGCAGAGCCAGGCGGATCTCTGTGAGTTCGAGGCCAGCCTGGGCTACCAAGTGAGTCCCAGGAAAGGAGCAAAGCTACACAGAGAAACCCTGTCTCGAAACCCCCCCGCAAAAAAAAAGTTATAAAACAAAAAGCAAACAGCAATAAGAAAACTAAGCACATGTGTCTGTTGTTAGGATTCAGGACCATACTTTCTCTGTAGAGTAAGGGTGGCAGCAAGAACACAGAAGACAGGTTGAAAGGTTAGATGGAATTTTCTGCTCCTTAGCTCTCAGAGGAGGTTGCCAGGATTTTTAAACATTTTGATAATTCATGGAATATTATACTTATAATGCTTGATTATCTCTGAGTACATATATTCTAAATTAAGTGTTTTCTTTGAACATTTTTGAGTTTTTTCCCTCAATCAATTTTCTATCTATCTATCCATCCATCCATCCATCCACCCATCCATCCAGGGAATAAGTCTTCAGAAAGCCTCTTCTCTGTATTACTAGGCAAATGGGTGATTGCTGTAATATATCTCTGATGTACTTGTTTACAAGACCCTTTCTCTAGTCCACATTTTAAGTTATCTTTTTTGACTGTTGAAAGTTTCCAAACACCCTTCAAATGCATTTCCTATAATATGGATAAAATGATGTTTCTATTATTTAGTCTTCCCTATGTCTCCTGGCAAACAAGATTGAATGTTATTTCCTTCATAATAAAAATTATAAAGCAAGTGATGACCTATCTGTAATTCATGTAATTATTATTAGGTGCCAAAAACGTATTTGTTTTCAACATTTACATTTACAAGCTGTCCCTTGGTTCTGTCTGCTTGTGTTCTGATAACTCTATGGCCAACAAGTATTCATCTTGTCTCTTTTTCTGAAACTCTTCCCATTGCTAGAGTCACCTTTAGAAAAATATCTCACAAAAACCTCTCGAAAGCCCCAGTTGCCCTTTTGGACAATAGTTTGCAGGTTGCAATATGACATTGAAGTATATTGGGCCTTGATCTTCTGTCATAAACCTTCTTCTCTACACACATTCTTAATTACTCCTGGATATTTTTTATCCACTACTTTCAAATTCACTTTATTTTAATATTTTGCATTTTCTCATGCCTTTAAAATTCCAATTTCTTATTTTGGACCATTTTAATTCTACTTCAGTGTCTATATATTGATTCTTTTAAGACCCACTGAAATACGGTTGTTATATGGTTTAGACATAAAATGTCTCACAAGTATGATTTATAGGTTCTGTCCCCAGTTAGTGTTGGTATTGAAAAGTGATAAGAACATTAAGGTTTTGACATAATCAACAGACTAATCCACTCATAGAATCAAACTTTGATGCATATTGGACATTGGTAAAAAGTCAAGGTAGAGCCTATTTGAAGAAAAAAGGTCACTGGAGAAGTAAATCTTTGAAAGGCTACACTGTGTTAGTGTCAAATTCCCATATCGGGTGTATTCAGTTTAATTGACCACTGTATACAAAAAGGTATACACTGAGCATGAACAGGTTGGTGTTAGTGATAATTTCTAAGTTTCCTTCCCATTATATGGGGAAGGGGAATCATAGTATTGGTTTTGCTCAGGGTTAAAACAAAACAAAACAACAACAACAACAACAAAAACAGACAGGGTTTGAAAAAGACATTGGAAACCAATCATACTTTATTTGTCTGATTAAAAAATTATTCTGATGAGGAAGAGTAACGTTCTACTTACAGAAGCCTAAAGCAGGCTGGGCGACTACAGGCATGATTTCAAAGAGGATTTCAAACAGAATTCCCTGATCCCTCATATCCGGGGTCACTTCTTACTTGGAGTGGATGAGACCTCACTTAATGGTCTGCATTGCAAGCTGCTCATTCCTGGTTGAGCTATAAACACAAGCCCTCCTATTAATTTCAAATGATGCATTTCTATCTCTGGCTATGAATAAAACAGATCAATGCCACCCGCATGTTTTATTGGGCCTCCAGTGAAATGAATCTGTAGGGAGACAGCCAGCAGGATGGAGTTGACATGCAGATGAGATTTGTAAGTGAGGACATATTGATTATTTCCATCGCAGCTCAGGCAGTAATTCCACCCAATGCCGCTTCCCCCGTTTGAGCTCATTATTTATGCCATAAAAACACTATCTCAATGATAATAACAGGCTTCATTTACAAGCCAGAACATAAAGCATCAGCGCTTAAGATTTCAGGAGTAAGAGAAGAAGGAGAGAGAAATTTAACAAGTCCAAGAGAGATTGAAAGTGCCAAGACTTATCTTACAGCTTTTTATTCCTCCAACAGGCAAGAATGAGAACTGGTGCTAGACTGCCAGGCTCTTTATTCATGACTCCAGATTTGTGCAAGTGTTGGATTGATGGATCCCTCAGAACTTTCTCCAGGTTGAACACATTTTATTGGCCTATGAATTTAATATGTATATACTTGATGCAGGGTTTTAATGTTCATCCAGGACTGACCTGGAACCTCCTAGTTAGACTTGGGTGCCCTGTAACTCATAACCCTTCTTTTTCCAGCTCCTCAGTGCTAAGATTTCCTGTGCACCTCTGTTCCCATCTTTACACCTCTGAATTTTAATATGCACAACACCATCTCCGTTCAAAATGATCTGATCTGCTTGGGATGTGCTGTCTTATTCTGAAAATTGACTACTCTCATTTATCTACCCATATGTCTACTCAGGTAGAATTAGGTCATGAACTAAGTAATTCTTCAAGGTAAAGTTTAAATGATATATTCAGTGTCTAGCATAACCTACACATATGATTTTCTTATAAAAAATTTAAAAGAGTCCTCTTTGTTTATTTCATTATATTTTACTTATTTATCTATGTATTTATTTGTGTCTGGGGTGGGAAGGGAACCTACTATGACATGGGCTTGGTAGCCAGAGTCCAACTTGTAGAATCGGTTCTCTCCATTCACCATGCAGATTCCAGAAATCAAACTCAGGCCATTAGGTTTGGAAGCAAGCACCTTTACCTGCTGAGCCATCTCAGTGGCCCTAAAATCCCTTTGTTGGTCAATAGAGGTAATTCCATTCAAGTCAACAATTAATGGGCCTAGAAATCCCTTTTTTTCCTGCTATTTTTGGTAGTGAGGATGATGTCTTAGTTGATAAGACATGTGTCCTGCCATGAGAGGATTTAAGCCTTAGGCTGGAGTCAAAAATACAATACAATCAATAAATGTAATACAAAAACCACAATATAGTATGATAGTCTAAATACATATAGTATGACACTCTGGGAAGGTAAGAAATAATGGAAACAGTGAAACATGATTTCATTGGGTAGAAACCTCCTCAGCTCTATGTGAAAATTACTAAGATTCTTCTGCTCTGTATTTTCACATTAAATTGTTTAATTTGGCCTAGTACCAAAGCAATATTTATTGGGTACATTTAAGACAATAAAGTTGTATTAGAAAATAAAAATAATGAAAATCCAGCCATCAGCTGATATAATAACTGCTACTAATGTTACAGTGTGTGTTGTAGGTCTTTTCCTATTTTTATGTTAATTACTAAAATAGATACATAATTTACATATTATTTTGTTCCTGTGGGTTTTCACCTAGAGATTTATCAGGAACCTCATTTTATTGTCATAGTACATTTTTTCTCTATTAGTCTAATGACTAAAATATTTCCACTATAGGGATATCTTATGCCTTATATTATCAATTTCCTAACATTAACACAGCATTAACAATGGCCTTTTGAGTAAAAATTATTCTAACGAGCACACTGACAGGTAACTATCTACTCATTTGTATGATGACTGCTTTACAATAAATTGCTAAAGCTGAAATAATCAATTTCATAGAGTTTTTTTAAGTTGTAGAGAGATATCAAACTGTCATATTTGAGAAATGGCCCATCAGTCTCTTTGCCTAGCACTGGCATAGGAATATGATTTCATAGACAGCTTATTCACAAACAAAGTTAATGAGGAGTCTCTACTCTATGACTAGCTATACTTAGTTGTAATTCTGCTATTTGGAGAATTCAGGCTTCATGTTGGGTGTTGGTTAGGCACAGAAGTGAAAAGGAGAGTTGGAACAAATGAGAAAAAAAAACATAAGCCTCTTTTTAAAAGTCAACACCAATTATATATAAATGTTTTAAATTGTTTTTATTTCATTATCATTATTAAAATACTGATGTACATAAAAAATTTGAATTTATAGGATTATTCAGGAATAGCAACAGTTGCATCAACATCTGGTCTGATTCTCCACACAAATCTAATCAATTCATGGAAGTTGTTTCATCATTCCAAAGGAATTTAGTTATTCAATTATGATCTGTGAACTAATGACATATAATAAAATAGGAACACATAAGGAATTCTACTTGTAATTTGTATTTAATAATAATTCTTGGAGTTCTACTATTTTGTACATATGTGGAGTGATCTGTGTGTTATGGGGGAGGAACACCTATGATTCACGTTCTGAATTTTCTACCTTACATAGAGATAAGAAATAACAACAGTAGCCTTACTTTCTTTCCTACTGGCCTATGCAAGTCCTCCTGAATGGGCTGATTTTAAGACTGAAAACTTAGGGAAACTTGCCCAAGCATGTATTTCTAACCTTATTGCTTTGAGCTTTTTCTAATATATTAGCCCAAGAAGTATACAGTGTATCCTGTAGCTGGGGTTATCTCCTGGTCCTGCCTGGCCCAAGGTCAGGACAAATCTCTCTCACCCACAAGTTTCGCAGCCAAGTAAACACACAGAGATGCTTATATTATTTAAACTGTTTGGCCTAATGGTTCAGGCTTCTTGATATCTAGTTTTTATATCTTAAGTTAACACATTTCTATTAATCTATACCTTGCCATATGCCTCGTGGCTTATCGGTACTTTACACCCTGCTCCTCAGGGCAGCATCTCCTGACTCAGTCTTCTTCCACCCAGCCTTCTCCTCCCTCTTTGTCCTGCCTATACTTCCTGCCTGGCTATTGGCCAATCAGTGTTTTATTTATCAATCAACCATCCACAGCAGTATCCTGTCCTTGAAAGAGCAAGATCTGCCTTGTAAAGGATTAAAGCTTTGCAGTGGCTACTCAAGGAACCCAATTTCCTGCAGTTAACAGGTATGCTATCAGTAAGTGTCCTTACTGATATTTGGAAGTGCATTTGCTTACTACATATGCCTTTTCCCATTTCTTCAATTAGTGTTAACATAGAAAGGGAGATGATAGGCTGTTTTAAGTGTTTTCTCAAATAACCCTATGCACACTGGGGTGGGTAATATAAACAGCAGCAGTCTGTTCAATATACATATATACATACATATATACCTCTACATATTTATGTGTGAATATGTACATATAACTATCATCTGTCACACACAAAATTAAAAATGCAGTTACAAAAATGTGAGTATATAGCAAGCATATAGAATGATCATTTCAAACATGTACATTCTTGTAAGCTGTGAGAGAACAACATTGACCTCTTGGGATTTTTTTCTGCTTTCACAAAACTTTAATCTCATAAATAGTTAAGCCAGACCTGTTTCTCTTAACCACTCCATCACCCACTATTCTAAAATTCTGATTTTTTTCTGACAAGTGACAAACAACAACCTATTAAGCATAATTTGCATTTTCTTTTTTTTAACACTCATTTTTTTAATGAAAAAAAAAAAGTTGTTGCTGAATTTACAACTACCCATGAATTACTGTGTCTTTTTACACGGGTGGTTCTTAAGCTTAAGTGATTCAATCACGTAAGAAATAGTCTGAAATCACCTATAAGGTACTATTTTTCATGTTTATTGACCATTTGCATGATTCTTTTAGCAGAAAGATTGTTCAGCTTTTCCCCATTTTTATATTAGGTCATTTGTCTTTTCTCTTATTGATTTTCAAAAGCTCTTTGCATATTAATTAAGCATTTGGTTTTCTCTGTATTATGTACTGTGAAAAATTTCTCCATTTATTACTAATCTTTTGATTACTTTTAGAAAGTTTTGTCTGTTTGTTAAGAGACACATGAAAAATGTCCAATTATCTTCAAGACATATTTATGTATAGACAATTATTGGCAACCAAATGATCCTTAAGTGAAGATAAGAATTAAAATACAAAATTATCAAAACAAATATAATCAGAGTATTATGAGGACTTTGATAAATGAGCAAGACTGTTTTAAAGAAACAGAAATGAGAAGGAATTGTGTATACTATTTTATAGAAAATGACGTTGTTCAGGAAAAGCAGAATGTGACTGGAAATTGTGAAGGATAAAATCCTAATGCTAACAGAGCTATGAAACTAGGGAGCTGTGCATGCAAAAAGTAAAAAAGCATTGGCGTTGGTGGCGCACGCCTTTAATCCCAGCACTCGGGAGGCAGAGCCAGGCGGATCTCTGTGAGTTCGAGGCCAGCTTGGGCTACCAAGTGAGTTCCAGGAAAAGGCGCAAAGCTATACAGAGAAACCCTGTCTCGAAAAACCAAAAAAAAAAAAAAAGTAAAAAAGAAAGAAAAAAGATTGTTTTCCACTTTTCCACAAACCAAGCCCTTATACATGTTAAGCAATGATTCTACAATTAAACTATAGCCCAAACTTGGGACTTATGTGTTTGATTGCTTCTCTCTTAGCAACAATATTTTGCCTAGTAGGTGTTCCAGTAAGTTCTTTTGAAATGACTGCCATCCTCCCTTCATATACTATCCCTTCATGTTCGAATAAATTTTAGTAATTATAAAATATATCTCACAAAATATTTTGTTTGAATGTTGAATGTCACAATAACTCTATACATTAGGTTTTATATATTAAGTAGAAAACTTGGGCTCCAATCTGTGATGTGACATTTCCAAAACCATAGAAGAGAATAAAATAATTACTACAGCCTACAGTTTCCTCAGTGTTGTTTCCACATTGTCATTCCTCAAGTTTAGAGTCCTATAAACATCAATATGAAAAGGTTAAAAATGTTCTAAATGCTTCCAGGCTTGGTAGTTCACAAGACTAAAAGGAAGTTGTAAACAAATAATGAAATAATGATACATTTTCATAGGATGGTCTATTCCAATTGCTGTGGTGACTTTTCTGTTCAGAGTCCAAAGTATTATTAAGAGAGACACTGGATTTCTCCCCCCACAACTGGTTTCAGTATGAAAATAAATATGTAGCTGCGATGTTGGGCGAAGAATAACTCTGATTAATAAGCAAGATGATGATAGATGTTTTAAACACCACTGTGACTAGATGTGGTTCTAACTCCATTTTGAATATTTTTATTTAATTTTGCTCAATTTTATACATAAGCGTTACATGTTTTTATTATAACTCCGCCACACTACCTCTTGAATTCTTCTTTCATTTAAGACCCTGGCATAGTTTCATGTCTTTAAAACAATCACCCACTGTGTTTAATTAAATTTGTTATATGTACATGGATAGGTTATTTATTACACCTTTGGCAACTTACTAGTGCACAAAACACCTAGGAAATATCTCACCCCTTCCTCAGCAATCACTGTCAATAGATTCTCATCTAGGGCTAAGGTTTTATGCTCCTTCATCCATGCTATTCTGATGATAGGACTCTTATCTAGGTTTTGTTCAGCTAACCACAGCTCTGTGCATCTGTAAGTATAATACCCATGTCATGGTCAGGCACTGTTTTCAACCCTGATTGCATGCCCCAAGTGTTACATGCTTTTGACTCTTTTTCTCTTCTACAATATTCCTTGAACCTATGAGGTGTGTGTGTGTGTGTGTGTGTATGTGTGTGTGTGTGTGTGTGTGTGTGTGTGTGTGTGTGTGTGTTAGATGACCTGTTTAGGGATGGGTCCTAAACAGTCACTTATTCTCAGTGCTTTAACAAGTTATGAATCTGTATTTATCAATGCCAAGTGCAGAAATATAGCTGAGAGTTTTCCTGTGCCCACCTGGCTCCCATGGCCTTGAGGTCCTGCAGCCACTCAGACCCAAATGAAAACACAGAGGCTTATATTAATTAAAACTGCTCAGCCTTTAGCTCAAGCTTGCTACTCACTAGCTCTTACACTTAAACTCAGCCCATTTCTGTTAAATCTGTATGTCACCACATTTGTCTGTGGCTTTACCTGTGTGCAATTACATGCTGCTGCTGGACTGAAGGCTGGAGTCTCCTGACTCATCCTTCTCTTCCTAGAATTCTCCTTGTCTGCTTATCCAGCCTATACTTCCTGCCTGGCTACTGACCAATCAGCATTTTATTATAGCAGTGTATAAAAAGCATTATTCCACATCACAGAAAGTAATTTCTATGACCAAGTGAGAGTCCAGCATTAATTTATGAATATAAATATAAATATTTAAAAAGCATTTTAGCAATGCATCCATTTAGCAAAATGACCATAGTAGGTTCCATCTTGAGTAGCAGGTCAGTATTATGAAATACAGGGTCCATCACTGGTAAAACCTCTATGACTTTTCTTCTCTAGAAGGTTTGTGTACCTCCTAGCACTATGAAAGCTAATCAGAGGGAGGAAGCTTATAGGCCAGTTTCAACTTGCTCTCTTTATGTGTTTAGTGTCTTCAGTAATAGGGTCTTACTTTCTAGTTGGAATAGGCAATCAGGAGCAACACCAATAGCCTGTACTGTTTGAGGGGACTGTGTGGCCTCCCAGATAACAAAGTAGAGGAAACTTCCACACTGAACACTAGGATTTTGTTGTTATTTTTAATTGTAACCTTAAAATTTATATTACTTTTTTGGGATTTCTATCATCATATGATATGTTTTAGTCAAATCCTCCATCTTTCCTCTTACTCCTACCACCATTTTTTCCTTCCAAATTCACATGCTCTTTTAAAATATTCACTGAATCACTTAGTCCTGCCAGTACATGAATGGCTATAGTCCAATCTACTAGACAACAGGTCCTCTTGGGGGTCCCATCTCTGAAGAAAACTGACTCTCCTTTCTACAACCAGCCATCAACTACAAATGGCCCTTTAACTAAGACAGGTATTTCTTGGGTCATTTCTCCATCCATGTTGATTTTGGCTGTCTTGATCATGTACATGTCCTTTACATACAATCACAGCATATGCGAATTCTGAATATATAGGACCTGTCATGTCCTGCAAATACTCTTGCTGTAGGCATCCACTAACTTATCTTTGTCAGTCACTAGTGTTTTGCCTATTACCTTGGAGTTTTATGAATGTTATCCACCCATTCAGTGTACCACAATTCATACTCATTTCTAAAATAATAATAATAATAATAATAATAATAATAATAATAATAATAATTCACTTACACAGGCTTACAAAGTGGCAGCTTTCAATAAGGCAAATCTAATTCAGATGGCAAAATAGAGCAGGTTTTTTTAATATATATTATAGAGTGGCCAACTGTCTGCTTCTGATTTAAACTGAGAATGCCCATTGAAAAATACGCAGTACTAAGTTACTCTTCTAACAAATACATATAGCTTGCTAGTGCCAGCCTCTTTACTAAGAGTCTAGGATTCTACCATTGACAAGTGGTACAACTGCATGCCTTAAGGAAAGACATGTTTAGTTAGATAGCAGAACATAGACAATGGAGGCTTAACAAATCACAGCAGCTTCCAACTCCTCCTGCAAAAATAAATGAATAGGCAAATGAATAAATGGGCATGCAGATGAAATGGCTACTATGTTTCACTGCAATATTTGGTGGAAGTTTATTATGAAGCAATATACATGGAAACAAACTGCTTATAATGTTTTGGCTGGGGATGGGATACAAATTAAAGTAGTGATTTCCAACCTAGGACAATAGTAGGAGACATTTGGGAGGCTTTGTGAAGATTAAATCTTCTAAGTCCCACTTGTCTGGTTCCTAACGGATGTATCAGTAGGACTTTGTGCCCAAGGAATCTGTATTTTTATAGATCTCCATTAGATATTGATATTCAGCCAGGTCTGAGAACCACTGAATTTAATAAGCTTGCCAAGACCCATTCAGCCCATTGAGTCTGTAAATTATCAAACTGCAGTAGAACCAACATGAGACTGTAGCTTGATGGAGCTAATATGGATTGCCAAATGTTTTATTTTAAATCTCATTTGAGGAGAAAGCCAGATGATATTAGCAAATAAAAAAAAATGATTAGTGCAAATTCCCCCAGCTGCTAGGCACTGAAAACACAAACTATTAAATATAGATTTCAGCTATCATAAGAAGTAAGCATGTCTTGACTTATGTCTGAGGAATATTTAGCCACAGGGAGAAGATGTGTATGTCATGAAATACTGATTTTGAATATTCAAGAATGATTTTACAACAGGTTTTATTTTTCTGAGGTGAATATCATATATTTTATTCCCACACATTAGTTTTTAAACCAAGCAGCCTAGACTTAATTAAATGATCAGCTAATGAAAGCAAAAAGCACAGGTAGAGGTCAGCTACTGTCACTGTACTTTGACTGAATAATAATAATAATAATAATAATAATAGCAACTACCACTGATTAAATTTTTACTCTTTATTGGTTATTGTGGTACGGAACTGATTAGTTAACTCATCAATGGCTTCGTTTTTTAAATGGTCATGAAATGTTCTTCATGTTTCTTAAGCTCATTTTACAGATTACAGGACAGAGATTACAGAGAGTGTTTGTCTTGGCAGCCATGTTTCTATGATCTTGCCTCAAGCATTTTAAAAAATGCCTTACCCCTTCAACTACAGCTCACATAAAAGTCTCCAATAATTTATTCTCATTTTCTTCTCTTTCTTCCCCACCATTCATTCAGCTTTAACATCTGAATAGTGGTATTTAGAGAAAGAACAAGATCATAGACAAGGGGAAAGGTGAGAGGTGGTCTGACAGAAAGCAGTAGAACAGTTGTATCCAAGGATCTTGAGTTTTGTTCATCTTGTTTCATATCTTAGTTTCCTTAATTTTCAGCTCATGATCTAGGTCAATTTATTTCCCAAATCTAATTCTCCTCATTTTACAAAAGAAGTTAATAAGGATTGTTGGATAAACAAATGAAATGCACATATTAACTATTGGCAGTGTACACAGCTCATGCCAAGCATTAGTCATTGTTACTAATGGTCATCACAGAAGCAGTGGTACGACTAATAACAATAATAGCATTAGCATCAGGCTGGGGATGAGAGTGTATATGCAAATTGTGCTTTTCTTCTGGGCTGTAAAATCTTTCTCCTTTATCTGTATTTCTCTGTCATGGATTTTTTTTATTGTATTTGAGCCATTGAGTGTTTTGCTTTGTTTTCTAATAATATAACTGAAATATTATAATTGTGATACTTTAAAGTTCTAAAAGGGAGGAACTTCAAAATACCAACCATATGCCAGGCACTTTTCATGTATTAAATGGCTACATTCTAAATTAAAATTTAAATTCTTAACACTACTTGATAAATGTAAAATTTCTAAAATGATAGCTTTAAGGAAATGGAAATATCCCTCTGCTGCTAATGGTGCTTGCTGATTCAAAGGACCAGAACTTGATTCCTAGTACCTACATCGAAAGGCTCATAAACACCTTTATCTTCAGGTTCATGTATACTGATGCCATTCTATTGTCTCCACAACCTATGTGCTCTCACATGCATACACACACACACACACACACACACACACACACACACACACACACAAATAAAAGTCAAATAATCTTTAAAATATTTTAATATGGTACAAAAATAAATTGAACAGGATGCTAGAAGATGGAGAGATCTTCTATATACATGGATTAGTAGAATTAACACTATAGAAATGGCTATTTCAAAACAAACAAACAAAAATCTATGTACAGATTGAATCTAATTTCCATTAAAAGACCAATGTCACTCCTTACAGAACTAGAAGAAATCAAACTCAAAATTCATTTTATATGGAAACATAAAAGGTCCTCAAATAGCAAATGCAATGATGAACACAAAGAATTTTGCTGGAGGAATCAAAATAGCTCATTTTAAACTTCACTAGAGCATCTGAGTAACAAAGATAGCATGATTCTGCAAATATATAAATTAATGGAATGGAGGAGGATCAAAATATATATACATACGGCTCTAGGTACCTATGTTTTGACAAATGTCACAGAGGAATGAGTTGGTGGGAAAAAAGTCAACCTCTTTAACAAAAGTTTTAGGGAAACTAGACATTCATGTGTAGAGAAATGAAATTCAATCTATATCTCTCTTATCCTGTCCAAAAATCAAGTATATCAGGTTTTAATATAAAACTTTGAAACTTCGAAGCTGTCAGGAGAAAACGTGGAACACACGCTAAAGCTAAAGGCAATAACTTTCTGAAAAGAACTTTAAGAGTATAAAAAAGAAGTCTGATAATTGGTGAATGGGATCCTGTGAAACATGAAAGCTGCTGTAGAGTAAAGGAAGGCTGAACAAAAAAAAGAAAGAAAGAAAATAGACAGCCTGCACTGAAATGGAAAGAACAAATACCACAGCTTTTTATTTGTAAATAGCATATATTCATTTTTATATAATATGTATTCATATTATATATTATATTATATTATATATGAAAATAAATGTCTTTCTGTTGGTGTGTATGTATGTATGTATGTATAGGGGAGGAAACCATGAAAGTAGTGGGGCCAGGTGAAAGAGGAAATTCTCAAAAGGAGGAAGAATTAAAGGAGAAGACAATAGAGTATATGTGCCATGAACACAGATTGTGTATTCTGTGCTACTGGGAGCATGTAAAAGGGCCACAGGTGTTAAATTTCAAATGGCTGAGGTTCATACTTAATATAATAAAGTATTGGACCTGGCCATCAGATTCTCCCTGCATCCCTCAGTCCCTACCCAGAGGCTGGGTTGCCCTTCCCAGATGCCCTTTCCTATAGAATTCAACCATTTTGTTTACCTGGTCCTTTTTTGTCTGTTCTCTTTTAGTCCTCCTGGCTGTTGTACCTGGTTCCTCTCTCTCTCTTCTCTCTCCTTTTCTCTCTCTGCTCTCTCACATGGCTCAGAGTCATGTCTACTCTGGACTCTCCCAGATGTCCTAGCCTCTGACTATGCTCCCTGACATTCTATAATAAAAGTTCTCTTCCACTATACCTCAGAGCAGTCATGTTCTTTCCTTTTTCTTTCTTTCTTTTGTTTTCCATTCAAATAAGAGTCTAGGAGAGCAGAAACAGGAGATAGGAGAAGGGATAAATAAAAACAACTCATGAAGAACCTAGTCCCACATGTGGGCTACTGAATTTCAGACATTCATCTTTCCATGTACATTCACTCACCCTCACACATAAAATAAATAAGTATAATTAAAAAGTTGAAAGAACCAACAAGTCTATTTTTCATATCTTTTACTGTATTTAATATTTGTTATTTTTTAGTGAAGTATATCTTTCTTTCTCAATCTATCAGAAATTAATTATGTTGGAAAAATAAAATGAAATCAAAAGTTATACAAAACTTAGATTCTTTTATTCCCATGCTGAGATCAAGCTACTAGAACTATCTATGTGATAAAGGATGATCACAGGGCAATGACTGGAAGTAGAAATAATGAAATATAATACAACTGTGAATATATTTTGTAAGTTAATCTGTTTTTATTTGTGGCTAGATAAACCATAGGACTTAAAAGAAACAGAAATACTTTGAATGGCTCATGGGAACCTATTCCTCATACTGGATTGCCTTGTCCAAACTGTATATGAGGGGGGGATGCTTAGTCTTAAGCCAAGTTGATATGCCATGTTTTTTTGATACCCATAGGAGGCCTGCCCCTTTCTTAACAGAAACAGAGGAGGAGTAGATGGGGAGGGGTATAGAGAAGGGGTATAAGGGAGGGAGTAGGTAATGGGAGGAGAGGAGGGAGGAAAAATTATGGCCAGGATGCAAAAATCAAACAGTAAATTTAATAAATGAAAAATAGAAAGAAAGAGAAACAAAACAAAAAAGAACAACTCATGAACATGCACTCATGAAGTCAATCATATTGCATACTCAAAAATCTAATTAAATATATATATATATATGTGTGTGTGTGTGTGTGTGTGTGTGTGTGTGTGTGTGTACTTCTCACCACTCGTAAAATACAATGTAAGAGTGAATAAGAAAGTGTTAAATGTGCCATATTAAGTATGGAAGTGCTGAATGTCTAAAGAAAGATTTTAAGGAAATATGGAAGGTGAAAAAAGTAGATATGATGATATAGGGGTAAAAGGGGGTGATTCTTTTCTCGTTATAATAAAAAGCAGTTAGCACCTGAAAAGCGTGTTATATGCATTTTAATTGTTTTACATTATATGGAAACATTCAGTTTGAAGGCCAAAAGTGTAAGGGACAAAGTTAACCTGTAAACTCTACTAGCCCAGGGACAGATAACTTTCTGGAATGCTGGGGGCTGTGGATCTTGGAAAATAACAAGAAATATGTTTTACTCCTCTTAACAAGTCTATGTGGCTCAGCTGAACCGGATGTGCTGGATTGGATGTAGGCTGGAGGTGCACAGGCAGGAAGTACATCAGGATATATGCTTGCCCTGATTGGACCTGATTAGAAATATGTAGCCTTATGGTTTTGCCTTTTTAGGCCTCTGCAAAATAACTCTTCCATATTTTCTGGGAACTCCGTAATAGTCCTTGTCAGAGCGTATCCTCCTGGACAGTGTTTAGTTAAAGCTTACATCAAATTTGCCTCAAAATTGTGGTATTGTTCTTTCTCTCATGATTCTCAGGTTTCACAAAAGAATCAGGGTAGATTATCCATTTTTGCTTGAAGAACCGTGGACAAATATTTAATGTGACCGAGAGGGTGCGGTCAAACAGCGACACACCAGGTAACAGAGCGCAGAGAGCTCTCTGCACGGGTTATTTTTGGCCCTTCACTTACAGTATTCATTTTCTCCCTTGGGTGATGAATAATTCTTTATCACATAGGGTTCTTATGACTTATAATCAAACAAAATAGGTCAGATCATTTATTATGACCACTTCCAATGAAAGAAGGATGAGGAAATGCAGTTATGTACTAGGGCTTTTTATCTGACATTAGGGAAAAGAGGTGCTTTCTGTGACTCACATTGAAAAGAATAATTCTAGTCTCTCACCTCTATTGCTTATGTACACAAAGAAAGATAGATGAGTGACAGAGAGACTGAAGGTCTAAGAGTATCTTTGTTTCTAAGGTTGTTTCTAAGGCCTTCATTTTGGGATATTATTTTTTTACCTCTCCAAATACTCAAGTTCTCTCTTGGTATCTAACGGAACATAGGCTAATCCAATTCAGCAGAAGGTTACAAAAGGATAGCAGAGCGTACATCTGTTAGGTTGATTTTAAGCACCTCTATTCCCCATTCAAGAAGCTGATGGTGTAGTGAAGTAGGGAGAAACTCTCAAAACCTTATCACCATTCATTAATTACAAGCAGTCATTGGAGATAGAGAGGAGCTATTGTGTTTTTCTTCCCTGGGGCCTGGGCTAGGATGATTCCCCACTGGGGCATTTCTATTTTGCTTGAGTTAATGATTCCAGTGTAATCAACTTCAGCCAAAGAGAGTACAAAATAAAGAACAAACAAATGAAAATTGTAGGGATTACACAAAAACTCTCTTTGGACATATGTAGGCTTGCGCAGCTAATGAGCTCCCCATTCAGGCTCTCCAGTGGCAGCCTATTGTAATGGCCCTGAACATTCTGAGAAAAGTGCTGTGGAAGTTGGAGAGGGGTGCCTATTATGGATGGATGCTGAGGATGGCACTTTGATTAGAGAGGAAAGCCTTCATCAGGCTGGCTGCCTTTTATAGATAGGAAAGTGTAGGGCCCAGGAAAGGCACAACAGATGCTTGGCAAGATCTATTTTTCCATTGTATAAAATCACAAAGGAGATGGGAAAAGGAGTGGGGGGGGAATAGTAGGACAGACCTGTTGTGTTCTTGGAGGACCTAGACCTTCCTGGGGTTTGAATAGAACATTTTCAGAATGATTCAACTGCATCCAAGGAAGGACAGTAAACAGAAAACTCATTACATTCAGCAAATAGAAATGGGGTGGAAAAGAGATGAATTTGGTGACTAATAACACCATTGTTTGTAAAGGGAAAGGAAAGATATTTTAGATACATGAAATGTTATTCTTCTGGTTGAATTTAGCTATATGGAAAAATATTCTACACATTAAAAAAAAAATACGAGACCAAGTATCTGTGCAATCTTGCCTGGAACTTCAACCAATAAAACACTAATTTAGAAAGGTTTTTGAGTTTCAGAAAGATGAGGCTCTGAGACCTCTTGCCCTCTAAGACCGTATAGTTACCTTGTGACACCTGAGATGTCCCAGAAAGAGTCCAGCTTGGTTTTCACATGGGTGTTGACATTACCAATGGAGAACTACTGTTTGAACTTGCAGAGCTTCTTTTCTGTTATCTCCAAAACCACAAAATGAAACCCTTGACAACGGTGGGAGCCTTAATGAGACAGGCAGTCCAGCACTCAGAAAGAAGAAATCTCTCAGCCTATGCCAATTTTAATTTTGCCAGCAAAACTCAACATTTTCTGCAATTTTTCTTAACATTTCAACAAGTGCAAACCTATCTATTCTATAACTGTTGTTGTCTTTTCAGTAGTAAATCTCTACTACGTGACCATCTGCAAGTGTTATTATTAAAATGATAAAGGTTTTACTATTATTAATTATGTGTTCTATACATACTTCACAAGCTGTCAGAATAATTATTTTTTCCTTCATAAACATACAGAATACATGAATTAAATAAGTCAAGTGGGAGATTTAACAATTGCCTCAACGTGTACTGTGCCTGTGGTAAAGGAAGAGATAGCCTTGTAGTATAAAAGCATGCCAACCTGGTTAGTTCAGAGTGGATCTGTGTCTGAGTGACAGCAATTGAAATAAGTCAAATGTATAATTGGGGATACCAACAGAGAGTTAAAAGTGAGCCTTTACCTTTTTAGGGCTCCCTATCCCAAAGCCATTCTCAGCTAGCATTCTGCCTATAAATCACAAGCCACAAAATGACTAGAATAATAATTGCCTAAGTTATTACCAGCCTGATATGTACTTAGGGCATAGAAGGTTCATAAGAGAGAAGTTAGTCCATCACATAATAAGGACTCTTGGGTCTTAAGCATGTAGTACTATTATTTTCCAAAGTATGTTTGATAATGGCTTTAGTAGAGAAAATATTTCCCATGATACTGGGTTCAAAGGGTTTAATGATATTCATTCTACAGGATTTCATATTAGTTCAAGAAGACAGCCAGCTTCATACTACTGGATCAGAGAGAGAAAAAGGGGTTTTTAGACTCATGCATCCAAATCAGAAAATGGGTAAAGCACACAGAACTTTCCATACATGTATTTCAGATTAGTATTCCAAAGGAAGTATCTTTGTCTTCTTTAACTTCTTAGAATGTGAAATACTCCACCTGTTCTAAATTAAACCATGGAGTAGCTTTCCCACATTTAAATATGTGAATGTTTTCCTGTCCACACACAGATTCCTCAGAACTCATTGTTAAACTTCCTGGTTGTGTAATGACTTTGTATGGATGAGCTCAAAGACACTAATGGTCAAATGATGTTAGTAATATGTGCAAGATGCTTGATCCATAGACCTTCAGGAATTAAACTGTCTCCTAAGTTCTTACCTGCTTGGAGAATTCTAAAGATTCCCATAAACTGTAAAGTAAAATATATTTTTAACAGGTAGTAAAAAAAAAAAAAAAAACATACTAAGAGCCCAGAGATCTTATTGTTATTTTTCATATAGTGTTTAGGACACTTTCAATATTCACTGTTCATATGAATGAAGAAGCCAATATGATATTTTGGACATAGATCTGTTAGAAGAGAGAAGATATGTAGACTCCAGTTTACAAATACTTATGAGATGTCATGTGTGTTACATTTAGCACATATGTACTTAACCTAATTGAACTTTATTGGATGTGACATAGAAGGATTTGTTAGCACAATATTTGCTAAAAATTTCACACTTACTTGTATATGTTTCTGTTGTCTATTGGTCTCTTCCACTAAAAAAATTTCCTCACTGTGTATTCAAAATTTAAGTTGATAGTTTAATTTACTATAGTATTCCCATTATTTAGGATATCTGACCTCTACTTGGCGATCAATATATGTTTGTTAGATGAATGCATGACTTTTCCTTGAGCTTTTTGAAATATCTCAGGCACTAATCTCAGCAAATTTCATCTATATAATGACAATTGACCAAATGTGTCTCCAACATTCTTGAAATGTTGTACCTTCCGAAACACAGATCTGTGGAAGAAGCTGAGATGGGGTTCTGAAGAGATTTTTTGATTCTCAGAAGTTTCTAGGTTCATAATAACCTGATGGTTCATGACTGCATTTGCACCAAAGAGAAAAATATGCATGTTATTACATTATTTATGTATTATTTGTGTTTTATTGTATAGAGAAGTATTCAGGATTCTGTATATTGAACATTACTAAAAGTCACATAGCAGGAAATAGGAACAGGAAAGTTATCTTTCCACTGCTCCCTGCATCAACTCCATGTGATCAACCTGTTTTCTGTCTCTAAGAATGTACCGATTAGGCTATGTCTCAGAATGGAATGATATTTCATGATCTATAGTGTTGACCTCTTTCACTCAGCAGTAGGTCTCAAGGCTCTCTAAATTATTCCAGGTGTCTGTACTTTCTTTCCATGCCAGAATAACATTGTATTGTATAGATTACTTCATTCTCTTTTATTTATCAGTTGGAAAAGACTGTGTCTAGCATCAGGCTATTATGAATTGTCCTTCTACAAGCAGCTTGTGTACTATTTTAGTTTTGAATTTTTTAAAAAAAATCTAATTTTAACTTTTTGAAATACATATCTTTTATCTTTCCTGTTGCTATAATAAAATACACTGACAAAGTAATTTAAGGGTATAAAGGGTTATATTTTGGCTCACAGTTCAAGGATATAATCCAATGTGATCTAGAAGTCAGTTGCAGGAGCTTGAGGCAGGTGATCACATTGTGTTCACTGTCAAAAAGCTGACAGTGATGAAGGTTTATGATTACCTCACTTTATCTTCTTTATACATTCCAGGAATCTAGTTAGGGAATGATGCTACCTACAGTGGACAATCTTCCTACCTCAATTAACATAATCAAGGCAATCCCCAACAGGCATACCCAGAGGCCTATCTCCCATGTAATCTTATCTCAAGCAAGTTGAAAATTAAAAATCACACATATCTTTCAAGTGGAACTAATGAGTCATATTGGGGTATTATTTTTATTTATTGGAGACATGATAAACTTCTTTCCACGGAGGCTGAATGAGTTTAGATTATAAGCCAAAGCATGAGGGTCTCATTTTTTTCTACCACCTTCAACCTTACCTATTTTTCAATCAAAGCCATTTCAATAGGGAAGAAATGTTTTTCTTGGTGGATATGATTTTAATTTTTCTAATGACTAATGGCTATAGAAAATATCCTAAATATAAATGTAAATTTTACTTCCTTTTGGATGTTCTTCTCCCCAGTGTAAGTCTTAGTCTTTCTTCCTTTAAGCTTAAATCACAAAAGTGTACCAAAGCTGTAGGTATCTTTTGTGTTTTGATATCCTACATTTGTTTTCTCTTTCTCAGGAGATTCCCTCTGTCTATTGAATATTACAAATTCATTTCCAGCTCAAATTAGATGCTTTGTTTCTCTAAGTGGCCCCTCACATAGGATGTACAGACATTCATCCCAGCTTGCTCACTCTGGTCTAGTGAAGGCAGTTCTACATCTTTGTCTTTATCAACTCAGGTATATGTTGCACTCACTGTAAGTCTTTGTTATGGTGTCCAAAACATTACCAGACTCCTTCTTGAGTTATCTTTGGCAGGCATTTCAGACCACAGAGTCTATCTATCAGAAGTCACATATATTAATCTATATGTGTAAATCAAAAATATCCCATACTCTCTGGGAGTTGAGTGTAGGAGTTTTTCCCATCCACATCTTCAAGAATGAGGAGATAATGGGGTCTCCTAGTGCTGTGAGGTCTCAGTTAAAGGCATCTCTTTTTTTAATCTCTTTACTCTTCATAATTTCTGAGGATTCCTTCTGTTCTCGGGACATAAGTATTATGAAACACATCTGATGATATGATTTTTATAAATTCTACTTATGGTTATAATTGAGCATAATTAGGAATTATTTGTTCCTCATTTTTAACTTTTGTTTTATTGATGCTTTGTGTCTTTCACATCGTGAATCTCAATCCCATTTGTCTCCCCATCCCTTCATATCTGCCCTCTGCCCTTGCAACCTCTCCCTCAAAATAAGATTTAAGAGAAAAGAAAAAGGAGAGATAGAGAAGAAAAGAAAAAAAGAAAAAAATCTCATCATGGATGCTGTAGTATGGCAAAGTGAGTCACAGAGTATATCCTTTTTCCACACATCTTTACTTACAAGTATTCAATTACAAAGAGTTATTGGTCTGGTCACAAGTCCTTTGGTTTCTAGACACCATCAATATTGGACTCTCATTGCGGCTCCTCTTGGATATCCTGTTGTTGCTCTGTGTGGTGTAGATCCTGTAGATTTGGATCTGCAGGACGTGCCCCTTCACATGCTCTACCATAGCATAGATCGGGTGAATGTTGGGGTTTGTCACCTGATAACTCTAGTTCTGGGCCTCAGTAGTTGAAGGTTAGTCAGCCCACCAGTTCTTCCCTGTCCTCACCACTACAGTGATCTCCAGCATTGTCCCAGCTAGTTTACCCTATGAGTAAGGGGCAGGGCCAGTTCTCCTGCTTTCGTACCCTCTGGGTAAGTTCACCCATACCTACACCAGCAGGGCCATTTCTACTGTGTTGCCCAGGTAGGATGCAGAGGCCACTCTTCTGAGTAGTTCAGTTGGTGAGGGGCAGGGACAACTCTTCTAACTGTAATAGTCAGCGAGGGATGGAGGGAAGGGAGAATGCTCTTGCCCTTGTCCATGCCACATTTGGCAGATAAGCTGGGCGGGTTCAGATTGCCCAAGCTCACATGTGACGTGTTCACCCTCTTCCCAGTTAACAAGGTCAGCTCTACTGTGGTGCCCAGGTGAGGAACCTGGCCCATTTTTCTGAGTGCTACAGCTGATAACAGGGGTGGTCAGCTCTCTTGTCTGTAACAGGTGGGAAGAAACGAGTGGCAACCGAGGGATCATCTCTCCCCTCGCCTACACTGCCACCTGACAGGCTAGAAGTGGGGCCAGCTCTCCCACATTCTCACATTTGGGGCCTGTTCACCTGCACCCCTGACAACAGGGTCAGCTCTTTGGTGCTGCCCAGGCAAGGTGCAAGACCTGTTCTCAAGAGTGCTGCAGCCAGTGAGGGATTGGATCAGCTTCCTGCCTGACACAGGTGGTGAGAGGCAAGGAGAAGACATCTTTCCCTCACCTGTGCCACCATATGGCAGAGGAGGGGGATAGGACCCACTCTCCCATTCTCATGCTCTTAGGGTCAGCTCAGCCATGCCACCAAGAACAGGGTCGGTTCTATTGTGCTACACAGGTGAGGTATAGAACCCGCCCTCATGAGTCCTGCAAACAGGGTTATAGTGAGCAAACATATGGTGGAGTATAGGAGAGAGAGAGAGAGAGAGAGAGAGAGAGAGAGAGAGAGAGAGAGAGAGAGAGAGACTGAGACTCATGTCCTGTGGACAGAGGCAGATCTGAAGAGGTGAAAGCTGCGAGGATAGGGCTGAGGAGGGTGGCTTGATTGCCACCCAGGACTATGATGATGTCTGGACCTGGAATGCTGCCAGGGCCTACGTGTGGGTTCATGGTCCTGTTGCAGCAGCAGTCTGTTTTGGGGCTTCTGATACCACTCAGGCTGATAGGATAGGGATGTACAGAGTAGCCCCTGCCCCTCACTGGCTGCAGCACTAGGGAGTACTTGCTTTTTCATTAGTAGCTCCAGTGACAGGCTGGATTGCATCTCCTTCAAAATTGATGTGCTAGGGATGCTGGAGAGATGACTTAGTAGGTAAGAACACTTGCTACTCTTGGTAAAGAACTTTTGCTTGGTTTCCAGCACCCATACAACAGTATATAACTAAATGTAATTTCAGTTCTAGGGAATCTGATACTCTCTTCTGGCTTCCACATGCACCAGATATGCACATGGTCTACATATATACATGTAGGCAAATTGCTCAATCATAAAATATGCACAAGTATATCTTGATAACAACAAACTTCAAAACTATTTTGGATCCTAAGCCACTGTGTCTCAAATGTGATGATATTTGGATTACTATAAATTAATCATTAAGTTAAAATATAGGTATTAAGATAGTCTTTAAATAAAGTCCTGCTTATGTAATGATAAGAAAAATTTTTATATCAAACAAAATAAAATCTAGAGTATGTATACACAGAATGGCCATGTACATGACAATAAGCTGAACATTAAGTCAGTCTTTACAAAGATCCCACCACAAGTGAAAATAAATTTCTGTTGTTGAAACCACCCAGTCTGTGATACTCTATTATATCAACTCTGGAAAACTAACACATCCCTGTCAATGGAAACCTAGACAGAAAGCTGCCTACTTGAACACCCTAAAGCATACAATTAGCTAGGTGATCACTGGTACCATGGACTTAATTTTTTCCCCTGGATTCATACACTGTTGTGATCTTTGGAGGTAATTAGGCTATAAATGACCCTCATGGATGGAATTAATGCCTTTGCAGGATAGTTGTGTTCTCCACCATATGAGTATGCCATCAGAAGGAGACAGCTGTCTGCAAACGAGGAACCATGCTCTCACTAGACATGTTGATTTATTTACACTAGTTCTTATATACTTCAGCAGCCAGAACTATGAGTGGATAAAGTCACATTTGTAAGCTGCTTGGCAGCAGTATATATCCGAGAACAGCCTGAACTACAACTGGCTCTAGAATTCCAGCTTTTTGATATAGGACGGCCTTTAACCTTTACTTGGTGAGAGCCCTTGGCCAACTGACATGTATTTTAGAATAGCCAGCCCCTTATATAAAATAAGGACACTAATCGGCAAATGTTATTGTTCTGCTATTACAGAGGATTTTAAATTAATATACAACTACTTATTCACCCCCATGAATCTCATTCCAGCATTTGAAGGAGATAATCTGTGAGAAGATGCTTTATATATTCTAAAGTGTTATAAAATGCTCACTAATAAAATTACCACATCTACAAAACTGCTAATGAGAGGCAGACAAAATCAATTGGTGTGTTACTTTGTTTTGAGTTTAAGGTCAAGGTGTAAAGTAGTGTACACACCCCTTTGCCCATCAGCAGCCAAAAATTAATCAGCCTCAGAGTATTTTTAAGCATAGAGAATCATATATTTTCCATCCTCCAGCTGGAAGACTGCCATCCAAAATAGCCAACATCAGCTACAAGTTGAGTTAATACTTGCTGCTACCAAGAATTCAATTCCTGCACCTTTTTTTTCTCTTTTAGCCCATGCAAAACAGCCACTATACAGCTCTCTAGAGTTGGAGTCAGGCATAAATCTGAATCCATAATCTTCATATCTATATTCATGGGATCACAGACCCATCATCTGGTGAGCGTCCATATGGGCTGGGAAACGTGCTAGACATTTTACATATATTTTCCCACTTACCACTCATGACAGCCCATTATGGTGAGGGTTAATAACTTGATCTTCAGTTAAGTAAATTGAAGTTAAGCAAGATCAGTGATTTTCCATGCACTCAGATGACGTGCTACTAATTGGGCACTTTCTCTTTGCTAAGTATAGTTTATGCTAGAGATTGCAATACAAAACTTGCAACTTTGATGGGAAAACAGACCATGACAAAATAAAGGATGAAATGTAAATAGATGCTAATTTGACAAAGGTGATTAATGGTATAGATAAAAGCTGGCCTTCCAAAATTCAGAAGGAAGAACTTGACAGAGGGAGTGGTAAAATTTAGATCTAGATAGGGAATTACATCACTTCTTTAACAAAACTATGAGAAGTAGGCATTGGTCTCAAAGGTTCCTGTGGGGGCAAAACCCAAGTGCAGTAGTTAAGCATTCACATCCAATCACAAGGAGACTCTTTGATTCTTTGGTTCTTGATATAGCTACCTTTTAATAAAAAAAAATTTTTCATTCATACTCAAAGACAGAACAACCAAGTGAGAAGACACATTTAAAAATACATATGTGATATATTTATTTAATGTCTTATTTTCTGCAGTATTAATTTTGAAAATATTTCTATGAAAGTTTCCTGTTTATTTTTTTTCTTTTTGTGATGCCAATTTTGCCTTTCTTAGATTCAGATATTTAAAGAGTCTTACAAATTGCTGTTAGGATAACAGCAAATAATTTAGAAGAGGAGCACTTCAATATGCTGCAAAAATGTAAAATATTACCTAAAAAAAATACATCCTCTAGGAAAGCAGTTAAGATCCCAGTATACCACTTGGGCTGATGGTACCTGAATAGTAAACAAATTCCAAGAGAGCTGATAAATCCATCAAAGAAGCTGATGATAATAATACATACATATAACATGAGTATGGATAAAGCCAATTTTTAGATACTACTATGATAATAGATTGCTTGATCACCCCCTTGCTTAGGTCCCCATTGCTTCCAGATGAAGAATGTGACACCTGTTCACTCCATCGGTCTGTTACCCTCATAATACTGGTGCTGTTGTCTCTACAGTAGAAGTACCACAGTCATCTTCAGGAGTCCATCCAGAAGTGATAAATATCCAGATTTCAGAGTTTATTTTCAGACCAGCTAAATTTTAAGCCACATAAATCTGTGAGTGTTCAATAAACAATATGGGTTGATTCCAGTAACTAATTTACTCAGAGAAATGCTACAAGGAATTGGATCCTCAACATATATGTAAATAAGCTTAGCCTAGGGAAATTATGAGAAAAAAACACTGGAAATAACTTTCAATAAAATTTCTATTTCTGTTTGTCTTGGGAATGAAATAAGGGTTACATTTTTAATATACTTTTTCTGTTTTCTGTGGTCAGTTGCTTGAGCAGAAGAAACAGTGGTCTAGAAGAACATAAGTCACCATACTCTGCACCCTTGGAAGGCCTGCCGTCCAACCTCTTTTTTTTTTTTTTGTTTTTTGTTTTTTCGAGACAGGGTTTCTCTGTGTAGCATTGCGCCTTTCCTGGGACTCACTTGGTAGTCCAGGCTGGCCTCGAACTCACAGAGATCCGCCTGGCTCTGCCTCCCGAGTGCTGGGATTAAAGGCGTGCGCCACCACCGCCCGGCCCTGCCATCCAACCTCTTACTCCACTGTCTTCTGGCAAATTGAATTACATTAATTTAAATATATATTATGCCCTCCTATATTCTACATTTCTTAATATATTGGAAGACAGCATATGAAGACTCAGATGATTCTCTGTGATATGGCCTGAACTATTACCACTAGATATTGGAGAGAAGACAAGGGAAGATTGGAGAACAGAGGAAGGAAAAGAATGGAGGGGGAAGAAGAGAAAGGGAAAAGGGAGCAAGGAAGGATGGAAGGAAGAAAGGGAGGGAGGGAGGGAAATATTTCTTAAATTTACAGTTAGAAATGTTAATGGATTACAAAACACTCCAGAATTAGGAAGCCCAATTGAAACATGTCTCTTCCATGTTTATGTGGAGAACAAATAATAGTGTTATTCTTTTTAGTGATAGTGTAACAGATCTATGTCCAACTTAAGAAGTGGCTGTCTTCTTAGAATAGGAGGGATATGATTTTGATAATTTTGAAATGTTCTCTAACACTAAATTTAGACTAATCCATGTTTTAACTCTTGGGAATATATCATTCTTTTGCCAAAATGGAACTTGAATAACAATGAACAAGAGAATATAGTGTGTGGAAATGCTGTGGGATGTTCTGTATGGCAAATGTGTTGCTGATTAGTCAATAAATAAAACACTGATTGGCCATTGACTAGGCAGGAAGTGTAGGCGGGACAAGGAGCAGAATAAAGCTGGGAAGTGGAAGGCTGAGTCAGAGAGACACTGCCAGCCGCCATGATGACAAACAGCATGTGAAGATGCCGGTAAGCCACGAGCCACGTGGCAAGGTATAGATTAATGGAAATGGATTAATTTAAGCTGTAAGAACAGTTAGCAAGAAGCCTGCCATGGCCATACAGTTTGTAAAGCAATATAAGTCTCTGTGTTTACTTGGTTGGGTCTGAGGCTGTGGGACTGGCAGGTGATAGAGATTTGCCCTGACTGTGGGCCAGGCAGGAAAACTCTAGCTACATGGAAAAAATAAATATCACTATTCAGAACATCTTTATATTTTATTATTACATACATAACATTTCTGAATCATTAAGACTCACGGGGATTGCATTGAATCTGTAGATTGCTTTGGTAAGATTTCGATTTTTACTATGTTAATCCTACCTCTATCCATGAGCTTGGGAGGGACCTGCCTCAACTCAATGTACCATTCTCTGCTGACTACCCATGGGAAACCTTGCCGGAGGAGGTGGGGATTGGGGGTGGGTTGGGGAGGAAGGCTTGGGGGTGGGAGGAGGGAGGACAGGGGAATCTGTAGTTGATATGTAAAATGAATGGAAGATCTCTTAGTGAAATAAAAATGAGGACTCACAGTTGCCCATGGCTTTCCAGATTTTCTGTAATAATGAGAGAGAACAATGTCAGAAAATCTGCTTTAAAATCAGGGTAGAAAGCTAGCACTGCAGGAATTTTAGGGTGGGAGAAGCAGAAAATACACAAATGAGGAATTACAGACACCTGTCTACAGAATCTGCTTTACTGATGGCATTCCATTTACTAGAGGGGGGCCTCAGACTTTTTCTCCACTCCACACCATAACTGCTGATATAACCATATGCCCCAGTCAGGTTTTTCTTCCTGGAAATTCTCTTGTATGTCATGGCCTCTAACGATTCTTCTTGGTTCATTCTCTTTCTCTTTCTATGTGTCTTCTGACACTGGGGGAAACAGATACTGAAACTGAGTGCTCAATTTGACTCCTTTCTCTTTAGACAGAAATTAAAATTGGTCCTGATTGCCACCAAAAGAATGTAGAGGTCTTTGTGACTCAGGTGACCACAATGATTAGTCTTTTTGAGAAAGAAAAACAACTTGTGTATTCCTCATACCATTTGACTCACTTTTTCTCTGACTGCTGAAGAGCTCACAATTTTGAGGGGATTCAAAAGATCTTTGAACTGAACTACCAAGTTTTTCCAGCCTTTGGACAATGAGGCATATTTAGTTGTTGAAACATTCTCACCTCCCTCAATCAGTTGAATATCTTCATAGATGCCCTGTATATTTCCCAGACTACCACTGTCCATACAAAAGGAATACTGAGACTCACAGTTACTCCTCAAGAAGAACTGGACAGACAAACTTCTCATATAGAAGTCAAATACAACACCTCTGCCCCCAGAGAAAGGCAAAGCTGCTTTGGAGGCATAAAGAAAAGAACTTGAAAAAAGTGACAAGGAGAGATGTATTATGGAATTGATTATAAAATTATATAAATGTAAACAAACCTGATATTTAAATAAATATAAATGAAAATATGATTACTTCATTTCTCCTCTTTCCTTTCCTTCCTCCCACCTCATCCATATACCACTATCCTCTCAAAACCCTGGCCTCTATTTCTTTGATTGCTAATGTTGTATATATGCATAGCTGCTTATATATACAAGAACAACATGCTGAGCCCATTTAATGCTGCTTCTATGTATGTGATTTCAGGGCTGACCTCTTGAAATCCCATAACCAATTAGGGAGCACATCATTCAAGATGACTAATTCTCCCTCTCAGCAGTCCTTGTTTACCTGTAATTCTTTGTTTAGAGGTAGGGCTCTGTGAGATTTCCCTCTTCCATTATGGTGTGCTTATTGGTGTTTAGGCAACCGTAATGCTGGGGTATTTTACACCATAGTCTAGTCCAGAGTGAGACTAAATTTTAATTTCTCAGAAAGTTATCCTCAGGACAGTTTAGTTAGGTGTGGGATGCTAATTCTCTGTATTTTTCCTTTATGTCACACACTACAATTATAAGTAAAATAACACTCAAGGATTGAGTCTAATGATTATTAAGTTCTCTAGTTGTACACACACACAAACTCCATAAAGGCAAGGAGAATAATAGGTTTAATGTCCTAAGACCTTCCTACTATTGAGGGAACCAATATTTTTTTTGAGAGAATTTTAAATATGAATGAAGTGTGAATGTAACACAAGTCTGAGTGCTGGTTCTGCTCATTTTTTTAAAATAAAATAGGGTCTTGTCTCATAAATTACTTATATTAAAAATAATTATTTCAAGGTTATAAAATATATTGAAATCACATATAACACTATGAGATAAAGACGGGAAAATCTAAGCTAAAATCTCATTAAATCACCAGCCTTTGTGGCTGCAGGTAAGTTATTTAAAATTTGCACCTTCCCATTTATCTATCTGTGAAATGAAAATACAAACACTTCTAGATTTTTGAGGTTTATAAAATGATAAATCACTTTATTGTTTATGTCAGTTTATAACGGTTTGTTCCTTGGTTGCCATCAAAAGCTTGATAAATAGTCCAGTGTTATTAACTTGTTTATTAATATAGAGATTTCCCTATTTCAGCCCCAACTTCACAGTTCACTTCATCTATATTTCTATATTTGCTTACAACCATGGCTTGGATTTAAATACAGTAGGAGCCACTATAAGGATTGACATACTGAAGGTAATCATTATTTTATATTTAAATATGCATCATATAATAATCAAACACAGTTCTGATTATAAAACTCCGTTTCCTTCTTTAACTAAATTATAACCAAATGCTAAAATATATTTATACATATATGTGTATGTGCACCAGTACTTCAGTGCATATATATGTTCAGTTGAAACTTGCTTTCTTCATTGCTTATCCAAACTTCTTTTCATCTCTCCATACTACAGCATTTTCCTTTGGAAGTCAGGCTGTCATATTGTATAGCAACAGAGCAGAAATAAACTGCTGTAAATTCTAACCCCGTGTAAAGTATGTGTTGTGGTGATGTAGTGTGTCCCCCAATATACATTGTCTCCCAATAAAATTTACCTGAGGATCAGAGGAAAAAGTCAGTCACTATATAGAAGTCAGGCAATGGTAGCACATGCCATTCATCCTATCACTTGGCAGGCAGGGATCTGTCTGGATGTCTGTGAGTTCAAGACCACACTGGGGACAGAGCCAGGTGTGGTGGCACAAGCCTTAAATTCCAGCACTAGTTAACCATGGAGGTCTGGAAGTCTGTACAGAAAGACAGGAGGTGACAGAGCTGGGCAGGAAGAGGAAGTGATATAGTGGACAGAGAGAGCAAATCAGATGGCAGAACAACAAGATATATTGGTGTGGCTAGACAGGAAGTAGCTCGCCTTTGGAAGCTGCAGATTTGGTGAGGTGAGGTTAGCTGTGGCTTTCCCCATTTCTTTGATCTCTCAGGTTTTCACACCTATATCTGTCTCGTGTTTTTATTTAGTAAAACAGTTTAGAAATTTGTCTACACTGTGTTATCTCTTTGTCATAATGTTTGCTCCAGATGGATAGGATCCTTTGTTTGTTCATGGTGAAATCTACCTGGTTTACTGCCTTCCTACAAATACCAAAACAACCACCACACAACCAACAAAGAGACCATCCTACAATAAGGAAAACTGTGTAGAATGTGGAACCAGAAGAACTGTATGGAAGTGGAAATGGAAACTTTGGGTAAACCATCCCTGAACCAAGCCCTCCAAATGCTTTAACTGTGTGTTGTAATCACACTCACTTTATGATTGGGGTTAATGACAAATGATCATAAGAACAGACAAACAAAACTGTGTTGGTGAATCTATTATTGGTACTTCTATGATAATTTTTCCATCCAGGTTTATTGCTGTATGCTTTCATATTTTCAAAATATTATTATTTTTATTTGATAAGATTGAAACTACTTCCAATTTTTTTTCTTTCATTAACCATTGGACCTTTCAACTATTTCCATTTCTAAATGAATATAAAATCATTTAGTTGACTTTCAAAGATAAAACCATTAAGATTTTAACTTGAATTAAATTAAATACTCTAAATAAACCATGAGGTTAATAGAAAATTCCTAATATTTTTTCTTGTCATTTAGGATGTGCTCTCTCCAATCGTTTAATCAAATCTTCTTTTAAATTCTCTGTAATATGATTTTACAGTTTTATTTATGACTGCATATTGCAACTTCAATTTATGTTTCAATATTTCACATCCTATTGCTCTTGTGAAAGGATTTTAAATATGTTTTCCAAATAGTATTGTCATTATGCTAATATTCTTCTTGGAATCAGATTATAGCTCAGTTTCCAATTACCTTGTGTCCTTGGGAAATATACCTAACTCTACATACCTCAGACAGAACATTTATTAAATGAGACATACACCACAGGGATGTTATAAATAGGACATGAGTTAGTGCATGGAATGCAAGGTCGTATCTAACACACAGTGAACCTTATAAAGACTTAGCTGATTTTCTTGGTTATCATGCTTGCTGCTGTGACCAATCCATTACTTTTATCTGTAGTAGAATTGGATTGATATCAGCAAATACCTCTCTAGGTGTATATATCTATGTGTGTTCTCTACTCCATGGAGTATCTTATTTCAATGCATTTGTGAATGTGCATGAAGTTAGGACAGGAGTGGTAAGTTTAGTGGGATTCATATATAAAAAAAAAAGTTCGATATAATTTCTTCACTGAAGTCACATCCATGACAAGTGATTTTAGAGTGCCTTTCTGGTATATTAGCAATAAATTCCTCTTCTTTTCCTCTTTTCATTTTTTTTCCTCTTTTACTTCTCAACAGGTGATATTTTTGTGTGAAAAAGAAACAAGTGTTAAATAAAGTTGAAACTTAGTCTTCAACATTGACTCCAGCATTTATTCCTTCACCCAAATTTCCCAGTGAAGAACCCCCTGTGTATTGTTAAAGGGTTTAGTTGAATATTTGTTTATGTATGTATATAGATGCTAATACAATTTAAAGACTTTGGCTTACCTTATTAGTAGTTGCTCAAATTATCCATTTATATACAAATTAATCTATATGTTCATTATAATTGCTGTATGTATATTACTCCATAGTAACTACATAGTAATCAAAAGTAGTACACTGTACTTTATTCAAAAACTAACATTTTAATATCATATTGGTTGAAAGAGAAATCATTTATGCACTTCTCGTTATTATATGAAATAAAAAGTCATGTAGGAGAAAACGCAAAGCTTTCTAATAGATGAAACAATGACAGATTCATTTTTGTTTGACATATACTGATAAGTTCTGTTTAAAAATATTTTTAAGTTCACATTCTTCTTTTCAAACTTATTTCAATTAAGGGATAGATTATCATTTAAGAGTAGATACTACCCTTACAGAGGACTGGAGTTCAATTCCCAGAACACGTATTGGGTGGTGCATGATCACCTGTAACTCCAGTGCCAGGGGTTCCAATGCCAATGGCTTCTGTGAGCATCTACACTCATAGGAATCTACACAACACACACATATACACCACACACACACACACACACACACACTCAGAGAGAGAGAGAGAGAGAGAGAGAGAGAGAGAGAGAAAGAAACACAATTTACTTAGATAAATAAAATTTAAATTTATATAAATAAAATAAATAAATTGAAATAAATTTTTAAAAAACCTTAGGTGCTAGAGTTGTGTTGCAGATGTACCCACTCAGACTGGGCTACACAGCAATGCATTTTAGTTGGTTGTAGTTATCTGTATTGGTCTCTGTCTGTTACAAAGGAAAGTTTCCTTGCTGAAGATGAGGACTACACCTATCTGCGGGTATAAAAACAAATATTTATAATGTAGCTAGGAATTCTGCTGGTTAGTCATTTGTACATATGAGTAACAAAATTTTATTAAAAAATGAGACCATGAAGAGAGAGAGGAACGGCATATGGGAGAGTTTGAAGGAAGAAAAGGGAAAAGTAAAAGAGATAATTTCAAAAAGAATAATTTTTAGTTACTCTTAAAAATCCACTGTTAAAAAGTATGTCAAGTGACAAATTGCACACACACAAATATAGAATAAAACATGTAATTTTGAAATATCTATGCAATGTTTTACATTTATGATGTTCAAGTCAGTGTTAAGAAGAAATTCTGTTTGATTTCATTTCTGGCCTCAGGCATACATCTGTTTAAGTATTTGCATTTACTTGTTCCCTATTTTCTTAGTTTATATGTCATTGTGATTCTTAATTTCAATCATTAGTGTATTCCTGTTCACAAATATATGCGTTTTGAAAGATAAGAAAATTATAATTACAATGAGGTAATTAGGAAATATTAATTAAACAATTATTTATGAAGATATAGTAAGTAGGAAAAATTGCTTTATTTCTGACAAAAATAATAACTGTTTGAAAATAGAAGATTCTGTCACTATGAATTATACTAATTAGTTGTAGAACTGTAAAAAAAGAAGATAAAGTTACCAAATTTTAAACCATAAATTGATAGACTGGGTTTATGTGATGTTAAGTATGTTTTTCAATAATCTTAATAATGATGAATAATTCTAAAATTGGACTTTTATTTTCTGAATCATCCTGGAATATAAAACATGCAAAAATCTATACATCCAGAGGTACTAAAACGATAAATATAAAATAAAAGTGGTTTTAGGCCAATAAAAATTGTGATTGTCAATATATTGTTACAATGATCTACACAGTCGGAGTTCACCCATCAAAGCTGTAATGGGCACAACAGCTCTTAGTAAAAGATTCAATAAATCTTTTCTGAAGAGGAATATTTCTAAAGCAAGGTGTTACAATAATGATGGTTGTAAACACAGGCAGACTCATAAACTTAAAGCAAAATTATTGAGGGAATTGTCCAGGGTCCATCTTAGACATTCTTGTCAGTCACACCTCAAAGTCACAGGAGTGGGTGGATCAGAGCTCATCACAGTAAATAGACTGTTTTTTGCTTGGGGTTCTGATGACTTACGCATATGTGCTAGGCTAGTCAAGGGAAAGAAGTGCAAACAAGGAGAGTTGTGATGGAATCCTGGACTGTACTGAACCGTAGTCCAAAAACAAGGGGTCTGGACTGTGGCATCCCATGGAGATTGGGCCAGAAATAAAGAGGTAGTCTGGTTCCACTTCTTTCATAGAATGAAAAGCTATGCTAATTTCTGCCCCTGTCCTAGCTAATGTGGTCTACATACAAGCCTAGATCTAACATTCTATAAAGATGTCTGTTGTACCATAATGAAAGGGGTACTTGAGCACAAATGTGATATCGATAATCATAGAAATATGAAATAAAATGCTTAGTACATAAAGAAACAACTTTCAAAACACAATAAGTTGTCAGACCCAACATCATCACAGAAAGCAGGCAATACCCACATGTAAAATCACTGAGAGTCTTCTGGATGTAGACTTGTTTCCTAGCTAAATATACTCTTGCTTTAGGCAAGACATTTTCATCATTCTTCCCTCTTCTATGTACTGAACTCTGGGTTTATGTGGAACAGTCACAGACTCTCCTACTAGGGAAAATTTGTTAGGTCTTCTTATTGCGGGGAAAATAGGTAAAAACTAACAGAAATTTGCTTGTTTTTAAAATGTGAAAATAAAATAAAACGCACCAGTTAAATAAAGGTCCTTCTATAAGTTACTCAAGTTCTTTGTTCTGTAAATAGTGCTTAGATAAAGACAATGGAAACTGTACTAATTATATTGCAGACTTACATGTACTTCAAACTCTAGGACAAGTTCTTATGACTTAGAAATTAAAACAAGGAAGAACATTTGAAAGCAATTTTGTAACTTCAACACCAAACTAGCAGGCAAAAGATGAGTTGAGGAAAAGAAAAGATAAGAAATTTTAAATATAGGAATAGTTTAAAATCTTTGTTTCTTAAATGCTCAAAGTTTTATCAAAAACAATTTCAAAGTTTTGAAAATCAAGTTTGCTTCTTTATATTTATTTATAATTGATATAATGTAATTGATATATTCATTATTTTATATTTTATGATGCTGAATGACCAGGAATTGATTAAAAAAAGTCAGACAAAACTCAATCATTTCACAAAAAGTGATACAACAGGCAAAGAGGCAACAAGTGGATTCATACTGCAAGTCTAGGAGGAAGCCTCGGCTTAAACTTCTAGTTCTCAGAAAACTGAAGTGAATAAGATTTCATGGTACTATGAATGAAGCATCATTAGTCCCAAACTCTCCCAGTTAACGCACTGGAAGCAGCCAACACACTGCTTCTGCATATGGAAATGACATTACTTAGTGAAATTGAAGTGAAGGGGGCTGAAGGAAAGTAGATGTTATCTGACAGAGCAGGAAGCAGCGTATGAAAGAAAGTGCTGCTTATATGGAAATGCACATAATAAATAAGGAGACCCCGCAGCTACTTTCCTCCTCCAACTTTCTTTGACAGGTAGTGATCAGAAATTTTTCCAAATTGGAGATTTGAGATTCTTCTTAAAGGAAATCATCTAGTTTCTACATGAGGAAATAAGAATTCTTCAAACTTAAATTCCCATCATTTTTTAAATAAAAAAAACTATTTTTTGAGAGTTCATCCATCATAGAAGGATATGATGGAACAGATCATCCCATGACATGGCAGTCCAGGGATCAAAGGAAGGAGAATGATTAAGCTCACAGGCTTTCTCCTTCCTTCTCCTTTATTCAGTTCAGGCCCATACCCCAGAGAATGGTGTTCCCCACCTTCAGGGTGGGACTTTTCCACTCAGTTTATACTCTCTGAATGTTCCCTGACAGACACAAACATCAATTTCCCTTAGTCTCCTAAGCAATTCTAAATCCATTCAAGTTGAACATTTGAGAAAGATAAGATACTAAGATAAAGATAAAATGGAAGAAAAGGCAGAGCTGCATTGTAGAATAATCAAATCTGTCCATATCATGTAAGAAAAAATAGAGGATATGGAATATAGAACTATTAGGACATCAATATTTTCAGCAATAAAGAGTGTGCTGATATGAATTAATAACTAATCACACTCAGAACAACAAAAGCATCCTCTATATGCTTTGTCTCAATATGTATTTGTCTTCACATCTCACACCATCACTTATAAACAATTATTAACAACATAAAAATTCAAGGAATTCATCCATGACTCTCTTTCATTATCTCTTCAGTTTCTTACAAATTAACATTAAGCCTCAAGAGTCTAAGTATAACATGATCCTCTTTTTTTGTATGAATCTACATTCCCCTGCTGGCTATAGCTCTGTGTAAATACAATTGAAAGAATTGTGGACATTCAAGATGTATGACATATATTAATATGTTTTTCAGACTGATGTAGTTATGGTATACAGCATTATACCTCACTGCATATATATAATAAAATGATTATCAAAATTAAGCCAGCAATTATTGTTAAATATTCCAAAGAAAGGCTTAATTACTATGTTAGTCGAATCTAAAACACAGAGATGGTTCAATATATGCAAAACAATAAGCATTTATATCTCTTTCATCATTGATATTGGAGTAATTTATCATTTTCAATGTTTTCATCTGACTTTGGTATCAGAGTAATGGTTAGTTCATCAAGCAGCTTGTCAATGTTCTTTATTTCTTGTATTTGGGTGGCTAAAATATCAAAATATTCCTTATTGGGTAGAAAAATAAAGGAAGTTTAGTTAAGTAATTAAATACCAGAATAACAGGTTCAGTAAGAGATAATGAATGTGTACCACATTTTCTTAATCCGTTCTTCAGTTGATGGGCATCTAGGGTGTTTCTAGGTTCTGGGTATTACGAATAGTGCTGCTATGAACATAGTTGAGCATGTATCTTTGTGGTATGATTGAGCATTCCTTGGGTATATACCCAAAAATGGTATGGCTAGGTCTTGACGTAGATCGATTCCCAATTTTCTGAGAAAATGTCATACTGATTTCCACAGTGATTGTACAAGTTTGCATTCCCACCAACAATGGAGGAGTGTTCCCTTTGCTCCGTATCCTCTCCAACATAAACTGTTACTAGTGTTTTTGACCATAGCCATTCTGACAGGTGTAAGGTGGTATCTCAGAGTCATTTTGATTTGCATTTCTCTGATGACTAAGGATGTTGAGCATTTCTTTAAATGTCTTTCAGCAATTGGAGATTCTTCTTTTAAGAATTCTCTGTTTAACTCTTAGCTCATTTTTAAAATTGGATTGTTCAGTATTTTGATGTCTAGTTTCTTGAGTTCTGTATATACTTTGGAGATCAGTCCTCTGTCAGATGTGGGATTGGTAAAGGTCTTTTCCCATTCTGTAGGCTGTGTTTTTGTCTTATTGACCGTGTATATTTTGACCTACAAAAGCTTCTCAGTTTCAAGAGGTCCCATTTATTAATTGTTCTCAGTGTCTTTGCTGCTGGTGTTATATTTAGGAAGTGATCTCCTGTGCCAATGTGTTCAAGAGTACTTCCTACTTTCTCTTCTATCAAGTTTAGTGTGACTGGATTTATGTTGAGGTCTTTTTTCCACTTGGACTTGAGTTTTGTGGATGGTGACAGATATGGATCTATTTGTAATCTTTTACATAATGACATCCAGGTATGTCAGCAACATTTATTGAAGATACTTTCTTTTTTTCCATTGTATAGTTTCGGCTTCTTTGTCAAATATCAGGTGTTCATATGTGTGTGGAATAATGATGTCAGGGCATACTACTCAGCAGAGAAAAACAATGACAGCATGACATTTGCGGGCAAATGGATGGAACTAAAAAATATCATCCTGAGTGAAGTATTTCAAACCCAGAAGTACAAACATTGTATGTACTCACTCATAAGTGGATACTAGATATAAAGCAAAGAACAATCATACTGCAACCCACAGAACCAGGGAGGCTACATAGCACGGGTGACCCTAGGATGACTGTGGCTTATAATGAGTTTTGGTTTTACTCAATTACTGGGCAAGCCTCAATGAAACATTTCACTATTAGGATGCAAATTTGTATTGTATAAAACTGATAATACAAAAATAAATAGATAAATAAAAATGAAAAAAAGAGAGATAGTGGATAAATGAATTCAACTCACTGAAGCAAAATGACAAACCCAGAATGACAAAACCAGTCAAACTGTTAATTAAAATAGAAATTAAACAGAATTCCTGTAACATATGCTTCAAAATTTTTTGAAGATCCTTGGATCCCAAACTTACTATGGAATGTTTTATATAAGAGAAAAGATTAAACAAATATTTCATTAAATATGAGAAAAAAATAAAGACTACCATCAAGGAAAGCCAGGAGGGAGTTTTCTGGTTTATGATGAAACATAACCAGTGATAGCAGATAGGAACTAAAGAGGAAAAAATATTCTAAGGAAATAAATGGGATTCAGGTGTAAACAAATCTAAAGTTCTTCCAAGAACAGCTGAATGAATATGAAAGCTAAACAACTTGAAATATAGTTGGCTAATAGTTTAAAGAATAATTCTTTGAAATGGAAGACATCTTATGATATATTTTGTTGTTCATCTTTGCAAAGTATTAATGCATTTATTTTAGCACAATGGATGAACTGTACTGATATCTATAAAGGTAATTTAATTCTAGAGCAGGGTATAAGCATGTAAAACTTGTAAATAAGGGAAACAGGGCTTAATTTTCACATGTTCAGATGGAAACCATCAGAAGGGAAAATTACACCTAGTTAAGAAATGATATATGTTGTTTGAAATCAAAGAACTGAATGTGTGGACAGCTGAATCATGGGGAGAGCTATTGCTGGAGAATGCTGGATTTAAAACACTGAAAGCTTTGAACATTCATAAAAATAAAAATGAGTGTAGAAAGCATAGCGTGTGCACAGAGTATACACAGAAGAACAGAACCCAATGTCCTTGAGAACTCAATACAGAAACAAGCCTTCCTGAGGTCGAGGCATGCATAGGTCAAAAGGTCAAGGGAGGGAAGGAATTCCAGCATGTTGAGTATATTGTGTCTGTTAAAAAAATGTACTTTCGATTATTTTTATAAATGAGCAATGTATTAGTTAGCATAGCAAATTCTGTTTCAAAAGATAAGCTGTTTATATATGCCTTGAAAAATACTGATGTATTTTTGTCAAATAAACTGTTACAGTAATTACGTATGGATAATGCTGTGCTTTGGCACCCAGATCTATGACCATGAAGAGTGAAATCAGCATGAGATTTATGTTATAAAGACTCTTCACCCCAGAATAATACACAAAAATATGTGTGTTGAACACCTTTACTGTACTGTGTGTGTGAACATGGTAGGGTATTGGAGAGAGACAGAGAGGCAGAGAGACAGAAACAGACAGATGAGAAAGAGAGAGAGAAAGAGAGAGAGAGAGAGAGAGAGAGAGAGAGAGAGAGAGAGAGAGAGAGAGAGAGAGAGATTAGAAAGAGACTAAGGGAACTAAAATGTCCTAAGAGCCTCATGGAATTATGAATATGAGAAACTTTGCTGTCTTTCTTGCCTGTTTTTTCTTTTTTAATTTGTTACAGAGAAGGCTCTCTGAAAGTAAGACATAACTTGACCAACATAGAGAGGAGAAGAGAGGCACAGTTTTGCTCCTTATATTAGGGAATAGTCTAGGGTCCTCCTGGGCTATCAGTTCACTCACTGTTCTTTATTTTTATTACTTGTTAGTTTCATTCTCTTTGTTAAAAACACTTGTGCAGAAGATTTACTATAAAAAAATTAGGAATAGGTATAATACATGATCACTTGCCACAGTTAGGTTGGGCAGCAATGTGTTCAAAGAAGACATCCCTTTGCCTAAGAGGGCACTCTCAGCCTCTCCCTTCCCATTTTTGCTTTCTCTGGGTCACAATTACCTTTGTGGGTACCATGTTTGATTTAATTCAACAGCACAATTTCTCTACAAGGTACGTATTTTTTCTGCCATTGTATTCCAGCATTTCCTCTTTTCTTTATTGTCACCCTTTTACACTATTAATATTTTTTTCAAATTTCTATACATGTGAAAAATCCCTGAGGGCAAAAAATGCCTACCATGTTCTAGTCTATATCTAAAGGATGCTAGTATCAATGTTCCATATTAAACTTGGGCAAAACACAACCATAGTAAATCAGTTTCTTGCACTGATATTTTTGAACTGTTATACCTTAGGCAAAGTTTGCTAACCACTAACCAGATAGGATAGCTCACACCTATAACCTCAGTGCTTAAGAGGCTGTATTGGGAAGATTGCTGTAATTTGTAGGGAACGTCATGCTACATACCATTTTCTAAGATAGTTTGGGTAGAGAATAAGACTATCTCAGAAGGAACAAAAGAAAAGAAGAAAAGGAAGGAGGAAAGAACAAAGAAAGGAAAGAATGGTTACTAGTGAAAATACTATTATCCATTATTCATCCATTCATTGATCCGTTCATTAACAAAGAATGAGTTTTAAAAATATATATAAATCAGTTACCAAGCTCCTGTTCCATATCCAAATACTTCAATAATTGCTGTGCCAAACCATGAGTAAAGCAGGCAGCAACACGCCTTTCAGGGAACTTACACTATACCTGCAGGAAGGAGAGCAACTGGAGTGTATTTGTTCACCACCACTTAGTTGTGCTGCCAGTAAACATTATCCAGAGGAATACTAAAGCCTAAATATAGATGCGAGCTTGTTTTAATGTTGAATCCTACCTCCAGTAACTGTGAAGAACTGCTTTCTGCCTAGCAGGTGTCAATAACATCAGCTAGAAGACTGGGTAGGAAAGCATCTCTAAGCACCTTTGGGTCTGGCAGGCGTCCTGTCTTCATCACTGCTGAAGAACTCCTGTCTACTCTAGGCTTTCTGCTGCCACACAGTGAGTTAACTGTTCTTTTAAATATTGATAACCAGGCTCATATATCACAGAGCTGAGAGAATGACAGTTTCAGTGCATAATGGCTAAAGCTTTCTACAATAATCAGATACTCAATAATTCATGAAAATATATCCCCCCAAATCAAATTGGAAACTATTTTGTGTAATATATTATTTAAAATTCAATATTATCATGCACACAACTTCTCTTCAGCCAGAAGAGCACCGTTTCAAAATGTGATTATGTGGGGACTCTATTTAAAAGTGACAATTTTGCTTTTCATTTGTTTAAGGGCTTAAGCAGAGGATTTCAACTGGAACTAAGTCATCTGACAATGAAACCAGAGAGGTCTCAAGCAACCTCACAAAAGTGACATTAAGGTCTGTAAAATGCCTGAATATTTGGATGGGAGAAACACGCGTGTTGTTGGGTAAAAATCTTAATTTGATCAGTTCTCTGTCAACTTGCTCCCAAATAGTCTTCTCTAAATTAACTGCAATTTATCATCACTCTAAGATGGATTGTGACCTCCAAAATCTGACAGTTAGGATGCCTTCATCTTTCCCTAGTGCTGCAGCAGCATTGGCACATTGAATGGCAAGGGGTGGCTGCCCCATAAGCACAAGATTAGTTTGTATTCCGGGTTGTTACTATTTTCTCATTGTAAACACTTCTATTCCCTTTATGTCTTACCTGAAAATGTATTTAAGGGAATATGATTCTCTATGAAGCTTTACCTGGCTTTCTAAGAAATTACATATCTACCTCTTGAATAATTATGGTGTAAAGAGCTTTATATATAAAGATATATATCCCTTATGGTATTGTAATACACATGACTTGCAAGCCAAGAGCTATGATAAGCCTGCGACCAATATTATAAGCTAAAAATGCTTCTTTAGACACTGGGTCACCATTTGCTAGCCCTGTTTTATTTCAAAGAAAACTATATCATCACAGCATTCAAATAATTATATAAAAACATAAATTGATTTAACAATTTCCTGGTGCCCAGAATGAATTTTAATGTTTCATTATGACTATCTATATGGTAATGGAATGAGCCTTTAACAAATCCTTCACCATTCAATGATGTACATATTCTTTCTTATCCTATAGGCAGCTTGGTTGGTAGAGGCCAGCACCATTATATAAAGTGAAAAGAATGATTTCTTCTGTGTTAGAATAAGCAATGGATTTTAGAGATCAAAGTTTGTATTTCAATACATATTTGTCTAACTGTGCACAAGGATACTACCCTTTATACATCTCACTAAGCTCCTTTGCAGTAGCTTCACTCTATCTACAAGAGGAAGGCTTCCTTGAAGACATACAGAGTTATTGCTAAGAATGTAATCTCTTGAGCCAAATGTCTCAGGTATATATATTATCTGTGATTTACAGAGCAAGAGGCAAATTACTTGTCTCTGGGTCTCAATTTTCTCATGTTGAACATGGTATGAGTAGTAGCATAAAGGCATTGTGAGTTTGACATGCTTTCCTATATGTGAATCCTAAGAATAATTTTTACTACATAAAAGGCTCATGATACATTCCCTCGTTATTATGTATATAAAATTAGCGTAAAAACATACACACAGTAGGACCTCTGGGAATGATTTTTCTCAGCATCTTTGAAAACTCACTTAATTGCTCTCATTTAATTTTGTCTCATTTATTAAACATTGTTATGGAAATTGACCTTTCTCCAACTAGAAGGTTAACAGCTATCTTAATAACACTTGAAAGTCTAAGATGCCAATAGCATACATTTGCTTCAGAATCTGTTGGCTAGAAATAGCATCACCATTAAAGAGTGTTAGAATAGAAGGCATGGGAGCTAAGAGTGGTGCCACATGCCTGCAATCCCAGCACTTGGAGTCAGAGGCAGAAAGACAGCAATATTAGTCACTATGAACAACTTAGTGATACCATGTCTCAAAATCAACAATAGAAGAATAGAAAGCACAAACTCAGATACATGGAAAATTGGAGAAGAAAATAAAAGTCAGATATTTTATTTGAATATTGTACAAATTGATGAGAACAGCAATTATTAAAAGAACTAAAAATGCCTGAAAAGGGAACTGTTTCATACTGCTTTTCTGTAACAGTTTCACAAATAGTGATCAGCTTAGATAATTTAAATGTTGCAATGCATTCCTTGTTGTAGTGTGAATAATGAAGGAAAACCTAAACATGAAGACCATCTTTGATCATGAAGGGATTTTCTTTTAAAGCTCACAAGCTGTGTTTTATATAAACTTTTCTGCAGATATTAGGGAAAGGAGTTCTGCAGGGTCAAGCCATTGGATCACGTACATTCTTATGGCTATGGCTCCTTTTGGGGATAGGGCACATCCATGAATTCAGCTCATAGTGATCCCTTATGTTCTCTCTCTTCAGAGTTTTTGGCTGTGTTGTTCCAAACAATAATGAGTTTAATGAATTAGAATATTTTAAAACAAGTCCTTCCCTTCTCTGTAAGACTCCATTAGCATAATGAAATATGCAAATCATTCATTTTATATCATCTACATTATAGCAATCACATTCTCTCCCCCTTCCTAAAAATACCTCTTAAAGAGATTGAGCTGGCCCAGTTAAATATATTCATAAAAACAGAGAAAGAAACCAGCATCCATCAAACCATAATTAGCCAAAGTGCAAAGAACAAGTGAAGGTGTAGGGCTCAACTCTCCATAGGAGAGCTTTATCATTCCTCTAAGGTTTAGGAAGCACCACAGAATAGAGGACAGTAAGAATATGAGAGCTAGTGGATGGGAGGATATGCCACACACACAAAAAGAAAGTATGGCTCAATCATTGTAAAGAACAATTGTAAAATTCCTCTTAAGACTTTCATAAGTTTGAATCCATCAACATTTTATCATGGATTAGGGATCCCAATGAGGCTTCACCAATCCCTGTGGGACTAGGGGCAGTTAATGGTTTTGGAGAGTGAGTATCATTTTCTTTCATTATTTGGTCACTGAAAAGTTACCCTGGTTCAGTTAATAACCTTGTAATCACACTGGAGCAAGAAACTCCAATTAAATGCAACAGACCACACACAAAAAAGAGGTGAACTAATTGAAAAGAAGGGCTGTAGTAGCAGTGGGAAGAAACTGAGAGGGAGGTGTGATTGGTGAAAGAACTAAGATTTATTATGTGGATATAAGAAACTGTCAATCAGTAAAAGTATTGAAAAGCAAAAGAGCAACCAAGATATAACAGGGTTCTGGTGGTCCTACCTCTAGATTTAGAAAGGCACAGACCACAGAATATCCATAAAAAATCATGGATATTTCAGCCTTGCATACTACCATCAAATCTACTCAAATATAGACTTTTTTTGTTAGTTTAGTACAAAACATAAAATTCTTAGTAATTTGTTTCTTTGGGTTCATTATTTCACCATTTCTGCCCTCTTTCTCAGAGTATTACCTGAATTCCTACTATATGTCCAACCCTGTGTTGAGACAAAGCATTAACTGATCATGAAGAAAGACAAAAATTCTGGCTTCATTGAACTAATGGTATGCTATGGGATGGTCTGTATGTCAAGTGTGTTGCTGATTGGTCAATAAATAAATCACTGATTGGCCAGTGGCCAGGCAGGAAGGATAGGCGAGACAAGGAGGAGAATAAAGCTGGGAAGTGGAAGGCTGAGAGAGAGACACTACCAGCCGCCATGATGAGAAACAGAATGTGAAGATGCCAGTAAGCCACGAGCCATGTGACAAGGTATAGATTAATAGAAATGGATTAATTTGAGCTGTAAGAACAGTTAGCAAGAAGCCTGCCACGGCCATACAGTTTGTAACCAATATAAGTCTCTGTGCTTATCTGGTTGGGTCTGAGAGACTGTGGGACTGGTAGGTAAGAGAGATTTGCCCTGACTGTGAGCCAGGCAGGAAAACTCTAGCTACAATGGTATGCTTATGATAAAGGCTATTACATGTGCCTTTTTTATATTAAAAAATGTGCATGAATATTACCTAAAAGATACTGTAGACATGGCAGATGAATAAAATCTAAAGTAAATGTGTGTGCTCTCCTTGCCTCTGCCAGGAAGTGTCTGTTTTGAGATGATATGAGCTATAGTCACATGTTCTAGACAAATAATAATAATAATAATAATAATAATAATAATAATAATAAAATGACAACATCAAATATAAAATTTGGTAATAAGAGAAAACTAGGTGGGAATTGTTCTAAAATGTACATAAGCTTGAGCAAGTATCAGGTGTGGCAATTCTATAAATGATGGTAGAGAGGCAAGAAAACAGAAACAGAATAGTCTTCAGTAGGAGTTTTTACTTAATTCATAAGATAATAAGAGACTATGGAACACTGGATATGAAGGAGAGGGAGATAAAAGTATTTGTTGGTGAGAACTATCTCTGTAGCTATAGGTAGAGGAAGATGAAAAGTGTCATAGAAGTAGACCTGGACTAGGCAACTGAGAGACTTTGTCTAAATGGAAGGAGTACTTGCTACTTTTCACAAATTCTTTCCCTGAGGGGATGAAGGTAACAAAACACAGAAAAGCACTATCACAGGAAGTCACTAAGGCTGTCTTCCTGAAATTGTGATGCTGTCTCTATGTGAGTGATTACGGGACTCCTGCTGACCTCGAGAAGTAAAACTAGGGTCAGTGGGACAAAATCACCAGATAGTTTAATCTAAGAAAAATCTTTTTGTTGATCAAAGTAATGAATTCTCACTGGCCACCATCTGGCTGTAATCTTTGTAACTCTGCATTTTTGCCTGTCATTGTTACATGTGGTCAAAAAAATCTTTCCAACAAAAGATACTCTATTGTCTTTACTTGTTGAAGATTTTGAGAGTATAACTAATCATACCAGTGCACTGAGTTTTGGAACTGGAAGAATTGAGTTTTCAGTCAATGGAAAATAGAGATAAACACCCATTGTCCCCTGTGCATGTCCAAGATGTCCAATAGGCCTACTTAACAGAGACAGCAGACACACAGTATGTTCTCCAGAAAACCAACTCACTCACTTTTTCAGAATGACATGCTTAAAGACTCTCATCTTAACCATAGGCAAACATTTTCTCTGATTTTAAGACTAATGATATTTCTGGGATATCTGGTAAAACATGGATACTTTAACTAGTAACTACTAGCTAGTCTAACTTTCCTGAAGATTCTCTGGCAAATATCAGCATAAAGGTGGCTGAAATGGCATGCATGTATTCTGTGGATTGGAAGTGTGAAATATAGTTGATTCCTGATTCAGTTTCTGGTAATAGATTTGTTCCTAGCTTGTACATAACTGCTTTCCCATGAGCAGACTTCTTTTTTGCTTGGGTAGACGGGTAGCAGGAGGACGAAGAGGGAGAAGTGCCTTATAAGGATATTAATCAACTCATATAGGAGGCTCAATCTTGGGAATTTTTTATCCTTAATTACTCCCATTCTTAGAACACAGCCATAGTGGGAGTTATGGTGTTGAATGTACATATACATTAGAGTCCACCATGTGTATTTTACTGAGGAGTTCTTAAGGTCAAATTCCAGTGTACTGTTGTTCTGTGGATTAACCATCAGAAGTACGAACTTGTCTGTGTTATTGATTAGTTTCTGTTCTGCTGTTCACTAATCTTACTCACTTCCTATTTCATTCCACTTCCCTTTATGCTTATAAGCAGATTTCCTTTACTCTCTGATCTCTGCTTGAAAGGTATTTTCATCATCTTTTCTAAATGATACTTGGTTCAACCATTTTCCCTTAAGCATAGTTTGTTCCTCCACTAGTATTTCAGAGCAAGATTGGATACGGATAATTTTCCTTCTGTTTCCCTATGGCAACACTGGAAAACCCTTTTCTTGCTATTTCCAAATTTAATCGTTTGAAAAAAATCACAATGAACTGTGGAGATGGCTCAGTGATAGTGTTTGCTATCACTATCGAAACTAAACACAAGGCTCTGAATTCAATTCCTAGTTCCCACCTGAAAACTGGACATAGCAACATGCACCAGCACCTGAAATGTTGAGGGAAAAAATGAAATCCTACAATCTCTCTGTGATGGCTGGTTAGGCATTATGACAAAACTGCAGACTTCTAGGTTCAATGGGAGAGCCTAACTCAATAAATGAGGTAGAGATTCACTGAAGAAGGGTTCCAACATTGACTTAGGATTTCAACATGCATGTGCATACATGTTCATGTATCCCAGACTACCTGTACCCATAAACAAACAAATACACACAGAGACATAAACACACACAAGCAAATAAGTAGAAACATTATCAGCCATCACTACGCATTTCAGCCAAAATCTCCTTCATGGGTTTGTCAGTTGTATAGTCACAGGGGCCTGGTGGTTAGGAGGCCCATGCTTTTTTAAACATCCCATTTATTATCCTCTTGAATTTTTAGTGCTATTTGTGCAAAAAGGTGTTTCCCCTGTACTGAAATCCACAAATGGTGGGAATGCTCAGTGTGATTCTGTCATTGATTGCCATTAAACTTTCCAAGTCACTGCTTTATAGGTAATGCATATTATTACATTATGTTCTAGAACCTTCAGAATTTACAGGGCTCTGGCTGCAATTCTTAACTTCCTTGGATGTCTCAAACTTTCCTGTAACTCTAGCTTAACCCCAAGCAAGGATTTACCTGACACCTTGGCATCCATATTCTTTCCATAACTCCAGATTTTAAGTGTAGAAATTAAGTGATCCAAATCTTAACTCTCATTATTCAAATTCTACTTAATACTAGTAATTTTCAGACCTCAATGTTCCTAATCCAGTCATGGAACCATTTTTTTCCCATTTTTCACCTATGTAGAACTTTATTTTTTATTTTATTTTATTTTATTTTACAATACAATTCAGTTCTACATATCAGCCACGAATTCCTTTGTTCTCCCCCCTCCCGCCCCCCTCACCTTCCCCCCAGCCTATCCCTCATTCCTACCTCCTCCAGGGCAAAGCCTCCCCCAAGGACTGAGATCAACCTGGTAGACTCAGTCCAGGCAGGTCCAGTCCCCTCCTCCCAGGCCGAGCCAAGCGACCCTGTATAAACCCCTTGGTTTCAAACAGCCAACTCATGCAATGAGCACAGGACCTGGTCCCACTGACTGGATGCCTCCCAAACAGATCAAGCCAATCAACTGTCTCACCCATTCAGAGGGTCTGATCCAGCTGGGGGCCCCTCAGCCATTGGTTCATAGTTCATGTGTTTCCATTTGTTTGGCTATTTGTCCCTGTGCTTTATCCAACCTTGATCTCAACAATTTTTGCTCATATAAACCCTCCTCTTTCTCAATAATTGGACTCCAAGAGATCCACCCGGGGCCTAGCCGTGGATCTCTGCATCCAGATCCCTCAGTCATTGGATGGGGTTTCTAGCTAGACAATTAGGATGTTTGGCCATCCCATCAACAGAGTAGGTCAGTTTGGGCTGTCTCTCAACCATTGCCAGCAGTCTATTGTGGGGGTATCTTTGTGGATTTCTGTGGGCCTCTCTAGCACTTTGCTTCTTCCTATTCTCATGTGGTCTTCATTTACCATGGTCTCCTATTCCTTGTTCTCCCTCTCTGTTCTTGATCCAGCTGGGATCTCCTGCTCCCCCAAGCTCTCTTTCCCTCGACCCTTGCCCTAGAACTTTATAAGTACAAAAGATTATGTATATAGGGTTGAGAATATGACTCAGTAAATAAAGGTACTTGTCTTCATTCAGACAACCTAAGTATGATCCCTGAATCCTTCATGGAGGTAGAAGAGAACCCACTAGTTTCCCTCTGACTTCCATATATATGTAGTGCTGTGAACAAGCCCCCACCCACCCAAAAGTTTACATACAAGTTTAACATTTATGTATAATAAAGTTTCAATACACAATAAAAACAGAATTCAGGAACAACTTCATGGCTTAAAATGTATCACTTTTAAAATCACTGGACTACACACTATGTTTCTTCTTTATCCCAGTCCCTTACTATAAAGCAATAAATTTTGTTTTTAATTACAGGTACATAATCAGTTATTTCATTTCTACACTTTTACTGTGTACACACGTATTGATCACAGACTCATTATTTAATAAATTTTTCATAGTATATTTTTCCCATTCAAAGTGATGTTTCCAAAATCCACTTATGCAATGACTAGCTATATTAACAAGACTTAATCTTAAATCCACATATGAGGACTGAATGACAGGATGATAGAAATTGTAGTAGTTCCAATTAATGGCAAAGCCTAATTATTTCCTAAGCCACTTATGAAAACACATTTTTCTATTTAAAGTTACATGAAGATTGGTCTACATTCTTACCAATAATGTATGTAAAATTATCTCATGACTTGACAATCCACCATTGTGAAGGATGAACGTTTTTATATAATTATTTTGCATCATTTTATGTCTTTTAAAAATGCTTTCTTGAGCTTTTGTCAATAATAATAGTACATTTTGTCTCATTTTGCAATGATTTATGAAATACTTTATGCAGTCCTTTAGCATATATCTTCCAGTTGTTAGCTTGCCACTTAATGTTGTGATCTGTTTTGACAAATAGGAATCTTAATATTAATGCAACTGAATGATCAGTCTTGTTGATGGGATCTTGTTGAATATGATGCTCTCTAAGCAATACCCTTAAAATATTCATGATGTTTTCTAACAGATTTAGAGTTTTGCCTTTCCTATTCATTTATCTGGGATCAATATTTGCAAAGTTAGATATATTTAAATGTTATTGGAGTAAAACAAAATGAAAATAACAGGTGTTCAAAGTGCACAGTTAGGTGAGCTTTGAAAAACTGTGACAGTCTTACCACTTCTGCCACAGATGATAAAGAACTTTTACCTGATGAATATTTGTTTTTTTTTCTAGCTTGAGATAATGATGAGTAAAACCATTAATAACATTTGTACACACCTCTTTGTTGGTGTTCTGTGAACACGTGTTTTCATTTACTTGGGATGGTTACATTACTGGTTTATATGATAAGGTTACACTCATAAACTGATATTTCTCTAGAGTAATCTATACCTATCAGCAGTGCTTGGTAGATCCACTCACTCCTCTTTTCTGGTGCCTGCAATGACCAATTTTTATTGTAGACACTTTAATATATATATATATATATATATATATATATATATATATATATTAATATATATATTATATATATATATAATATTTAGGGAATAGAAAGAGAAATCAGTGGTTTTGAGCGCCTACAGCTCTTGCAGAGGACCATAGTTTAGTGTCCAGCAACTACATGGTAGCTAACAAACACCTATAACTCCAGTTTCAGGGTAACCAATGTCATCTTCTGGGGTCTACATACTCCTACATGCACAAAGTGCACATTAACTGTCACAGGGAAACATACACAGAAAGCCAACAAATCAATTAATTAATTAAAAATAAATGTTTATTTTCTAACATACTGATTGAATTCAAGATGTCTGTGTGTGTGTGTGTGTGTGTGTGTGTGTGTGTGTGTGTGCAGATCACACACACATTATGGTGCAAATGAGGAAGTGAGGCAGCAAATTTTGGAAGTTGGTTCTCTCCTTCTACCTTGTTAATCCTTGCAGTACAGTGTTGGTGGTGAACATAGCTGCCTTATAATACCTTGTTAGTCCAATTTCTCTTACTGTATCTGTTGCTATGATTTGTATCCATGAATTCCTGCCTAGCTATGGTTTAAGTTCCTAGAAGAGTCTCCTATCTAAATATCCTACTTTGTCATAGGAGTGCTTGGATCACAAATATGTCCCCTGAATCTGGCTCTTTATTTGGGTTTTCAGATATCAATCTTAGGTAGTCAAGCTTGCCAGACAAATATTTTTACCCACTGAATCATTTGTCCAATACCCATTTTATCCATTTTAATAACCATATAGTACTAGGGCCTTGTACTTTATAATGGTATTTATGACAATTGATGATAATTACCCTATTTCCACGTGCCTCTTCTTTAGCAAAATAACAGTTCAAAGTATATGCTGTCTTCTCTCTGCTTGGGTTACTTATTTATCATTGAGCTGAAAGAAATTTTTAATACTACAATAATGTTTTCCTATTAGATATTTTTATTAAAGATATATATATATATATATATATATATATATATATATATATATATATATATATATATATATAATTAGCTAGCATCTCTGGAGCTGTGGATTATAGTCTGGTTATCATTTGCTTTACATCTAGTATCCACTTATGAGGGAGTATATACCATGTTTGTCTTTCTGAGTCTGAGTTAACTCACTCAGGATATTTTCCTCTTCTATCCATTTGCCTGCAAATTTAATAATGTCATTGTTTTATACTGCTGAGTAATACTCCATGGTATATATGTACCACATTCTCTTTATCCATTTGTAGCATGAATCTTAAAAGGTCTTATTAATAAAAAATAATAAAAAAATAAAAAATAAAACAAAACCTGGAGCCAGGTATTGGGGTGAACGCTGAAAGATCAGAGAAGCAGAACAAGCCACAGCCTCCTCACCTTGCCATTTTCTTAGCTGATCCTGTTTCCTCAGACTGGATGCCTCTCAGCTGAACTGTGCTGCTCAAAAGGCTAAAAGCTTAACCAGCCTAGTTCCTGGTTTTTACACCTTATATACCTTTCTGCTTTCTACCATCCCTTCCTGGGATTAAAGGCCTGGCTGTTTCCAATGTGGCTTTGAATTCACAGATATCTGAATGGATCTCTGCCTCCAGAACGCTAGGATTAAAGGTGTGAGTGCCACCATTTTCTGGCCTCTATGTCTATCTAGTGGCTGTTCTGTTCTCTGACCCCAGATAAGTTTATTAAGGTGCACAATATATTGGGGGGACACAATATATCACCACTTCCATTCTTCAGTTGAGGGGCATCTAGGTTGTTTCCAGGTTCTGGCTATTATGAATAATGTTGTTGCTGCTGCTGCTGCTGCTGCTGCTGTGTGTGTGTGTGTGTGTGTGTGTGTGTGTGTGTGTACATATATATCACATATGTACATGTACATATACTGAGTTTGTTTTTCTGGTTTGTTTATGCATGATTTCAAGGGGAAAAGGAAATCCACTCTGCAATGGATTACCACCTAGTTTGTCAGTCACTCCCAGATGTGAATTTTCTTTTCCTTAATTGTGTCTTTGGGTGTTTCCTTTATATCCTCTGGGTTTTGTTGCTTGTTCTTTGCTTATTGTGGACCAACGATTTTATTGGGGCTTGCTTACCAGAAGTATTTCTAAGGCCTTATAAAGGAGCAAAACTACTCAAAGACATTTGCACTGCCCAAAGCCCACTCCAGCATAGGTGATAGCTTATGAAAGCTAGAAACCTGGATCACAGTGCACAACTTGCAAGAAACTCAGTAGCTTGGAGAATGACTCTTCCAGTCAGCTCACTAGGCCTGAGTACCTGCCAGCTGATCTGAAGGTATCTCTTAGCAGTTCTCTCTGCTTTAATATTTTAGAGAGGAGCCTAGTGAATCTGGAAAGTTTCAGGGATTTCCTGGAGGTATTAAGTTGTTCACTTTCTGAGGTTTTAGTAGGCTGGAATATACCATCTCCTTTTATTACTTTTTTAAAAAATATTTTTAATAGGAGAAAATAAATAAACATAAGGAAAAGAGCCCAAGAAAAAGGCACAATAAACAAATATAAACACAGAAATACACTTGGTTAAACATTCAAGAACTTCAAAAAAACACAAAACAGGAATCCATGATATACGTATACACAAAAACTCGATTAAATTAAAATAAAAGTAGCAGTAGCAATTAGACAACAGAAGGAGATCAAGGGCTACAATTTGGAAAGGAAGAAGTCAAATATCTCAATTTGTAGATGATATGGTACCATATATCAGAAACCCTAAAATTTCTATTGGGAATTACTTACATTTGATAAACACTTCAACAAAGTAGTGATTTACAAAATTAACTAACAAAATCAGTAGCTCTCCTAAATACAAATGACAAATCCATTGAGAAAAAAGTCTGGGGAACAACTTTTATAATAGCCTCTCAAAAGTATCTTGGGGTAACTGTAATCAAGTGCATGAAAGACTTGTATGAGAAAAACTTAAACACATTGAAAAACACTGTATAAAATATCAGAATATGAAAAGATCTTACATAGCCATGGACCATTAGGATTAATATGGTAAGAATGGCAATCCTACCAAAAACAATCTACAGATCCTGATTAAATCTTCAAAACTCCAACATTTTTTCATAGATCATGAAAGAACAACGTTCGTCTTCATATGGAAAAATAAAAAAAACAAAATTCCTAAAATAATCCTGAATAAACAAGGAATGGCTGGCAGTCTTATCATCTCTGACCTCAAAATGTATAACAAAGCTGTAGTAATAAAGACAATATAGTATCGGTGCATAGGGTTTTGCAGAAAATCCCACTAATAAGTCTTTTCCTAACCTGAGGTAATGAAGATGTTGTCTTTTAGATTTCTATTGAAGATTACAGTTCTAAGTTGTATGTTCCATGTCAAATGTTAATTAAGCACATGATCAAATTTTGTTATTTTAAAAATATGCTTAAAGTTTATGATCATTTTACAGTTAATTTTATTTTAATATTAGTAAATATTATAAAATTTGTGAGATGTTATATGTTTACTCAATTAAATTGTCTTTGGACACTTGCTGAAAATAAGTACACTGAAATGTGGAGCTCCATTTCTAAATTTTCAAATTCTGTACCACAGACTCATCTGTTTGTTTCTGTCCCAAAAACAAATTTGGAAGAAATCCAAGTCTTAAAATTAGATAAATATATTAATCATATATGGAAAGTCCACTGTGGTGGAATATTATTTTAAGGTGTGTTACATTTGTTTTTGCTGTGGAATATTGGTTGGATGATGCAAAGATGTTTTGATTCTTTCATGATGCATTTGTTTAACTCTGTGAAGCTCTGTTACTTTGTCTGTCTAAAATGCCCAGTTGGTCTAATAAAAAGCTGAACAGCCCATACCTAGGCAGGAGGAAGGGTAGGTGGGGATGGCAGGCAGAGAGAATGACTAGGAGGAGAAATGTAGGAAGAGAGATCAAGGAGCTAAAGGAGAAAGGGTGGAGAACATGAGGGGCCAGCCACCCAGCTGCACAGCCAGCCATGGAATAAGAAGAGAGGTATATAGAATAAAGATAAAAGACCAGAAGCAAAAGGTGGGCAGGATAGTTAAGAAAAACTGGCTATGAACAAGTCAAGGTAAGGTCAGGAATTTATAAGTAATAGTAAGACTTATAAATGTGGTCACATGTTTTCAGTCCTATCTCTAACCCTGTATTTCCCTCCTCCCTCCCACCCCAAATGAAAACAAGAAACACTCAATTTTTTTTAAAAAAGAAAGAATTCTCTTTAAATTTTTACTGTGATAACATTAAATCTAAATTCCAATTTTGAAAAAAAAAATGTTTCCTCTTCTAATCCATGAGTCCTCTGTTTCTTTCTTCTTTTTTATCTGGTATTTTGTTTCCTTGCTTCATATACATTTAGGAAGCCAGTTAATCAGGGTTCAATCAGAGATGCAGAATCAACTACATGCAGAGAATAGAATGAGGTGGATAGGCTGGTCAACTAGTATAACAGTATAGGAAGCATCCCTTCTGATTTCGGGTTCTTCATAGCTCAAATTGATGAATAAAGCTTAAAGTAACACATTATGCAACAAAAATAGTTTTAAAAATTATTTTAATATGATCACAATAAAGAATGACAAAATTTACATTCACATGCTAATAACTGTGACTTGGCCCCTGTTTAACACATGAAAATGTGTAAAGCATAAAATCACTAAAGGTAAAATGATGCTAACTTTAATGAATCCATTTACATGATAGTAGTGATTTGCTAGAAAACCTCACCATATGTCAGGCAGGCCTCTTGGAAGGCTGAAGCCATCATGAGTTACAGGAAAAAGCCCTTAAACAGCAGCTGAAACTCTGGTCTTTGGGAAGAAATTCTCCCCCAGAAAAGCCTTAGCTTTGCTCAAAATACATTTCTGCTGAGTAACTCATTCCCACATAGATTATTATTTACAAGTTTTGATTTAAATTGAGAACTTAGAATTCAGAGATCTATCCATGTCCTAAAGCATACACATTTGTCACCCAGTGTACTTCCATCAGCAAAAATCAGATTTTAAGTGATGCCTAAATGTTTTTATATGCTCAACTGTGTCCATTCTTTCAAAACATACATTTCACATATAATTAATTGAGTTAGACAGAGTCTAGTCACAAGATCTAGAAGTTAAAAGAATAATATACACAAATAAGTATACAAGTATAAAGATTACATGGTTGTTGCCATAAACATATACCTACATATGAGGCATAGATTCTGAGACTACCTTAGAGTTGTTGTTTTTTGTCTTTCTGTATTTTGTTGTGAAAGAAACCAAGTATGACTTTATTAGACAGCATTTTCTCAAACTCAGAAGCTATAAACATGTGGAGAGATGAAGGAACTAGTTAAAACTTTAAAAAATTCAAGGACATGCTCTTGAACATTTAATTCATACATGACCATAGAGAACATTCAAAAGAGGAAGGCTCATTCATAAGGTAGAGAGTCATATCATGTAGAAGACATTGGACAAATAAACTGTCAGAGAGCAAAAGCAAAATCCAAAGCAAAACACTACTTTGCTGCCTGGGGAGGGCATATTTGTCATTTCTGACAAGCATGATTTTATTGCTGCTAGAAGATAATGGCTATGCTTTATACCTTCCTATATTGTTTACATTGTGGTACCAGAGATTCATTCTTACTACATGTTTATGTACGTGGTATTTGGTGGTAATATAGATATGTATGTATTCATTCATAAGTTCTTAGACTCTCAGAAGCTACACTAAAAGAGGAGGAAATGATTCTACATGGACATGCATTTATCTGAAATATTATTCCATGGGCAGATGGTAAATGTGTGGATTATATGTGGATACCTGGATGACAGGAAAAGTAGGCTCTGGCAAAGTATATATGGCCCTACTCAACAATTTCCACCTCTCCTTGCCATTTTTTAGCATGGTTCATGTTCATCATTCAGGAAATTACATTTTCTAATCTTACCTATTGCTATGTATTTGGGACAACACAGTGCAGTTGAAATTAGTTAGCAAAGAATTATCAGTTCCTCAGTTAACCATATGGAACTTATTTCCTATGATAATGTATATTTCTATAAAATTACCTCAGAGAATTATTAGTAGAATTCCCCTTAACTTCAATTGCAACAGTGAGTTTATAACAAACATATTTATTGAACATGTACACTGCAATGTACAATATCTTTTAAGGTTTTGAAAAACAAACAATTTTTTTAAAGTAATTGTATCATGTTATCATACCACAAAGATAAAATCTGGAGGTCAGAAAATTTTATTTTTGGTTGGATAAGTATAAGTTTATTTCTTCTGGTTCTACTTATTTTCTAAGGAACTAAAAATAGTAAATACAAATCCAAACACTACAGGGATCTTTGAATAATACTGCAAAAATGTTCATGAAATATTCTTCCACAGCTGAAAAACATCTTCTGCAAAGTCAATATATATTCAATGATATATCCCTGTGTCTCCATTTGAGCAATCTAGAATTAGCTATACCAAGAGCAACTGAGGTCTAATTCCTTTACTACAGACACTTACCTTTGAAGTAACTATTATTTATCTGGAGAAAGTTTTTGTTAGGCCAACTTGCTCAAGAAAATAAGCATTATTTAAGATGATCTAACTATAATTTATCAAATTCTTCTGCTTAAACACTTTCTGAACATATTACAGATACTATCTTACTTTCCCCGACAAAACGGCTTATGATATATAGCATAGTTTGTATCTATTTTTATTTTTATTAGTTTCTGTGTTCATGAATTGTGCCTCATAGCTATTCAGTAATATGACAGAGATTGTCTAGTTATTAAGCAATAAGTAGCAACCAGAATTTAAATTTGAGTTCCTTCTTCAAGGTCTCATACCTTCTTACTTTCTTAAAGGGAACTCCATTTCTTTTTGAGGAGTAGATACCTAAGACAAGTGTTATGGCTGGATTCCCTTCTATTAAAATACTGATTTGATCAGGGATAGGATGCATTTCCTTGACATTTTCTTTCTTTATTTTTGTTTCTTTTTTTATTAAGAATTTTTTTATTCATTTTACATACCAATCACAGATCTCCCTCTTCCCCCCAAAAGCCCCTTCAGCCTTTCCTCCCCAATCACTCTCATTCCCTTCTACAAGAAGGTAAGGCCTCCCATGGGGAGTCAGCAGAGCCTGGTACATTCAGTAGAAGCAGGTCCAAGCCAACGCCCCCCTCCCCCAACTCAAGGCTGTGCTAGGTGTCCCAACCATAGTGGGCTCCAAAAAGCCAGCTCATGCACCAGGGATGGATCCTGATTCTACTGCCAAGGGATCAAGCTACACAACTGTCTTGCTTATGCATAGGGCCTAGTCCAGTCCATAGAGGATCAACAGGTGTTCTAAATTTCATGAATTCCACTACTTGAGTTTGGTTGTCTATGTAGTTTCTATGAGTATGGGGCATCAAGATCATGATGGGGAAGCCTACAGAGAAATTTTTTTTTAAACTTTACCAGAGAAGAAGGTCACAAAAATATAAAGTAGAAATCAAGGACCGCTGCAGATCATGAGACAGGACAGGTAAAGGAAATCTTATTGTGTCATATGATATCTTTAATACAAACACTATAAGGTGAGGGCATGAAGTTGAGAAGGAGATATGATGCAGGGTCTGGGAGCATACTGGGGGGAGGGGGGAAGTGATCAAGACACAACATATACATATATGAAGTTTCCAAAGATTAAAGATAATTTTTGGAGCTCAAATCTTTCATCTGCAGGTCAAATTTCTGAACATTCGATAGTCAACAAGTGTCCTGGGAGGTCTGTCTTCAGAATTATGGTCTCATATGGCTTTTTTTCTGCTAAGACACATATTTATGCTGGGAGTAAAATGAAGCATATTGCAAAATAATAAATCATTTGATGACTATCAGTAGAATGCTCATTTTAATCTTCCATATAAAAACTATTGCATTCATTTCTGAAGGACTACTCAGGCCTGGGACATTTTGGGAGGGAATCAAAATCAGTGAATCATGTTGGGATACTGACTTTCCAAATTCTCTTCTAAATGTGCATCCATTTTCTACCAAAGAACAAGGTTTCTGAATGAAAGAACAACTAATAGAAGTTTTCAAAAAGGACAAACTGTGTTTTGACCAGACACAGGAGAATCAAATACCAATGTTAACACAAAACCCTTTCTAAAGGTGCAGATTCCTATGGTGGTCAAATTAGGCATAGGGCAAATCAAGTAGTTAGACTTAGGAGAAATTTTAAGAGTATGAAAACCTCCAACTCTAAGAACTAATTTTCCATATGACTCAGTATGTGGACATAGTGCATCAAAGCCTACAGAAGTGAAGAAAAAGCATTAGCTGTCAGATTGTCAATAAACATTGGAGGTATGGCTTATCAATCTCAGTAGTTGAGGTCTCTATATCTTTTGCTATGTTTTTACACCTTTACTCAGCACTTCTAAACACTTTTTAAAATTTTTTTGTTGTTTCAATGAGCTTTTTTAATTTCTAAGGGTAGAATATGACTGGTTCTATGGCCTGTGGTAAAGGTCATTACTGAGAATTTGGGTGCCCAAATATGGATGATAATAATTTTTCTAGGTCATTTCTTGACTTCACTATTGAAGACATAGAAAGTTTATTTTATTTTTCTTAGTGCCACCAACTTGTCCTTTCATTCGTGTACATTCCCAATTGGAGGCAGATTTTATGTTCCATCCCACTGCTTTACCTGCCTATCCAATGTGACACCATGCTCAAGCACTGAGTTGCTTCAAGTAACTCCTTACACTGTAAGCACCAAGCTCACTCATGCCTGTAAGACGAATTGCTAAATGGTCTTATTAATAAAAAACCCGGAGCCAAATATTGACATGAAAACCGAGAGATTAGAAGAACAGGACAAGCCACAGCAAACCTCACATACCAACACTTCGCCTCCACTTAGCCACTTTCTGTATCCTCAGGCCTACATCCTTTCTGTCCCTGCCATCTCACTTTCTCTCTCTACCCGGTTATGTCACTTCCTCTTTCTGCCTAGCTCTGTCACTTTCTGTCGGTCTATACAGACCTCTAGACCTTTATGGTTAACTAGTGTTGGAAATGAAAGGCGTGTACCTCCACACCTGGCTCCGTTTCCAGTGTGGCCTTGAACTCACAGAGATCCGGATGAATCTCAGCTTCCTGAGTGCTAGGATTAAAGATGTGTGCTACCATTGCCTGACTTCTATGTTTAATATAGTGGCTGGCTTTTTCCTCTGATCTTCAAGTAAGCTTTATTTATTAGAGCACAACTAAAATATCACCACACATGCCATTTTTTTTATATAAAGAAAATGACTACTAAAGAGTTGAGATGAAATGCCAGAGACAATAAAATAAATTAAATGTAGATATTAGTCTACTGTCCATTGTTCTTTAATATATGAATGTAAAGTTAAGACATTTGCTTCAGCCAGTAGTCAATTGTTTGGTGTCAATTATTTTCTTTCATTCACTTTCAATGTGCTTTTAGACAAACAAATTAGGTTTATGTAGTTTTCATTTCCTCTTTTGTAAAATAGGCTCTGAATATTAATCTCAAAGAGACAGTAGTGGAAACTGAATGAGATCATATGTAGAACCTATTTATCATAATGCTTGGCCTACATTGAGAGTTTAATAAGTTTGGGCAAAAATTCAAGAAATAGCAATGCTGATAAACAATGTGTCAAGGAATTGAATGCACGAGATGGACTTTGTCCTAAGTTTAGAGACAGCAGCAATCTCTGGAAGTCCAGAGGATGTATGCAAGTATTTGAAGAGGGGTCTGAACAATTTCTCTAGCCAAGCATACTTGCTTAGTAACATTAAAAAAAGAAAAAAAAGAAAAAAAAGGAACCTGCTGTCTAAGCTGCTGGCTGGAATTGAAAGATACAGTGATGGTTAGAGGAACTATTTAGTATGAGCAGAAAAAATGCATTGAGAGTGAATCATTTGTCTGGACACAGAAAGCTGAGTCAGGGAGAACAGACTGTCACATAGGCAGGTTAAACTAAAGCCAAAACATTGTTCACTGACTGCTCTGAGGAGGAGCACTTTCAAGCCAGGCATTAGTACAACCTCTGTGTCCCCAAGTGCCCTCAAGTTGAGTTGGTGCCCCAATTAGCTTTGCAGGAATGTAGGCAAAGACTGGAAAGAGAAAAAAAAAAGAGTGACCTCTACCTAATTATTGATGGTACCTGGGTATCTTGTACAAGGAGCCTCCTAAGACAGAGAAAACTATCTTGACTCAATGTGGGGAAACAACATGTAAAAACAATTGGCTCTTCGGTAACTCAAAACTCTGTTCTGGAAACTTCTCGCCAAATTTCAGACTTTCTATCAGACACTAAATTGTAGCCCCTGGAGACAGCATGCTCAACAAGAAAAGGTCTGCCTTGATGACTTTGAACCCTGTCACCATCTTGACGTCAATTCAGAACGAATCAAACATTTGTTTTCCTGACTGAACAATGAAAAGACTATGACTGAATTAAAGAAAAATAATGATTATTATAATATGTAAATAAATAGTTAGTCATTAAAAAATCCTAGTTTCTAAGAGATAATTCTTGAGGTATTATGAAGAATAGAGAATTCATTGGATATAGTTTTCACTGTCTTCTAACCTGAGAGAGAGGGTGAGTATTTTACATTATTGAAGTTATTCTTTCTTTCTAGCAGAAGGTAAAATTATCCCTTATTGAAAATATTTTTCAGGTTCTCTTCTAGGCCCCCTGTATGTGACCACAAACTTGCACAATATTCTTCAAGTGAAGGGACACCTAATGTGTGTGTGTGAGATGGAGCTGCTTAGGTTTGTCAACTAGACATAAGCTAGAGTCTTTGGGGAAGTGGGAACCTCATTTAGATAGTTGTCTCTATCAGACAAGCTTTTAGGCATTTTCTTGATTAATGATTGGTGCAGGAGGGCTCATTCGACTCTGGGTGGGGACACCCCTGAGCAGGTGAGCCTGGGTTATGTGAGAAAGCAATTTGACTTATACTAATTTAATGCATTTTTACGTAGATAGTTAATAGGATGTGTCCTTATGACTTTTTCACACAGCCTTATTCTTGTTTTTTTCCCATTCCTCCGTCTATATTTATTTCTGTTTCTATCCCTAATTAGAGTCTTTTCATACTCACTTTAGATCGTTCCTTTTTACTTTCATAGTTTCTGTGCTTATTATAGGTATATATATACTCACATCTGAAGACTGGGAACTCAGAACCTCAAATAAAAGATAACACTTGGCTTATATCTTTCTGGATATGGAGTACCTCACTCAGTAGTACCTTTTCTCTTATTATTTATTTATCTGAAATTTTAGTTTTTTAATAGTTGAATTGTATACTATTTCCATCTGGGCTGACAGCACTTTATCCAAGAGAAATAGGATATTTAACGAAAATAAACAAACAAAAAAAAAAAACAAAAAAAACAAAAAACCAAAAAACAAAAAACACCAAGTATGAGAAGCCCACTTTTGACTTGGTCAGGGTTGTCCAAGAAATGCCCAAAGATTTATGGGCCATTCCTGAGTCAATCTGTGGTCTGTTTTTTGTCAATGAAGTTTCGAATGTTTATTAATAAACACTTTTACTTCAACATGTGATGTTTTCTATCTTTTAATTATTTAACTGAGAGACAGAGAGAGAGAGAGAGAGAGAGAGAGAGAGAGAGAGAGAGAGAGAGAGAGAAACAGAGAGAGAAAGCCCACTTGCCAGTTATCTCTACAAGATTCATTCTCTACATGCTTCCAATCCTTCCTAGCAACTGAGGCTCATGAAAAATGATGATTATGTTTATGAGGTCACCTGTCCACTATTCATTGAATGTATAATTTGTCAGTGACCCAGAGATCCTCCTTCTGCCCATATCAGAAGTCACAGATGGAGGAGCATTAGATCACCTACTATCAGTTGATCTGGATATGAGCAGTGACTTGCAACAATAGAAACCTTGGTTGAATTCCTCTGAGATGCGCTTTCTGGTGGTAAATAGATAGGCTTTCTTGCAAAATGTCAGGAGACAATGAGGGGACTAAAAGACTCAAAGCTTCAGTGCTTTACTGGAGGAGAAATGGGACTGATACCCAAGCAAGAGGCTTTGTTGTTAAGTATATGGTTCATTTTCTCATCCCTCTCAGTTCTAAGTATGGATTCCTAGGTACTGACACTTGGTGGATGGTCAATACTTATAAGCCTCTAGATCATCCACTAACACTTGAGGATGGCTTGACTGGCATCCAATCATTATTCTAGTTATTCCCACAATATCCTCTTTTTTTCCCCTGCAAACAGCTCTTGGTTTTTGTGTTATTGCTGTTGGCAGTTGCCTTCAGACTTATCCCAGAAGAGCTACCCACAGAAAGGCACAAATGGGTCATGTAATGCTTAAGAACATGGCAATGATAATTCAGGGAATACACATTACAGTGGGTTTCATTACAGAGTAATTAACAGGTAGGCCTTGCTCCATAATATAAGCATTTGGAGTTACTGAGACCTCAAGATGGCTACAATTTTTAGTGTGTTTGGCACCATGCACATATTGGAACCTGTAAAAGTGAGAGACCTTATTGAAACACTTGTCACAAGTGATACATAAAATAGAGTGGCCCAACTTGGGGTGCTTAATGTGCATTTCTTCTTTTCATGAACCCAGCTAAAATTGAGAATAGATTCTGGCCCCACCCTTTGCTAGCAGGGGAAGCCTTCTTATCATTGCTAGTCCTCTTATCTCTGTGTCTGATCTGATTTTTGCCATCTGTCTTTCTTTCAGTCCTAAAGGTAGGATAGGTATCTGGTCTTTTCTGTCCTTCTTATTCCTGCTTAGATTTACTGACCAGATCACCCACGGTATTTTCTGTATCTACAGGACCTCCAGGTGTCAATATGACTGATATAGAGAGTGGAAATACTCCTTTATATATAAGTTTGCCCAAAGGTAAGAAACTTCAGGATGACCTGACTTCATGGCATCCTGTGCAACTAATTAATTGTACTGGATGAACAAATGACATAACTCTTTTGATATAATTTACCTGAATATAAAATAAGAGGTTAAGCCAGGTTATTGAGGATGCAACTCCTTGAATTTCTGGTGAAGATTTTTAATGACTCCTCAAAACCTAGGATTTTATGCATTGAACTTGAGTCTTATGCTCTGCAGAAGTTTCCTTGACCTTAAAAATCATTCCTCTGGGGCTTGCCTTCCACTGAAACTTCTTGTAAAGTAAGTGTGCATTCCCCCTACGTATAGAATTTGGTGATGGGCAGGTTGCCTGAAAAGATATTTCACTGCAATTAGTTTTCTTTGCTCCCTGTCAGAGGGTTTCAGAGCCCAGAGGCAACTTCCACCAGGATAAAAATACTCTGCAGTGTCAGTAAAAGATATTCTTATATAACACACGCTGATTTCTTTCCCCTATTTTGCAAGTACTCAGAATGGTAAGGTTTGCTGACATCCTTAAGCAGGTCAACACGAATTAATGCTTTACTCCCTTGCCTGATGTAAGCAGAACATTGCTGATTTCAACTGTTCTCTGGATAAGTTACTGAGTGAGTCCCAGGTCAAGGATAAAAATTACTTTCATTTTTATCCATGGGTGTTTTTTCTTTAAAAAAATAATATTTGGAAAATAATAAAAATATACTCATTAAAATATAGATACACATTTTGGGGTGTTTATACCCGCTGATATTTGGCAATGTATAAGTGAAGTTTGTCAAAGCTTGGAAATTATATTTAGAAAAGTGCAGATTAGGCACATGGCTAATGATTGTATCAAGAGAATGAAAAATCTCACCCCACAAAAGAAATAACCAGACCCTATATTTATGGTTGTACAAAATACTCAAAAATAACACATATATGTGTCCATGCATATATATTGATTTTAGCATGGCATCTGATTTAATTTTCCTGTTATTCTTTTCTTATCTTCCTTTCTAGTAATTACAAATGTTATGACATATAATGAAAATTTACATATAATTTCTGACTCTATTGCTTATATTGTTAACACATTCTAAAATCCAAACTTACAGTTATATGTTTCTGTTTATCATTTTAATGATGAACTTACAAACCAGTGTGCTGCCCTGCTTAATAGCCAATATCATTCTATTACTATTGATCATTGAAGCTATTTGTAACATTATCTTTCTTATTCAATAAATTATTCTGGCTGATTTTTTAAGGGTGCCCTGGCATCCATATGATTGAAATGCAGGGTTCAGCCTTCCAAATGCTTTTCACAGTTGATTTGGAAATCTGATGTATCTTTTCAGAGATTTGACCAATACTATTTTTTTAAGAAAGCAGCAATGCAATGATTTCTATGATAGTACTTTCCTCATGTGTGTCAGAGTTAACATGACCTTAAAAAAGAATGAAGCCAAAACCTTGTGTCAATTTCTATGTTGAATATTTTATGTCATGCTTATTACTCACACAAAAGAAAAGGTAACACATGTCTCTAATTTTCCATGAATACATAAATTACAAGTTCAAGAAAAAAATCAGACCAGTTTGCAATAGTTCATATGCCATTTTAAAGACGCCAAATGTATAGTTCCAAGTTAAAAAAAAAAGATAAAAGAAACAAAAAAAGAAAGAGAAGATAATTGAAATCACCTTAATATTCTTATTAGAACTAAAGAGGTAATCTATGGATAGAAGTTACTTTTCCCAGAAATGCTTCTTTTATTTCAACAAATAACTTTTTAGTACTCTTACCTACTATTGTCTTGTCTCCTCATCTTACCTTCATCACCTAGGTTACTAGAGCCCTAAAATGAAACATAGTGCACTGATCCTTTCATCATGAGTTGCATTTATCTACTTGATTAATGGACAAGACAAATAGGTGATCTAAGAAATGTTTTAGTTACTTAAAGAGAGTGGGGATTAAGGGCAAATTAACAAAAACAACAGTCATCTATCTAGAAGAATGATAGATGGTAAGTCATGAGAAGTGGAATTTTGGTTAGGCCTTGAATGCAGAGCAGGTGTTCATTACAAAGCAGTGTAATGAAGACAGGTTCTTGAATCAAAGGATGTGCAGAGGGCAATGAATGAACATGCAAAAATCTTGCGAAACCTTCAACTTGTTACCCAACGTCCTTCAAGTACAAAGTGCTGCCTGAAAGCCATCTCTCCCTGTTCTTAACAAATGAAGTCAGGTGAATCTTCCCCTTGAGGGCTGCTTAATTTTCCAGGTTTTGTGTTTACTCCATACACCTCTGATGCCAGTTTTCAAAACACTGATTTATTCTGAATGACTTATTCCAATAGATTCTAGGGATGTAAATCATTGTGTCATCAACACAATTGTTTTTTAAAGTTTCAAATAGTAAAATGTATGCTTAGTTAATTTTGAAAACTGAGGTGATTTTTAAGTGATTTGAGTAACAAATTGTAATGTGATGAAGAGATGGTCCTGTCCACATGATTCCAGAAACAATATATTAAAGCCAGTTGTTCTCCATTAACTGGTTTGAACAAAATGATCAGTGAATGTGTATTTATCACAGGGATAATTAAAGGAAAACCAAATATACTGGGCTTCTTCCTGTTGTGCAAATTTTGTTTATACATTCATATATGGTTTGGAGATTAGGGAGCGATGCCTGTGGCTTACAATATCACAAAGAAATTAGAAGATTTTCTTAAGAACAAGTTAATTTCAAACAAGACTGTAGATAAATTTCTAGTCTTATTAAAGAAGAAACACAGAGCTAAATAAATAGGTAATAGCTGAAGAGATCAGAACAATAACCATGACTGGCCTTAGCTTACCACCAGCAGTAGCTTCCATACAGTTTCTTCCTGCCTGACCTGTGCTTTTATTGGCTTCCTTTTCTACCTTCTCATTGGCTCTAAGCCCAACCACATAACTTCCTCATTGCTGCCTGTCTATACAGACTTCCAGGTCTCTATGATTGGTACTGGGATTAAAGGTTCATGTCACCACACTTGGCTATGTCTTTGATCACACAGAGACTCTATCTGACATGTGATTGGATTAAGGGCATGGGCTACCACTGCCTGACTTCTGTTTATGGCTGACTGTGTGACCTCACTATGTGACCTCTGATCTCCAGGCAAACTTTATTTATTAACATACAAATAAAATATCACATTTCAGCACAAATAAAGTATCACCACACAAGATGTCAATAAAGAAGAAGACACAAAAGACTGGGTTGCATCAGTTATCTATTGTTGTATAACATGACACACAGTTTTCAGTGGCCTGAAATAATAAACGCCATCTCATGGTTTCTGTGGATTAAGAATCTGAGAAAGCTTGTTTGAATCCTCTGTCAAGTCTGTCAACCTGATATCTTCCAATACAAGGCTGAAATGAAAAAGGGTCCTTCACCCTTCCATCCTTAAATGTCATCTTTTAATGGGTGTTTTAAGGTCTCATATACTTGATGGTTGGTGTCCTGAGACATGTTTCCTTTGTCATGCAGGACTCCCCTTCAATAAAGGAAAGGTTTCTGAGCAATGCAAACCTTATAACATTTATGACCTCCATCATGATAGACATCTTAGACATGAATGCCATCACATTCTGCCTCTGAAAAACAAGTTGGGAGGTCTGATGTGCAATCAATGAGAGAGACTGGGACAGCACACACACTCGAGGTTGGAGCCCCTAAGAGTAAGTTGAGAGAACAGTATTTGCATATGTTAACAAAAAAAATAAAATTCTAAAGAGAAGAATGGTCACAAAATTTAAGAAAAAGATACCAAAAATGATAGATAAAAGAAACAACCACAAGAAAAGGATAATAGAAAGATGAGTGTAAAATAAAACAAGAAAATAAATGAAGGCATGAGCTTCATATCTCTGTACTCATACTCTTTCTGTTTTATGTCAAACTAAGTTTTATTCCCAAAGTCAACCCAGTGAGAATAGACTTGGGAGTATTTGGCATCAGAATTAACATCCCAAGAGGAGAATGTGCAACTGCAAAGAACACTCCTTACTGTTTATGTTCTATATCATATCTGACTGTCTCATTGGGCCTGGAACAACCTTTTTAAAAAGAAGTTTTGATCCTGTAGCCTGGAGAAAACGTTCTGCAAAATTCTTGACCTTTTCCAGTGTTCCTAGGGGCCAAAAGTGTTTACAGAAGTGAAAAATTCAATTTCCTTGCTTGACTTGTCATTCAGACCTAGAAAAAAACAGAGAGACAGATAGACCATCAAAAATATCCTCATAGCTTTGTTTCAAGTCCAGAAAAGAGAGAAGAATGGGAAAACTGAACACACTCTGATGCCCCCTGCTCATCCATCATACATAACAAAGTATTCTCTAGACTTAGTTCGGTGTTTCCCACTAAAAAGTGTTTGAAAATCTACTCTTCCTCATCCAGTGATTGATGGAAGCAGATGCAGAAATCCACAACCAGGTCCCAGGAGTCTAATCAATGAGAGAGAGGAGGGATTCTATGAGCAAGAGATATCAAGACCATGATTGGAAAAAGTACAGAGACAACTAGCCAAACTATTGCAGACACATGAACTGTGGACCAATAGCTGAGGAGCCCCCATGGTACTAGACTAGGCCCTCTGGATAAGTGAGACAGTTGTTTAGATTGAACTGTTTAGGGAGCCCCCAGGCAGTGGGAATGGGACCCATCCCTAGTGCATGAGCCAGCTTTTTGGAGCCTAGTGCCTATGGTAGGACACTTTGCTCAGCCTTGGTACAGGGAGGAGGAGCTTGGACCTGCTTCAACTGAGTGTATCAGGCTCTGCTGACTCCCCATGGGAGACCTTGCCTTGAAGGAGGTGGGAATGGGGGGGTAGGTTGGGGGGGTCTTGGGGGTGGGAGGAGGGAGGACAGGGGAATCTGTGATTGGTATGTAAAATAAATAGAAAATCTCTTAAGAACAACAACAAAAAAAAAGAAAATCTACCCTTTATGTTGCTGACCTTAAATTAAACATGTACATAATTTTACATTTAAGATTTACGATTTTAAGTAATTTTGTATGTTTTAATAAAATAAAAAGAAATAGATGAATCCGAAGCCCTCATTGTCATGTGGTAATTCCTCCCCTATTCTTGGATAGCGTATGTAAAAGGGGTGGAGCTACTGTGCTGCCCACTCATGGTTTTAAGAAGAAAGCTAAGACTAATGCTTCAGTGTTACAAAGACAGGTGCTACACTCTGTTTCAAAGTTTTCTATTCTTACCAGCTTAGGCCACAGCAGATGCTTTGTAGATCAGGCTGGCCTTGAACTCACAGAGATCCACCCGCCTCTGCCTCCCAAGGGCTGGGATTAAAGACACGCACCTGGCAATTATGCATATATTTAAAAATCATCCATTAATAGCATCCACAAATACTTCCTCCTTTGTCTGAAATTTCTTCCTGTGAGCTCTCTCTGTGTCTGTACTTTACCATCTTTTCACTTGAGGATTAGCTTAGTATTCATGTCTTAAATAAAATCTTTCTTGCCCTGGTCAAATTTTGAGTTTCTTTTATGATTCCTATTTAAAACTTAGACATGACTAAGGAAATCTTATCATAGTACATTCTATTTGTGTACTAAAATTAGAATCTGTAAATTGTCATTTAGCTTACTGGATTACTCATTTACTTACTATATATTTGTTAAGAAATAAATGAAAAAAACATATATAACTATGTTTTAAAACATACATTAGAAAATTTCCCATTTTTCATTTATATTTTCTGTGTGCCTCCCCCCAAACTAAATCTTCCCCTACAGTTCCTACTAAAGTGGCAATGGTCTTGTAGATTTTGATACCTAGCCATTGGATGTATTAGAAGCAAAAGATTAAAAATGGCTTACTCTGTTAGAGAAGGGATTATGCAAGAGTATAAATATCATTGGTCTGGGAATGGAGACCAGATCATACCTGAGCCAATTAAAATATTTCCCATGGGAACTGAAACTGCAATGTCAGAGATCCTACCTAACTTCTCTAGAATATTTAAGCTGAACATTCATGAGCAAGAAGAGACAGCCCTTGTCACACTGCCTATGAGTTTAATGTGGCTGCATTCCCTATACAGGGAGCAGTGAGAAACAGTTCAACAGTAGAAAGCTCTGATACAGCCAATTCCTGAGACTGAAGCTTCAGTGTATTCCATCTGCTTCGAATCAGTCATTTCTGGAGATCAGAGAAGGCACCCCTTCATCTTCAGAGTTAAAAGTGATTCCACTTTGTTTGCTCATGAACATAGACTAAGTTGTCTGAAATATGGTAAATCTGAAACCAAGGTGGAGAAAGAGCATTTTTCCCCTTTAAAAAAAATACATTTATTTAATTTGTGGATTTAGAAACTCAAGAGCCTCGAATTAGAGGTTTTGTCAACAAATTGCCTACAGCCTCTCAGTCTTGAGAAAGGGCTCAAGGAAAGAGGGTTACAAGATTGCAAGGTAGTGGGCAGTAGAGGGTAGTAAGAAAACCCTTGTCTTGTTGACCTAATTCTATACTCAGCATATTGTCAGTGGGTTATGTACCTTTCTATTTTAAGTGTAGACTATAAAACAAAAAATTGCCAGAGCCTGTGCACAAATTTGAATAATAATATTTAAATAAATTGAAAGACAGCATGTACCTTAGTCTTCAAAGCAACAGCTGTTGTCATGGAAACTTTTTTAAAGACCAAATGTATGAGCTTAGTGTTCTGCTAATCTAATGGGTCTTACTCGATTTCTAAGATTCTAGTAGGTCTGAAAACTATCTGCTATAAGGACCTTCTCTCTCAGTTAATTTTGCTCTTAAGTATAGTGAAAACTCAATTATACCAGAGTTGCCTTCTCAAATTTATTCATTGTATCATCTTATCGTTTTTTCTTTGTACACTCCATGTTGTTGGTCATGCCACTAAATTCATTCTTTTCAGATTCATGTTTTGTTTTGTTTTTAACAAAAAAAAAGCGATAAGATGAAATAAACGAACATACTAAAAAAACCCATCACATCAATGTTGGACAAGCCAAGCCAACATAAAAATAAAAGGACTTCAAGCCCCAAGAGAAGGCACAAGAATCAGAGACCTACTGGTTTAAGCATTCAGGAGTCCCACAAAAATACTGAACTGAAAGCTATAGTGTATCTACAGAGGACCCAATGAAGACCCATGTAGGCAATGTGCTTGCTGCTTCAGTGTCTGTGGCTTCATATGAACTTTGCTCAGTATTTTAGTGGACCTTGCTCTCCTAGTGGCCCATGTCACCTCTGTCTCCACCACCCCCTCAACCTACTCTTCCACAGAGTTCCCTAAGCTCTTAGAGGAGGGATTTGAAGGAGACATATGTTCCAAGGTCTTTCTCTCTCTGCATAATGTCTGCCTCTGGGTATCCATATTTGTTTTCACCTTCTTCAAGAGGAATTTTCTCTGATGGTAGCTGAAAAGGGCACTGAACTATGAAAATAGCAGAATGTCACTTGGAGTCATTTTATTTTTTGTCTCTGTGTGTTTGTTTGTTTGTTTGTTTGTTTTGACCAATAGTATTTGGATTTATCCTATTTCAGGGCTGCTAGGTATGGGTTCCATCATCTCAAGGAGTATGTGTTAGGTCAAATGAGGCAATGATTGGTTACTCACACAAGGTTTGTGCCACCATTGTCCTAGCATATTTTGCAGGCAGGGCAGATTGTAGATGAAAGCTTTTGTGATTCGGTTGGTGTTTATATTTCTTTTTTGGTAACCTGCAGAGTAAATTTTAGTACAAAAGATACCAGAAGGTATCCATTAAGGTGCTTTATAAGCACCAGTTTGACCTCTCCATATTAAATGAGTTTTGTAGGTGTTGTCTTCAGCAGTGGGGACTGGCTGTCAGTTTATGGAGAGCAACCTATTGTCTGGATAATTGCCTGGACAGTTTGAGGATTTTCATTGGACCTTTTAACTACAACTCTATTAGCTGAAACAAAGTCCCAGTACTGTAAGCTTTGTTTGCTAACAAGAGATGGCCAGTTGGGGTTCTATCTCCCTCATTATGTGGGGACTTCATTAGGACTGCCTTTATATGCTAAGGGAAGTTTCCATTGTACTAGGTTTCCATACTGCCCTCAAACGCCTTTAATTGTAGCTGCCTTTCCCCTCATTCCCTCCTTCAACTACTTCTTCCCACCTGATCTCCCTGTTCTTGTCTTTTCCCCTCCCTAGCTCCAGTCCACCCATAAAATCTATTCTATTTCCCTGTTGCAAGGAGATCCATGGTTTCCCCCACTCCAATCCCTTCCTCTATGCCTAACCTCTTTGGTCTATGGATTATAGATTAGCTAATATTCACATATAAGTGAATACATACTATATTTATCTTACTGGGTCAGAATTCAAAAAGTCAGAATGATGTTCTCCTAGTTCCACCGATTTGCCTGTAAACATCATGATATCATTTTTTAACAGCTGAGTAATATTTCATTGTGTAAATGTACCACACTTTCTTTTTCCATTCTTCTTATAAGGGACATCTAGATTTTCTCCCATTCCAGGCTATTATGAATAGAGCAGCAATGAACATGGTTGAACAAGTGTCCCTGTGGTAAAATGAAGTATCCTTTGAATAGATGTCTAACAGTGGTATAGTTGGGTCTTGAGGTAGATCAATTCCCATCTTTATAAGGAACCTCCATACTGATATCCATAGAGACTGTAAAAGTTTGTACTTGCACCAGTGTTGGATGAATATTTCCCTTGCTCCAACTCCTCGACAGTATGAGCTATCACTTGTATTATTTATCTTAGCCATTCTGACTTATGCAGAATTGCCTATATAAATTCTTGTAATTTATCTCATATCACACACACACACACACACACACACACACACACACACACAAACACGCACGCACGCACACATACATACATACACACATGCACAAATGAATGAGATGAAGGAAGGAGAGACCAAGGAAAAGCAGGGACAGAGAGAGATGGAAGATAATCCTCCAATTTTCTGCATTTTGTTCGATGCCAATTTTTTTTAGAAAATGTAATATGTTTGAAAAATTTTAGCTCAAATGAATGATTTTACCTTTATTTATCTATTGAGAATTTTATGTAGGAGCATTTACACCATTTCTGCCTCCTTCTCCTTCCAACCTCTCCTGAGTCCCCCAAACCCTGATCAAATTCATTGATTTTTATTCTGTAAATATTATAAGTACGTACACACACACACATATACATATATATATATATACAAAAATTCTAAATTTTCTCAGCTAAATTTAAAAAATTCATTTAGTGTTGATCAAATCATATGTGTTTATAGTTGACTGCATGGGACTGGATAACCTATTAGAGTCCTGTCCCTAGAGAAGATGATTGTCACTTTTTCAGCAGTCCTTAATTGCTTGTAGCTCTGTGGTACTATAAGGAAAATCAAATACACAACTGGGAGAGTCTTTATACAAAAGATCAGGAGTGAAAAATACTCAAAAGATCATCAGTTCTTCAGTTCTTGAGATTTTTAGATGGAGATATAGACACTGCAATTGTATCCTTTGCAACCATGAAACTATTGTGTAGGATTTGGAAACCCCAGTTCTATCGCCCCAATATTATATTTGGAAATTGACTCTGTCATTTGCAAGCTTTTACATATTTAAAAACCAGCAATATATCTCTCTGTATCTCCACTTGATATCCTCTACCTGTAGGTTTACTGTGGTAATTACTATACATAAAGTACCGAAACAGATTCTGGCACACCATGGAATATCAATTAATGCAAGATATTGTTCTTTAACATTAATGTAATTATTGTTATAATTCCTTATGACAAATGACATGTGTAAGTATTTGATCAAAATAAGTTAATTCAATAAATGAATCACTGATATTACCTGTTCCATGTAGTTTTCCTGGGTTGCTTTACACAGTATTGTGTAAATGCAATTATAGCAGGAATAGTTGTCTCTTTACATGTCAACATAATCAGCAGAATGTATGCTACACAAGATAAGGATTGTATTTTCCTTTTTAACCACCATGAATCTAAGTAAGACAGTAACAGTTGTTCTTAGACTAGTTGCCTGGGACTATCTTCTGGTGTAATAGACAACATGTACATGTACACATGCACACAGATGGATGGAGAGAGAGTGACAGAGAGAAAAAGAGAGGAGAGTAAATTATTTAATGACATTTGAAATAATAGGACCTAGGAACTTCTAAATAGTAAATAGCTCCCTTTGTATAGTCATCTCCATTATCCCTGCCGTTAATATCATTGTTAATATTGAGAACTTACTCTATGAAAAATATTAGTGTCATATTAGAAAAATATTATTCTAAGTTAGGTGTTAATCATAATCCTTCCATTGAAAATGAGAAAAGGTATGTTCAGAGAGTTCCTCTAACTTAGCATTAATTTTCTTAGAATTGAAGGAGATCAAAAGTGCTGTGCTCCAAAATTTAAATTTTAAATATTATGTCATGTTGCTTCTGACCCCTTTTCTATTTATGCATCTTTGCAAAGTTCATAAGCTCTTAGTTTGAAGGGGGCTTTCCTGAAGTAATGTTTGGAAATATTCCATCTTTGAACATTTTTCATAAGATGTAGTCTGAGATAACCTCTGGTTCTCCTGGCCTACAAGTCCATATTTCACCCATAATCCTTTTCTGTGCTTCCAAGCAGCTCTCTTCCTACACACTCATCCTCCCATTTATGAATGGAAAGGGAAAAGAAACCCAATAGCCCTGTTAATTCTCTTAGTGACATAGCCACGTTTTCTTGACTCTGAAGGACTTGCCCTCCTGACTCAATCCACTGTGTACCAAAGGTAATTAGGGCAACTTATTTAAAACTTACGATCTAATTAGTGACTTTTAATGGTAGTTAATTACACAGAGAGCAACAAAGCAGCTATATTTGCAATAGAGCTTTTTCCCAGACTGAGGCAGGAATGGGTATTTATTCAGAGTCATAAAGGAGAGGGGACACTAGAGTTAACATCTAATTACACAGAATTGTCCCTGGTAATTATGAGCAATGTGATTTTATTTATCTGACAATTATAGGGGCTTTGCAAAAATCTTTGACCTGAGAGACTTGGAAAGGAGGCAGAGAGGAAATTAAATACCATACAGTGTCCAGGCATATTTTCAAAAATTACACAGGTTACTAGAAGTTGACATAGCCAGGTATGGAGAGGTAAATGACCTTATTTTTTATTAGAAATGTAATAGAAGATGCTCTGGAATATGAAATATAAATTATGTAAAATTAAATTAATTGATGAAAACTAATTCAAAGCCACTCTCTGGCTTGACAGAAAACTAATCACTCAGAACCTCGGTTTTCTAAAAATAATATTTTCCTTGAATGCATCATAAAGACATGAACTCATTTGTCTCTTAACTATTAACTGCATGAGCATTTACAGTAGCACCTGATTTAGAAGGAAATGTCATTCTCTTTGCCCTCAACAGTTTTCAAGGGAGATAATATGCAAATAAATTACATAAATAGAATAATTTCAGGTTCTCAAGAGTATTCCCAGACCATATGAAAATGATTTAACACTGCAATTATCAACATTGGTATCCTTCATATATTAGTATAATTTTTGTTTAGTCATAATTTTTTTTCTACTTCATTTTAATAAGTGTTAGCTCAGAGCAGAGTACACCTGTCAGAGGATAGTATTACATTCATGAAGACTTAGTACAAACTATGACCCCAGGCATGTTGTTGAGTGTGCTTTGATAATACCAGATCAGAAGAACTTGTATAGTTCTTCCACTTTCTGGTATGTGTTCTTGAAGGCAGTCCGTGCTCCTTTGTAGAAACTTGGGCACTGAATGGGTATACATGCAAATCTAGACCCACTCCTTTGTGCTTCTCAGAGCACTAGGAAGCCAAATTTCCCTCCTCTGAAAAATAGTTTTACAAAATTATAGAGTTTTGGGAATGAACAAAAGTTCCAATTTCTTTCACAATTTCTTAATTGCCTTCTCCAAATGTTTCTGGTTCAGCTAATACCAATAAACTAGCAATATCTATAGTGGTTACAAACTTTGTATTTAGAATCAAGAACAGTTTCTGGAAGCAAATAGCCACTGTATTAATGGCCTCTTTTCAAGTATGCACTCCCATGTTATCCTTATATAATTTCTGTTCTTTAACTTTGGTATCCATTTATATTACAAACACACACACACACACACACACACACACACGGTAATTTTCAATTCTTTGAATGTCACCAATAGTAATATTTTTAAAGTTAAATGCAGATTGGAACTGGGGAGTGGTTCCAAACTGAGAATCATATGACTTACAATGTTGTCCCTGTTTTCTCTGTAGGTGTGTGACAACTGGCAGTATCATTATCTCTTGCTTTTATGACTGGATTTGTAAAATGAAAGGCTAGGCTAGAGGGTCAGGATAGGCCAAATGCTTCCTATTATTAACAATCGATTGTAAAAAAAAATTTTACATTCATTGTTCCTGTCTTTGCTGCACATCTATAGAATATGAAGAAACAGTCTCATCCCTGACAATATTTTGTCTCATCTATAACTTTAAAGGGACAAGAAAAAAGCCACAAAAGTTCCTTTGTGTCTCCAACATGCTTGAGGGTTAGAAGCTCAGTATTAGGATCCCCTAGGTATCCACATGAAGTCATTGTGAGGTATTACTAACAAGGAAGGGGCATAAAATTCCCCTTACATCACCAAAAGCAAAGAATGAAAAATGTCATAGTGTCTTGCTTTAGTTGATATTTCATGCCCATAAATTTCTACACACTGATATCTACTTACATTTTAATTCTAAATACAAACTCATAAGGCGATGTAATTCTAGAATTCTGTGGAAGATGGTAACTAATTATTCACGGTATGTTTTTGTGCCTGTGCGGTTGCATGGACAGTATGGTAGTGACCAGTAAGAGCTGGATCTGAGCCAGGCTCTGCCACAAAATCACTCAATGACATCAAACAAGTCACTTAACTTCTGACTCCAGTGATATGGCCCTGTTTTAGCAGAGCACTGGACCAATAACTATTTCAATTTATGTTCCCAGGTAAAGCTTTCTCTTCTTCAAGTAATTTAAAGTGCCAGTTCCAGCAACTACCTACCATTTACTTTTCTTTGCTTCTGCTCCTTCCATTTTTCTTCCCGCTGATTCAGTTGTTCAAAATGTATCTTTCACCGGTTAGTCATTTCTCTAATGACTACAGCCACAGGAAAGTAAAACAACAAAACTCCAAGTTCTTACTGAGTATACTATTTGTTTTAATGGACTCTAAATAATCTATTATTTACACTGACATAACTAAGATAAAAAAATAATTGAGTAAAATGTATTTCACAATGCTTTGAGTGAGATGGGGGCGGGGGGTTAGACAGCAAAGCCTATGAGAAGCATAGAGAACAGATGAGTTGTAAGCTCATGGGGAGAGGAAGCTTTGGTAGGGTAAATAAAGACCCCCAAGGAGAACAGCAAGATATAAGGACATCTGGAAAAATAACATTCCTGGTAGAGCATGTATAAGTTGTCAAGTAGTGGCTAATGTGGGCTAGGGAGATAGCTCAGTGTGTAAAAAAACGCTTGCTGCACAAAGATGAGGAACTGAGTTGTGATCCCTAGAAACTGCATAAAACCTCACTGCCATACTTAACTCTTTTCATTTGTGGGATAAAGCAACATAAGGACAAAGCAGGGGTGTATTTTGGCATACAGTTCTAGCTTATAGTCTATCATGTGGGCAGAATCATACCAATAAAAACATGAGGCAGTTGGTCACATTTTATGCACTCAAGAAGGAGAGAATAAATGCTTGTACCCAGGTGTTTTTTTTTTTTCATACAGTCCACTATCCCAGCCCAAAGTATGGTGCATTCATAGTGGTTCTTCCCACCTCTAATAACTTAATCAATCAACCACCCAGAGACATACACAGGAAGCCATCTTACAGGTGAGTCTAGATTTCGTTATGTTGACAACTGAGATTAGCCACCCAGAACATGGTAGGATATACCTACAATTCTAGTGGTTGGACAGAGACAACTAGATCCAGGGAGTTTGTTGGCTTGCTAGTCTAGGCAAAGTGGTGAGTACTAGGTTCAGGGAGAGACTCTCAAAAAGCAAGGTATAGAAGTGATTGAAGAAGACATTCTAACATCAGCTTTTAACCTACCTAAGTGCTCTGAGATGAGTGAAAACACAAACACATACACATTACATACAAATACATGCTCATGATACCTTTGACAATAAGGATAGTGCCCGGTATCTTTGACAATAAGGATAATAAGACTCACTGCTTATACCGTGTAGGCATGCAGATAGATGTTGAAGACAAGTTCAGAAGATTTAATCAACAGCCAGCTCAAGGCTTAGATTGTTGAAGTTTCCGTACAGCAGAAAGCACAAACCTGGATGGGATTTGGAAAGAGTCCTTGCAGGATCATATCTGAACAGAAGCACCTATGCTACCAGGAAGCTCAGAAACTGTTTCAGAATTCCTGCAATGAATCAGAATAGAGATAGCTGTGAAATAGATGGTGGTCACAGTTGAATGATAGCAGGTAGGCAGATTTTTTTAAATATATTTTGAGTGTTTTTCCATCATGCTAGCTATAGACCTTAATTTTTTTGTTCAGTTAGAATTTTAAAAACATATACATTTTTAATTAAAATGCAACAACATCACTATTCTCCATCTCAATGTTTCCTTAACTCTTTCAAGTACCCTTTCTCCAACTTTTCTCAAGTCTTCTATGTCAGTTTGTTAGCCTCTTTATATTTGTTGATTACTGTTACTGATATATACTCAGTTATTATTGAATATATATTTGAATATTAAGTATGTATATTTACATACACACACATATAACATGCTTAGCCCATTTTTGTTGATTGTGTATATGGTATCAGGGATAAATAGTTTGTATTAGATAAACAGTTATGGTTCTCATTCCTGGGATAGGCTAATTCTTGTCTCAAAAGTCTAATTAGTTGTTTGTAGTTCTTTGTCTAGTGACCATGTGAAATTTCCCCCCTTCCACATTAGCATGTTTATTGATATTGACATTACTTTGGTCTTATTTATTTGACTATTTCTAGAAGAGCTGTAGGCAAATGTTTCTGTCCAATCATCCAGTTCCAAATAACCACTCAGGGACTTAATATTAATTATAAATGGTGGGTAGATAGCTTAGGCTTGTAAGCTAAGTAGCTCTTTCAACTTATACTAACCAATATTTCTTATCTAAATTCTACATGTGGCTCATGGCTTTTTATCTAATTTTGTACATGTCTTGCTTCCTCTGTGTCTGGCTAGTGACTCCTCCAACTCTGTCTCTATTCCAAGCATTCTCTCTGCCCCCAAAATCCTGCCTAGCTATCAACCAAACAGCTTTTTATTCACAATGAAAACAACACATTTTCACAGTGTACAAAAGGATTATTCCACACCATTACCCCCATTTTGTTCTTTTACACTGTGTGAATATGTGTCATAATGATTGGGTTAATATAGAAGCTAACTGTAAGCTAATTGGATAGGACGGGGTAGGCAGGGCTTGCAGAAAAAAGAGAACACAAGGAAGAGGAAGAGGAGTCTTGGAGAATCTCAAGAAGACATAGAAAGTAAGAAATAAACTGGCCATACTGAGAAAAGCTACCAAGCCACATGGCAGAACATGGATAAGAAATATGAGCTAATTTAAAATGTAAGAGTTAGTTAGTAACAAGCCTGAGCTATTGACCCGTCACTTATACATACTTAATATTAAGCCTCTTTGTGGATATTTGGAAGCAGCTGCCAAAATACAGAAGAGTCTGCCTACATATGGTGCCTAAATTTCTAACACAAACAACCACATATGCCCTGAGGAAGCTTGAAAGGGGTTTTAAACATACAAAAAATGGAGTAAAATGTGGCTTCCTAGTCTCATGCCTCTCATTCCAGCTTCAGTACAGAGAAGTATCTCCTTACAGCTTCTAGCATGCCATGATCTAATCCACAGGAAAGATTCCTATAGTCTCCCACAAGGACCAAGGTATAGAGAGGCATCTCCTAGCCACTAACTGTGGGCTTGAGCTACTAGTGCAAGCTCTGCCAGTGCACTGTATAATGAAGTTGGGGTTTTGTTCATGCAGACAAAAATAAAAGGTTACAGATGTTCAGTAAAGACATATCCAGACAAAAAGAAAAAGAAAAAAGAAAAGAAAAAAACCTCTAAATGGGTTAGAGTACGTTTAAAAATATACATAGAGAAAAGAGAGGGGGTAGAAACAGTCATAGATCAAAAAATAGTTTAAAAATAATAAAGTTCTCAGACAAGAAAGTCAAAAAATAAACATTGAAATACACAGAGAGTTTGTATTCTGTATGTTATTGTGTTATCTTTAGATTTTTCTGATTGCTAATAAAGAAATGACAGTTGCTTAGAAAAGTTGTATTATGAAAACTGTTGGATTACACCAATCTATATATTTTAAAAATGTCTTGACTTCAAAATGGAATTCAAATATTATGTTACTTTGGGGAAAAGGTTATGTTTTTATTTACAAAGGAGATCAGAGGTTGTAGATTAGTTCCAGGTTGATATGGATTAGGTTTGATCAGGGAAAAGCCCTGAAAATCTTGACTAAAATATAAATAAATAAGACTAGAAGAACTATAAGACATGTGATGTATATTTTGTCTGCTCAAACATAAAACAAAAACTCATCTTTGGCTCACTTGTGTACAGTGCAAGTCTATACTGAATAATATAGATCCCTATGTTACCTTTAAAATTTTATGTATTCTCAGAGCAAGGGGGTCAGACCCAAAAAAAATACAGATGGCCCATGTGATCCAAAATCTAGGACAGCTTTAAGGTTGCTGGCTGAGATGATTCAACCTCACAAACTACTCCAGCCAATACTTAACCATTATGGTAAATTTTCTTGGGGTTCCTCAAAGATGCCAGCACACCCAAACAACAGGAAACAGTCTAAAGAAAATAACGCCCACATTCCCAAAAGATTGGTTATGGATGTTTGTTATCATTTAACAGGGGGTTGTTATTAGTCAAAGTAAAAAAAAAGTTAAAGAAAGGAGTTAAATTCAAAGACCTCTTTCTAAAGGAATAAAAGAGGAATGTGACTTAGAAATTATGAGACAAAAAGGCAAATTCTTTTATCTACTTTAAGCCAAAAAAAAATCTCAAAATATTTTACATTGGTATTGTTTTTAGTTTATTAATACAAATTTAAAGTTAATTTTGTTATATTATATGTATGTTTCTATTTCTGTTAAAGGTATTATACTTATGCAGCTCATTTAGTTATGTAAAGTTTTATTCCTTGAAAGATATGTAGGATAATAAAGAAATATAAGTTAATAGTTAGTCACCCATAACTATCAAACTTATAGTCATGTTATATATGTTTTCAAAGTCAAACAAAGATATATTTTAGATAGACAAATTCTCTTCAAACACTTCAAAGACCTATACAATATGGCACTTAAATCCTTTTAATAAAATGTTTTCATTTAAAAAAAGACTTTCTTGACAATGACAAATGTCTGCTCCTGGCAGCACCAATCTACTTCAAAAAAGAATGATGGGCATCAAAGAAAACCAACATAATGTTTGCTTTCTTTGTGGCAAAAATTAGCCACTGGGCAAGAAATTGTCATTGCCTCAACTCCTAACAATATGCTATCCAAATTGGAGAAACAGGACACAAAAGAAAGTTACTGCCAAATTTGCCAAAACAAGGTGAGACAGTCCTTCAAATTTCCTGCTTCACAGATTTTCTAGACTTGTAGGCCAAAGACTGATGCTACATTACCAAAGAACCTTGGGTGACTGTCAAGGCAGCCAGATGTTTCTGTCATTTTTTAGTTTTTGAAGTTGATTATGAGTGGTAGCTACACTCATCTGTGGGTATAAGGATACATTTTAGAATGTAGAAAGGTGTATTAAAAGGTGGGAGTTCATTCTCATATAAGCGCCATAACCTCATAAGCCCCACATTTAGTCTAGGTTTCTACCATAAGGCATGATTTTTCTCCTGTTGATTGGGCCTTAAGTACAATTAGACAGTTGTTGGTTACCACCCACATGTGAGTGGTACTTATTGAACATTTATAGATACCATCCCACATCAGTCATTGTTGTAGGTCTTAAGTGTCAGAGCTAGGCAAGACCATTCATTTGTTTCCCTACCTTGTGAGCTTGCTTATATTTTCTGGTACCATAGGAAGGGGGATTTTAAGTTAGATCTAGCTTGAAGCATCCAAGTTCTATGTCTCAAGTATGCAGTGTATTAAGCAATAGGGGTTTACTTTAAACCTCTCAAAGGCAACCAAGGACTATATCCCTAGTCTATATTGTTTTGGGAAACATTTGGATTATTCTGACCATTTGAAAGGATGTTTCTAGTGCCTGGAATTGGGATTTTTGTTACTGTTCTTGTGAGGAGCATTGTCGGATAAAGTAGCATAACTTTTTTTAAGCTATATAGTCACTTGCATGAGATGTTATAAGCCACTATATACTAAATATAGGAAGTTTAAGAGGAAATGCCTCGTATTATAGTTTTTATTTGGCTACTTACTTTGCCTTCATCCTTTCACCAAGATTGAGACATTTTCTTATATTTTGAAGTTAGCCATATTAATAACTTATGGTCATGTAGAAATATTCGTTAGTCAGTTTAATGGCAAATATATTACAAACCAAATTATGTTAATGATGTACTACATGTAGCCAATTTGTAAATATAACTTCTAAATACTCAGGATTTTGCTAGATTTTCTTAAGCAGTCAGGAAAGCAGACTGTTATCAGATTTGTTTTTTCTATATGCCATTCTAAGCTTTAATTGATTTGATGGCTAATGTGATCTTGTCCCAATGTGACCTCTTTCTTCCACTACATTTATTCTCATTTATTCTAGCATGGAATTAAAAATCTAAATTTCACATTGTTTAATGACAATGTCTTGGAATTTCATGGAGTAAATCAAAACCAAATCTGCTAAATGAACCTATTAAAGTTCAAATCCAATTGGTTTTGTAGGTAGTATCTTTGTATGTGAACATATAAACAGTAACTATCACACCTTAAGCCTCAGATGAACTGAGTTTGTGACACTATGTTTTGTTGTAAACAAAGGTGCACTAAAGTATAAGTAGCCTTTACCCATGACTGTTATATTTAAGTTTCTTTTTTCTATTAAGACAATTTTTTATTCATTTTACATACTAATCAAAGATTTCCCTCTTCCCTCCTACTGCCCCTCCAGCCCCCATGCCAAACCACCCCCTATTCCCTCCTATGAGAAAGTAAGACCTCCCATGGTAGGTACATTTAGTAGAGGCAGGTCCAAGCCCCTCCCCCTGCCTCAAGGCTATGCAAGGTGTGCCATCAATGGTAGTGAGCTCCAAAAAGCCTGCTCATGCACCAGGGATGGATCCTGATCCTACTGCCAGGGAGCCCCTTAAGCAAATCAAGCTATACAACTGTCTTGCTATGCAGAAGGCCTAGTCCAGTCCCATGCAATGCTCCACAGCTATTGATCTAAATTTCATGAGTTCCCACTAGTTTGGTTTGCTTGTCTCTGTAGGTTTCCCCATCATGATCTTGATGCCCTTGCTCATGGAATTCCTCTTCTCTCTCTTCGACTGGACTCCTGGAACTCTACCTGGTGTTTGGATGTGGATCTCTGTATCTGCTTCTATCAGTTACTGGAGAAAGGCTCTATGATGAGAGTTGAAGTATTCATTGATCTGATTACTGGGGTAAGTCAGTTCAGGCACCCTCTCTACTATTGCTAGTAGTCTAAGCTGGGGTCATCCTTGAGGATTCCTGGGAACTTCCCTAGGACCCAGTTTCTCCCTATCCCCATGATGTCTCCCTCTGCCATGGTATCTCTTTCATTGTTCTCACATGTCATCCCTGCTCTGAATGGATTAAGAAAATATGGTACATATACACAATGGAGTATTACTGAGAAGTGAAAAACAATGACATCTTGAAATTTGCAGGCAAATGGATATAACTAGAAAGTATCATCCTGAGTGAGGTAACCCAGACTCAGAAGGACAAACATGATATGGACTCACTTGTAAGTGGATACTAGATATAAAGCAAAGAATGACCAGGCTACAACCCACAGTTCCAGAGAAGCTAACTGACAAGGAGTAACCAAAGAGGGATGAATGGATTGCCCTGGAAAGGGGAAATAAATGAGTAAACTGGGGATGAAGAATGGGCAATGGAGGGTAGGAGATGGAGATGAGAACATAAGGGAACAGGATGGTAGAGATATTTAAGCTTCTAAGGTACCTATTTGCATCTGACATCATCAGTATTTAATCCAAAACAACAATTCAAAAATCTCAGGATATTAATTGTTGACACTACTTATCTTGGATCTTTGCTTTCCTAGGAACTTGTTTTGTAGATTTGGCTCAGGAGTTAAAGAGATCCTAAGTAATTGAAGTTCTTGTGTCACCTAGTTCTCTCTTTGACTCTATAACAACAATAACAACAATGAAGAAGAAGAAGAAGAAGAAGAAGAAGAAGAAGAAGAAGAAGAAGAAGAAGAAGAAGAAGAAGAAGAAGAAGAAGAAATGAATTTTGAGCAAGTGAGACCATGGGCACCATCAAAAGCTTAATAAGTAGATTAGATTTTCAGGGGCTTTTTTTTTTAATGCTACTGACCACTGCCTTTTTCTGTTCTTGTTATACTGTGCTGATTATCATTCTTAACTGACTTCCAAACAGAAATAATCCCAAGAGCAAAAAATTCCTCCTAGTCTTAATTGTAATACAAGTAAATATGCCAAATACATCTTCAATTGTGCAACAAATCCTAACAATAATCCTATTCCAAGTTTTGCTATTTTTACTCTATAAAACATACAGTGAACCAAGGCAGTTAACAGTCATTCCCTCAGGTCATTTCTTTGTTGGAACAGATCTCTTTCTAAACAAGTAACTCTAATTTTAGATTAGCTGTAAATACATTTGGATCTTATTTTTCACCTAAAAATACTACTGTGTTTACAGTATGGTCTTTTGACATGCATGTTTTTTCTATCAGAGCGTGAACCCATCTGAGTTATAAGATATGCACATGGACATACACAGACCCTCACATCACACATGCATCCACTTTTATCAGACTTGTGCCCTAGAGACATTGGCATATGGAGTCCAAAGGCTCAACATATCACTAAAACACATTGAAGAACTATAGTAGTTTCCTTGTGTCTATAGAAACATTTGAAGAACAGGAAACACACTCAGAAACATGTTTTTTTAACATGCTAAACACAGCAGATCTTTATGTGTCATATATCTCATACTGTATGTTATAGTTTAGTAAAAAGTACATATTCATCTTGTCTTTGCTTTTTATAGTGTTGGGGATTAAACACTGAGTTTTCATTCTAGGCAACATACTCCCACTGAGCTATATTCTCAGTCCCTTATTATTTTTTTAGAATTTGGTAATTTTGAAGTTTGGTAAGGACATATCATCCTGGTTCTTATGTAGTTGGAGAAATTGAGGCTTAGGAGATAAGCCAGTTCTCCCACAGTAAGAGCTGGATCTGTGCTCAACACAGCATTGATTCAGGACTTTTTTTCATTCTTTGTCCTTACTCTGATCACTGTTGCATATGCCGAGGCATCATTGATGTGTAATGAGAAGTGACACTGGCTATCCATTTGTGGATGGAACATAGCAAAAATGTAATCTATGAGACTTCCCATTACCCTTTGGGAAGTCTCAGAGTAACATGTTTGAAGAAAATATAAGACATTTGAAGGTCATTAAGTTTGTACCTGTGAATCGTAATGGATTTCTCTGTGAAATGTCAAAAACGTCCAGACTGCCTTATTTATTCCTATCCATGGACAATCTGCCTGTGGGTCTTCTGGGTATTTTAGCAGCCTTTTTCCCCCTAGAGTGTGAAACATTTCAACCAAAAAATCAAGGGAGCTGGTGGTGATGCTGTTAAAGTTCTTATCACGTTTCCACCCTCTACTTGCTGAACCACATTTTCTAAGACAGAAGGCAGGCCATGATGGGATGATAAAGATAACCATTTATGCCCTACACATGTCTGTGGGCAGTTCTCATGGGTTCAAGTGACAGTAAAAACTGAACTGCATTAAGGGGTTTGAATTTTTTACCCATGAGGGAATAAATACTGCAACCGCCCCAACCCCCCCCCCCCCACACACACACACTAAGAACCCTGAAAACTGGACATTTTTCAGATCCTGGGCAAAGAAGCAGAACAAATCATCATACCTTTGAAAATAAAACAATGAGATATGATCTATGAGCACTCAGAATTTATGTCTGGAGGAAAGTTCAAACCCACCACACAAGGTAAGTCCACTGGAATGAGTTATCTACAGAGATATTAAAACTAAAACACAAATGAATGTAAAACCACACACAGGCAATGTTACTTTACTTTTAACTGTATTATTGATATGTGTGTGTGTGTGTGTGTGTGTGTGTGTGTGTGTGTGTGTGTGTAGAAATGATTACAAAGGTGCATATGTGGGATTCAGAGGACAATTTCTGAAATTGTTTCTCTCCATCTACCATGGGCTCCATGGATAACACTCAGGTTGTCAGGCATGCACATACACAGCAAGCATGTTGACCCACTGAGTCAACTCCCTGAACTAACTATAACACATATTAGCTATGTCAATGGCAAGCAATAACTCTAAGAGTGCAGTAGTAGAGGCACACATTTGTGGTAACCAACAGCTCTTTAATTGGACCTAAGACACACTCAAAATGAGGGACATCATGCTTGGTACTGGAAACTTAGATAACTATTCCATGCTAGTGAAGTCACAGTAGTTGGCAGGTAGTTTACCAACTCTAATTTGCTAAATAAGCACAACCCCTAACAACAATCTAAAAAATATTTGTCCTTATATCTACAGATAAGTGTAGTCTTAATTTCTTATCAAAGATACTTCTTTATTTTTTTCATCAGAGACCACTATGGTAAACCACAACCAAGCAAAATGCAGAGTTCTTAAGTCCAGTCCCAATGGATATAACTAAAAAATGTTTCCACAACTAAGGCTCAGGAAACATTACAGAAGAGGGGGTAAAAAGATTGAAAAGCCAAGAGAGCAGTGAGTTTACTGTGAAATTGTGTCTCCTAGTAATATCAGAAGTAATATCCATGAAGTTTTACCAACATAACTGCCCAAATGTGAACTGAACAAGAACAAGACCAGAGAAAATTCCAAAGTGGACAGGAAAAGCCCAGTAGGCCTAAACCCTACACAAATAACTATAAGCAACTGAGGAAACTGGAGGGTTGGGAAAGGAGACTTTTCCCAGGTAGTAGCACAGCAATTGACTGCTCAGTGCCAAATGGCAATCTCTGAAAACATAAAAACAAGTAACTTTACATAAACAGGTTAAATTTAGAATCATATCACTACATATGTGTATAAACACACACACACACACACACACACACACACACACACACATACACATATTAAGAATTAGTGGAAAAAAAACCGGTCATGAAATCGAAGGATAGCAAACTGGGATATACTGCTGTCTTTGGAGGGAGGAAGAATAATAGAGTAATTATAATCTCAAAGATAAAATGAAAATAAAACATGGAAAGAAAACATAAGTGAATTAAGAATTCTGTGTCTCTTGGAAAGTGAAGAGGACTTTGAGATTAGCAACTACCAAAAGAAATGTTTTCTTAATCATTGTTAGTAAGATTGGTTCAACATAAATTCTCAGAAGCAAGAGAGTAGTACAGGGAAACTAGAACTATAGAAATCAATGAAGAACACAAAAACAGTGAATTTAAAACTTATTTTTAAATACAATGGATTTTAAAGCAAAAAAATATGAGTTCATACCATATGTAGATAATGTTTACCCAAAATATCTACTCAGCACTGTAGCTGAAAATCTAATTGGTATAAGAAAGGAAGCATCCCAGGAAAGGCACAAAGCTACACAGAGAAACCCTGTCTCGAAAAACCAAAAAAAAAAAAAAAAAAAGAAAGGAAGCAAACATTTAGAAAACTGGGATAACTGACTATTAAATCATTCTATCAACAAACGGGGTCCAAAGTTAACATATAAACCAGAAATATTTCTATCATTTAGTAAAAGTTACAATTAATAATTTTATATTACAATAAAATATTAAATTTTAAATGATGTTGATAAATTTAATTTCATGCTCATAAAAATCTATAAGTAAAACTATAAATAATTACTAAAAGAATGCAAGGAATATCCATGGATGAATAGATGTATGGTTCTAATGGATTAGGGGAAACCACTATTAAAACATTACTAATCCCAAATTTACATATGGTATTTAATCCCAATGAAAATCCCAGAAGCTTTTTCTGTAGGCACTAATTAATTGACTTTCAAAATTACATTTGAAAAAAGATATGAAAATAGCAAAAATGTTCAAAATCAAAATTTACAGGACCCTACTATGAATTTACAATAAATAAAATCATGTGGGCTTCGCATAATAATAGATAACACTAGGATAGATACTTGCAGTGTCAACCTTATAGAAATATTCTTATAGAAAAGGGAAAATCCACTTATTTGATACTATATCAAAATTCATAAACTTAAAAAACAAATTATAGACCTACATGCAAAAACTAAAACTGTAAAATGTCTACAAGAAAATCTTACATAACTTACCAGATTTAGAAGAATTTTTTTTTTTTACTTAAAATTCAGCATGGTGACCGGGCAGTGGTGGCGCACGCCTTTAATCCCAGCACTCAGGAGGCAGAGCCAGGCGGATCTCTGTGAGTTCGGGGCCAGCCTGGTCTCCAAAGCGAGTTCCAGGAAAGGTGGAAAGCTACACAGAGAAACCGTGTCTCGAAAAACCAAAAAAAAAAAAAAAAAGAAAAAAAGAAAAAAAAATTCAGCATCGTGAAAACACATGCCTCAAAACATCAGAAAAATGATCAGAGATGGGATGACAAAGGATAAATATTAAGAATAAATACAAAAACAGCTGTGATTTATTATAAGACAATTAATGAAACCTGAAGGGATGAATAGACAGGAAAGAGCTCTTTATTGCTCCTATGAAGGCCCAAGTTTGGTTCCCATC